>NC_034595.1:99042505-99053827 GCF_900095145.1 Mus pahari
TAGCCCTGACTGTCCTGGAACTCACTCTGTAGACCAAGCCCGGCCTCGAACTCTGATATTCACCTGCCTCTGCCTAGGATTAACCACCCACCAGGCAGGTTTTTAATATTCTGGGTTGTTGGTTTTTACATTTATCTGTTTGTGGTGTGTGTGTGTGTGTGTGTGTAAAACCTCATACCATGACCAGAGTGTGGAGGTCAGAGGACAACTTTCATGAGTTGGTCCAAGGTTAAACACAGATTGTCACACTCAGTAGTAGACTCCCTTCAGGTGCGGCTGAGCCGTTTCTCTGGGCCCCGGCTCATGTTTTATACTGTGCTGCATACAGCCTAAACAAACCTAAGGGTTTTGTGAGAGGCTGTGTCACAACTACTGCCCTCTAGTGGTACACGCTGCTCCTCACTCTGCTCACACTGGGCTCAGGATGCTGATTGTATGGGATGGTGTTCCACAGAGCAGATGGACCACAGTGACCCCGCCCAGAAGGAGGGGTTCACTTTTCATAGATGCTGTCACTCAGCCTCTCTGCCTGTCCACAGGGGTGCAGACAGTCCTGTCAGGACAGTCACCTCAGCCTGTGGTTTCCCATAAGTCTTCAAGTATCTGTCCCCAGAGATCTGGCAATGAGTAAGAGTGGGGGCCCCCAGCACCTCAGGAGGCAGTCGACTGTGGTCAGAACACAGGGGCTAGAGGGAGCCACCCATGCTCAGTATCAGAGGCAGTGATAGTCACTTAGACTCAGAGGACAGATGTCTGTCCACATGGCACACTGACTGGCCACAGTCAGGCTCCCTCCCACAGGCCCACAGGGAACCCTTCCTTCCACCAGGCTCTGACTCAAAGGCGAAATCATACCAAGATGGCAGGGCGGGTCCATGCTTGGAGCTCAATTGTGGCTCAAACACAGCACAGCCACAGAACCCGGAATTTTTAATGCCAGCGCTCTGAGAGGGGCCTCTGCAGAACTACTGCATCCAGGCCTGGGGTTCTCAAGCACCAAGTCACGAGGCAGTGACAGGCACTGGAACTTTGTGCCTATGCAGAACAGGCTGAGCGGGAGCACAAGCTCACAGAGCTTCTAGGGAGGGTGATCACCGTGGGGCAGCCTGAGAGGCAGTGATCATTGACCCGTAAGGCCTGGCTGGCCCTGAGCCCTCGGCACAGCTGAGTAGGAGTGTGCTATAGTTATGGGGTAGGAGGGAGGAAACCAACCACAGCTCTAGCCCAGGGTTAACAGGTGTCTTGAGGGGAGGGGCAGCCTGGAGAATTAGGACTGGGCTCTTCTCCGATGGGAAGCTAGAGGCTCTTGACCTCCAAGGGCACATGACTCAGGCCACCTCTGTGGTAGGGAATGGAGGATGCCCCATTGTAGGTCCAGGTAAAGAAGGTGACAAGAATCCTGCTGGGGACCAGGATGGCCGGGGACAGCTTCAGTACTCCCGGGGGGCAGCTTGGCCCTTGTTCTCCAGGCTTGCAAAGGGGTCGGCAGCAGCGTCTGATGATGAGTCAATTGTCTGGTAGGCACTATGCTCCTGAGAGGGTCCGAAGAAATCTAGAGGACAGGGACATGTGCATAGAGAAAATGAGACCCTGGGGCCTTTTGCTAAGTACAGATGGATTCACCATCTGCCGTGGCTAGATCTCAGCACCACAATGCCAAGGACAACGGGCAGTAGCAGAAGCCCAGACACCACGCCTTTAGCAGGCAGCATCCACTCAATCCTAGCATCTGCATGGGTGGATCTGCAGATGAGAGACATCTGAGGGTCAGAGAGACAGGCTGATTTGATATCATATGGCTTGAAGCAGAGGACAATGGGTTCCAGCCTAGACAGCAGGTCCTATGGTCAGTGGCTCCTGGCTGCTGTGCCAAATCTGCCCCAGCAGCACTGATGAGGGATCTGATGAGGGGTGGTGATGGGGATGGCTAGTCCTCAGCCCACACACTTTTCTCCTGCTCTCCTAAGTCACTATTTCTGGAAGCCGAAGAGCCTGGCACAGCTGCTGCACCCAGAAGGCTGGGCTGAAGGTACAGGGCAGAACAGAGGGCACCCGTGTCTCCCACATTTCTCCCTCTGTACATTTGTCCTGGGGCCATGAACAAGTCCCAAGGGCAGTGGACCTCCTTCCTTCTCCCATCTGATCCCTTCACAGCTAGGCAGGATTAGGTTAGCACGGAGATAAACCAGAGTGGGCAGCCATAGGCCACTCTTGTACTGGCTCAGTACTGGCTACCCGGGGACCACACCCAGCTCCCATAGAATGGAGTCAGAGAGGGCAGGAAAGTGGCTTGGACCAGCACCAGAGAGGACAGTGTGGGCTGGGCTGGAGGTTAGAAGGCTGGCACACAGGGTTCCCCACACGGCAGGAAAGCACACCTCCAGAGCCAGGGCTGGCTGGAAACAGAAGGAAGATGTCCCTGCAGCAGAGGATCCCAGCCACTTCTGTGAGCTGAACACCTCCACGGCTCCCCTTGTGTTCTGGGCCAAGGGAGGGCCACCAGGGGGAGGCGGGGTAGAGCGGGACTTACCCGGGCGGAGGGGGAGCTCGCCCCCTCGTTCTCGGTGCATGTGGTAGACGAGGCAGCAAGAGAAGGGCTTCAGCAACAAGCTGAGGATGGCCATGCCGGCACCGAAGCGGCCAGTGTCCCCAGTGGCAACACTTGAGTAGACGATGCTAATGTAGATGATGTCCAGGAAGATGGTGGCAACTAAGCCACCAAGAAACTGCAAGGAACACCATCACAGTATCATGGCCACTGACACCCCACCAGACCCCAAGCTTCACACACACACACACACACACACACACGTCTGGTGACTGGCATCCTGTGATTGGCACCTTTGTGGCCTAGGAGCACGACACACAAGACTGGCTCTAGCCTGTTGCCCCAGAATTCCCCACCCCCATCTCCTGCCATTGAGGTCATAAGGGGCCTATCTCCAGAATTTCTGAGAGGGACAGTCCCTTGGAGTCCATATAATCTGTTGACACTGCAAGCAGACAAGGAAACCCCTTTGTAATTCTCCTAAGGAGCTGTGGGAGTTCTGTGACCTCCCTCCATGTCTGGCTTGGAGGCAGACAACAGCAGAGGTGGGTTGCTGTGTGGCGGGCCTGGCTAGGCTTGCCATGTGCAGAACAGCAAAGGGTGGGGTACGAGGGAGAGAGAAGACGGGGGTGGGGGGGTGGGGGGGAGGGGAGGGCAGAGGAGGGGCGCATGGATGGAGCCAGTTTCCCCACCTCAACTCACCATGCCTATGGCATCTATAGAGTCCCGCTGGGCCACAGCCCACACACCCAAGGCCAGGATAGTGAAGTTGCCCCAAGCATAGGAGCCTGAGAACACCAAGCAGCCCCTGCATAGAGAGACACACACTATTAATCAGCTAGTCACCGCCTTGAGCTGCCCATGCACAGTTCCTTCCCCCTGCTCCAGGGTCTTAACCTCCTCTGAGAATAGTCACTCCTGCACCCTGAAGGCAGTTATTGAAATAGCAGGCAGTGTGAATCAGATCATGTGACCCCTCCACACCAACCTTTCCAACGGTTTGGAATAAGATACCTTTTTTGCTGTGGTCTACGGGGTTCCCATGAGAGCCCCACCCGTACCTCCCGGCTGCTACACCCTTGAGGCTTCGTTTTCCTGAACACACAGCCCTTTCTTGCCATCTTGGAGTTTAAACGTTCCCTGAGAGATCCGCTCTCATGCAGGCCTGCCCAAGCCCCTCCCTGCTCGAGCTTTCAGAGTATCTCTGACACTGCCTACTAGTTTGCTTGCAGAGCCAGCCGGCTTATCACAGTTAACACGGGGCACTTCCTGGGACCTGGCTGTTCTAAATTCACCCGTTCACAGCTGTTCTTTGGAGGGAGGTGTTCTTAATGAGTCTTATTTTACAGACTCAAAGTCACAGACTTACTAGGTGACTAACCAGGCCACACAGTCGCACAACGAATGAACATGAGGACTGACCGATCCTAGGTAAGGATGAGAAGGTTTTATTGTAGAGATGAGGGAGAGACAGCAGAGGTATCTGCAAGGGTCCAGACTGAGCACGGCCAGCAAGATGAATAAGGCCATGAGAGGTGTGGGGGGAAAACATCCGAGGAAGAGAAAGAAAGAGGTTAAGAGGAGAGGGGCAGAGAGGCAGAGTGGTCCAGGAGAGGAGCCAAGGGCAGAACCAAGAGAGCACGTAGCCAAAACGGAATCTGAAGCTGAGGGAAGGGAAGCCCAGATCCTGGGCTGGAGAGGTTTAGGGTAGGGGGGCGGTGTGAGAAGGGCGGAGCCCGGGGTACTGAGTGATGCTGGGGGAACTGGGCGGGGCCACAGGTACTGAGTGATGCTGGGGGAACTGGGCGGGGCCATGGGTACTGAGTGATGCTGGGGGAAATGGGCGGGGCCACAGGTACTGAGTGATTCTGGGAGAACTGCTAAATGTGATGGACTGAAACAGTGCAGAATGGGACCTGGCCAGGCTGACAGGACCGGACCGGGGAGCACGCACACACTGACCCCAGGTGACACAACACACAGCCAGGAGACATGAGGATACAGCCAGACACCCAGAGTCACTTACCAGGTTGTCAACAGCCAGTGAACCAGGAGAATAACCTGTAGTGCAAAAGCAGGGGTTGGATAAGTCTGTAAGTGCCAAGACAGCACTCAGGAGGAAGAGGCAGTGGGCTTCTCTGAGGCTGGGGTCAGCCTGGTCTATAAAGAGAGTTCTAGGACAGCCAGGGCTGTTACACAGAGAAACCCTGTCTCAAACAACAACGGACAAACAAAACAACAAAAGAAAAAAAAGAGACTAAGCCTCTCACGCCTCAGTTTCCCATCTTTGTAATGAGAACATACTCAGCCCTTAGTGATAAGACTTCCAAGAAAGCTGTAGGGACGCCGGGCGTGGTGGCGCATGCCTTTAATCCCAGCACTCCGGAGGCAGAGGCAGGCGGATTTCTGGTCTACACCAGCCTGGTCTACAAAGTGAGTTCCAGGACAGCCAGGGCTACACAGAGAAACCCTGTCTCAAAAAAACAGAAGAAGGAGGAGGAGGAGGTGGCTGCAGGGAGAAATGAGCCAAGTGGCCCAGCCCTTCCTGGAAATGCACAGCGGCAGGGACCAGTGGCTTCTCGAAGAGAAACTGGGAAGGGCCAGGCGGAAGGAGCGGAGCCAGAGCAGGGGGATGGGGAGAGGTGGGGTACGGAGCGGGGCGACTCTGTTTCCCAAACAAGGTCAACAGGCCAGGGCAGCAGGGGTCACTGGTGCTGGACAGGAAATGCACCACCTCTCTGTGGCGGAGATGGTGTGTATCACACAGGGAGCATCTATCCCAAGGGGACCTTGGCTTCAGGGGAAGCAGGAGCTTGCCAGTGCTTGTCACCTGGGGGGCAGCGGATCCTCACTCTGCAGTCATTCCATTCACTGGACCTTGTGCCTCCAGGGCCAACTGGAGCAGAACTCACTAGAGCCTCAGCACACCAGGTCCAATCAGAAAGCCAAACACCAGCTCAGCTGCTCAGCTGCTCAACCACCCCTGTTCTGAGCTCTTTCTGTCTGGCTTTGTTTCGGGGGCTTGCAAAGGTAGGCCTGTTTTCTGATATGAGGGTGGTTGTCTTGTTTATTTGTTTTTTCTCCTTTTTTGGCCTTTTGAGACAAGGTTTCTCTGTGCAGCCCTGGCTGTCCTGGAACTCACTCTGTAGAACAGGCTGGCCTCCAATTCAGAAATCCGCCTGCCTCTGCCCAGCTGGTCTGGGTTTTTAATCCCTTCATCACCCTCGAAAGCACAGCTTGTTTCCCACCTCTTGTTACAGTGAACAAACTGATGTGCACAGAGGTCAACAAGCAATCTCCTCAGTGTCACACAGATAACTCTGTCAGAGCCTGGCCTTAAAACCTCACCCCGAAGCCTGAGTCTGCGTTCTCTCCACTCTCAGGATCTTCAAGGTCAAAGACAGGGCAGAGGGGAGTGAAGTTTAACTTAGAAAGGGTGGGTCAGCAGAAGTCTAAGGGCCAAGAGGATTAATTAATTTTTGTTTGGGGCTATGGACTGCGGTTCAGTGGTAGAAAACTTGCCTGGCATGCAGTACCCTACCATGAAACAAAACAAGTCTTTGTTTACCACTCCCAAAGGAGGAGGGGTTGGGGATATCCCTGTGTGTCCTGTGCGAACACTTGGTGGCTTATTAGACAGGCAGTAGGAAGCCCCCAGGACAGCTAAATTCAAAGGCTACCCAGGAGTGGCAGGTCGTCTGGCAGACTCTGGAGTCAAACCATGGAACAGATCTTAGCTCCACATATAAACTTAGGCAAGTCTCCATATGTACAAGGCCACCTGCTCTTCAGCGCCCCAGGGACTCCCTCCGTGGCTCTGGAGGACACTGTGGTAGAAGTCTGTCAAACTCAACACAGAAGGCCTCATTGCTGCCTCCCCTCCCCGACTGCTCCTCCCAGGGCTTCACAAGTCTAGTCCAACCTGAGCTGCTCCAGCTTAGCTCCTGCTTAGGACAAGTGTGCGAGAAGCTCAGTTAGGGACCCGACTTCTTTCACAGAGCCTGGGCCAAGTGCTGAGAAGAGCAGGGTGTCTTTTAAAAGACAGAGGGTGGACGGAAAGGGGCAGCCATGGTGTCCCAGCTGCCTTCCCTAGGGATACCAGATCTTGCAGACAAAACAACAGAACACCCAGCCTCATTCTGAATTTCAGATTGTGAATGATTCAGTGTGCCCCCAATACTGAGACACACGGTAAGGCTTTGTCATTGATGCGAAGCCCAAAAGTGACTGGGTGTCCTTCCTGCACAACCCCTAGCACTCACTTGCTTCTGCCTGGCCCCTGCTAAGACCCATGGAGCTTGTGGGTCAGATCAAGGGAGGGCCTAGTGTTTGCATGCTGGGCCGGAAAGCCTGCTATCTTACATTTGTGATGGATACACTGTACCTATCAGGTTCTTAAAGCTCATGTAGGTCATCAAAACCAAAGTTAGCCCAAAGCAACCAATACCAGGAAATGCAAACCACCGGAGCTGGGTCTTCCGGGGTTCGAATCCTGACTGTACCACTTATTTCTTGGGAGATTCTGACAATTTCCTTGTATGATCTAAGCTGAAGTTTGCACCCCAATAAAAGAACACAGTTTCTCTGGCTAGGTATGGTGGCGCACACCTTTAATCCCAGCACTCAGGAGGCAAAAGCAAGCAGATCTCTTGTCAGTTCAAAGACAGCCTGATTTCTATAGTGAGTTCCAGGCCAGCCAGAGCTAGATAGCAAGACCCCCACTCTAAACAAAAAAACGACAGAGTACAGCTTCAGCTTTCTCAGCGGAGGACTGAGACTAATAAAAAAAGCAACACAGGTTGGGGATACGGCTCAGTTGGTAGAGTGTTTCCTTATCCTGCAGGAAGCCCTGGGTTTCATCAACTACTGTGCAATCCTGGCACTGGAGACATGGAGGCAGGAGGATAAGAAAAAAAAAAAAAAGAAGTTTGAGGCAATCCTCAGGTATACAGCAAGTTCAAGGCTACACAGTAAGTTAGTACACGAGACCCTAACTCAAATGAATAAAACCTATCAGCCCGTAAACACCACATTTTTCTCACCTGTTCCTATTTTTTTTATTATTTGTTAGTGTGTGGTAGTGGGATGGAACCCCAGGCCTGGGTGGGCTACTCAAAACGTTCTACCACTGAGACTTGTGCTGTCCTCGTAATTATTCGAGCAGAATAAGGCAGGGCCTGAGGCCCCCAGGCTGCCTCTGAGTCCTGCAGTAGCCTGTAAATCTGTCCCTAGATAATGGATCCGCTCAAGCCCATTCCTTCGCTCCAATCCCCCTCCAGCTGCTAGCCAGCAGCTTAGGAATGGGAAACCGGCCAAAGCAAGTCACAGCCCAGCCCATGTGTTCCAAAGCCACCTCTCTCTTCAGTCCCTTTCCTCTCAGACACCAAAGGGTGCTAAATGGCTTAACACCTGGGAGTCTCAGGATTTCACGGAACTGACACCAAAGGCCCAAGATGGCCGGTTTACTTCCAGGTCCACACCGCTCTGGCCGAAGCTAAGTGGCCAGCACTTCTGTTGCAAACGAGGAGGGCTGAGAGAGAAAAAGAACTTAGGAAATGAAAACATCCTAAGCCGTCCCGCTGCCCGGAGCTCAAAATAGGCTCTGGGGTTTCTGCTTTTAGGAAACCTCTAAAGTTCCTGCTTCTTAATTATGAAATAAGGACGCTGCATGCGGAAATTAGGGAGAAGCAGTTGTTTGGGGACAGCGGATTTCTCCTAACTTGAGCCAGCACTCAGTCAGACCCACCCGGACTGCACTGACCTCTCAGGAGGAGAGATGTCCCTGTCCTGCTGTGGGGGACACCAGGAGCGCAGGCCCGGGCGGTCCGGGACCCGTGCCAGCATGGGTCTGTCCGGGAGGGGCGGCCCTGTCCGTCTCTGTCCCCAGGTGTCCCTCTCCGTGTCCGCCGCCTCCTCCCCGGGGCTCTGCACCTTCCCTTCTGATCCGACTCCGTTCCCCAGGTTCCTGGACCCCCGCCCGCCCCGGCCGCGCGGCCACCTTCAAGTTCACGGCAGGCAGCTCCATCCCGACCCGGCGGAGGGCACCTGAGCGACGGCCGCGGGGACTCCTGGGCTCCGAACTCGGGAACAAACTTCCTGGCCCCGCCCGTCGCGTTGCGCCAGTTCCAACGGCGGGTGGCCAGCCCGCGCGGCCACGTGACTGCAGCCGGTTGCTAGGAGACGGCGTCTAGCAGCTGCTCTTGCTGCAAGGCGCAGGCTCCTGCTACTACTGCTGCCTTAGGCCTCCACCAGCTCCTGCGCTTCAAGCCGGAGGTCGGGATTTCTCCAGCCTAGGCCTCAACGGGCTGCCTAGGTGGGATCGAGGTGAGGTGGTGGGACCACCTACAGCCAGAGGAACCTGGGGCAAGCGGGCAGAAACTGCGGGTGTGTTAACAGTTGGTGTCGGCCCAGGACATCCTCTCTCCTCTCTTCCTTCCCGTGCACAAGAATTAGTACAGTGGCTACCTCATCATCTTTGTGAGGGTCAGTGAATGAATTCCTGTCCATACAGATAAGAAGTGAGGGCTGGAGAGGTGATTCCGCGACTAAGAGCACGTGTTACTACTTTCCTAGAAGATCTGGGTTGGGTTCCCGGAACTCACATGGCTGCTCACAAGCCTGTACTTGTGATACACCCACCCTCTTTTGTCCTCCGCAGGCTCTGGACACCCAGTGCCCACACACACACACACACACACACACACACACACACACACAGAGGCAGGCAGGTAAGACATTAGTATACACAAGATAAAAATAAATAAATCTGAAAAAATTCGAAGCTCAGTTCTTACTGTATTAAATTTCCCTTCCAAGCTTATTGGATTTCAAGAGAATTTCAAAAAATAAAGTGAAAGAAAGAAAGAAAGAAAGAAAGAAAGAAAGAAAGAAAGAAAGAAGGCAAAAAGGAGATTTGGCGGGCCAAGTCCGTAAATAGTACTTGGGAAGTCGAGGCAAAGCCATAACGAGATCAAAGCCTGCCTGGCTTATAAAGTAAGACCATGTTTATGTCTTATTTATCTACTTAGTGGGGTGGGTGGATGCATGCCACACTGAGTGTGGAAGTGAGAGTACGGATGGTTCTCTCCTTCCATCCTGGGTTCTGAAGCCTGGAAGGGGAGACAGGACCTGAAGTCAAGAAAGGGGCTTTCCAGATGATGGCTGAATAGTCCCCCACCCACCACAAGGGAAGCAGAGGCTGGAGGACTCTAGAGAGAACAGAGAGAGACCTTGTCCAAAAGTGAAGGGGTCGGGGCTCAGTGTTAGAGCATCTGTTTACCACAGCGTGGACAAGGCACGGTACGGTATCATCCTAGCCTAGGTAAAGTTCCAAATGATCAGAGCTGTGCCTGCTGTCAGTGACCGATGCACACGAGCTTTGGGACCAATGTACGAGGAGCCAGACACTTGGAGCCCACTTGCCCAACATAGCAAAAGTTGGAGGACATTCAGTCTGGACAGATAGCAGGAAGTCTCCCCTGCTGAGCCGTCAGCCCTGCTGAGGGCTCTCAGGAGGAGGAAGCTGCCCTGCCTGGACTCCTGGGTGTGGATCCTGTCAGGACACAATTGCAACTTGTTCTGGTCTCCAGAAGAATAGAAGCCATGTGGGAGCCCATGAGACCCCCTGAGTGGACACATGATGACATCTAGGCCACAGATCCCCAGATAGGATTTTGTTTTTTCTAGGTAGATGAGAAGAGTTGGGGGCCGGCAGACCTAGTTTAATACCCCATTTGAAAGCACAGCCCTCAGACCTGAAGGAAGGCGAACTACACATCTGCCATTGTAGTGGACAGCTATTCTGATTTTGTTTCTAGGCAGAGTATTTCTGTGTTGTCCAGGCTGGCCTTGAACTTGAGAATGCCTTGTTCTATCCTCCCAAGGACTGGGAGCGCAGGCATGTGCCTTTACCTGGGTCTAATTATGGTTTATTACATAAGTTCATTTAACTGACATAAAAATTATACACATTAGCGAGTTGTTGCCATACCTGTATGGCAATACATCCTGTGTGATGTTTATTTCTTAATCGTGTTTCTTTAGTTTGTTTGTTGATATGTAGGCATGCATGCCATGCCCCTGTGTGGAAGAGGACCAACTTCCTTGAGTTGATCTTCACTTTTCTACCTTGTTTTTGAGCGAAGGTCTCTTCTTGTTTCTACCATTTTGAACACACCAGGTTAGAATCTGAGCGATCCTCCAATCTCCCTCTCCCACTTTCTGTGGGGGTGCTGGGATGACAGATGCAAACTACCACATCTGACGTCTTACATGGGACTCAAACTCCTGGATGTCCTGGGAATCAAACTCCTGTCATCAGGCTGGTGTGGCCAGTGCCTTTAATCACATAGCCATCTCCCTGGCCCTTTAGCCTGGGCTTTGTGAAATATTTATGTATTTAACTCTGGTGTGTGTATGTGTGTACTTATGTGCACATGTATATACAGGAGTCTGCAGAGGTCAGAAGAGGCACTGATCCTCTGGAATTGAAGTTGCAGATGGCTGTGAGCTGCCATGTGGATGCTGGGAACTAAACCCAGGTCCTCCACAAGAGCAGTAAGTATTCTTAATTGCTGAAGCATCTCTCCAGACCTCTGTACCATTTTTAAGGGTTAGAGTGTAGCTCAGTGGTAGTGCATTTGCCTTGTATGTGTATGTGTGGAGCCATGAATTTCAACAGCACACACACACACACAGAGAGAGAGAGAGAGAGAGAGAGAGAGAGAGAGAGAGAGAGAGACTGTTGATTTTTGTTCCTTTGGTAAAATACTTGC
>NC_034595.1:99055027-99057017 GCF_900095145.1 Mus pahari
AAGATCTGACGCCCTCTTCTGGAGTGTTTGAAGACAGCTACAGTGTACTTAAATATAATAAATAAATAAATCTTAGAAAAAAAAATAGAGAGCGGTAAAAAAAAAAAAAATGTAGAACTCTCAGCTCCTTCTCCAGCACCATGTCTGCCTGTGCTCCCTCATGTTTCCTGCCATGGTGATAATGGACTAAACCTCTGAACTGTAAACCAGCCCCAATTAAATGCTTTATAAGATTTGCTGTGGTCATGGTGCTATTTATAGCAATAGAAAAACAACTTAGACCTCCCCCCCCCCCAAAAAAAAACCCCAATGTCCTCACAGGGTCCTGCCCCACACTCAGAAGGAAGAATGCGGCCGAGAAGCCAGGAAGCATCTAAGCAGATGCTTAGTCTGGTCTGCTTAGCTTGGCATCACTAGATTAGATCCTCACACTTCTATACGACTGTGTACTTTCAAGGTACCTAAGCACAAAAACAGACAGCTCCCGGGGCCTTTGGGTCTTTGTTTCTGAGAGCTCCCATGTCGTATAGACCTCAGATTTTCTATACATGTCATGCTTTTTGTATGTAATGAAAACATGGTCACTCTGTAAAGAGAACACAACCCGGGCCAAGGATAGAAGGGATGGAGCCAGGCCAGGACTGCAGACAGTCGCTGATGCTCTCGCTCTCATGGGTACTGCCTTCATCCCAGCAAGCTGGGGCCAGAGGTGGGAGAGGACACAGGAAGGACCGGCTAGCGGGGCAGGCTGGGCTGGTGTGCAGTGAGTACACAGAACAAAGGAGAAAGAAGGTAACTGTTCTCAAGGGAGCCAGGGTCCCTGCTGGGACCTGCTCCCCGGCAGTGGGAGGGACGATAAAAGGCCCTGGCAGACTGTAAGCTTCAGAGCCAGCCATTTAAGGATACACTTTGGGGTTCTTTCTTTCTTTCTTTTTTTCTTTCTTTCTTGCTTCTTGAGACAGAGTTCCAAGTTGACCTCAAACTCAATATGATGAACTTAAGATTTGTTTTTATTACATTTATTTATTTATTTGTGTGTGTGTGTGTGTGTGTGTGTGTGTGTGTGTGTGTTTAAATGCTGCAGCACAGGCGTGTGTGGAGGGGACAACTTGCAGAAGCCATTTCTCTCCTACTGTGTGGATTCCAGGGACTAACTTTTTTCTCAGCTTGTCACCAGCACCTTTGCTCAGAAAGCCATCTCGCTGGCCTTGAACGTGGATCCTCCTGAGCGTTGCTAAGTCTCAGGGGTGTTGGTGCTCCCTGTGCAGGGTTCCCAGCCACACAGCTCTTGGCAGACAGCGATGGCTCCTCCGTATGGCTGTCCCTCCGGCTGCATCAGAAGCATGGTGTCTGTCAGCATCTCGGCATCCCTGGCACACTGCAGTACCCAATGTATTGAAGAGGAAGGGGAGATATCTACTGGGTGGAGTAGTACCCAGGCCTCTCCTATTGGTAAACCAGGAGGCTAGACTACCCTGCGGTGGGGCCCTGCTGCACTGTGGACTTTCTCATAATTTCTTAAATTATTATTTGACAGCTTCTTCTTCTTCTCTCTTTTTTTTTTTTTTCCGAGACAGGGTTTCTCTGTATAGCCCTGGCTGTCCTGGAACACTTTGTAGACCAGGCTGGCCTTGAACTCAGAAATCTGCCTGCCTCTGCCTCCAGAGTGCTGGGATTAAAGGCGTGCGCCACCATGCCTGGCTGACAGCTTCTTATTTATACCACAAATTTTATTCATTTTCATCTTTCTTTCTTTCTTTCTTTCTTTCTTTCTTTCTTTCTTTCTTTCTTTCTTTCTTTCTTTCTTTCTTTCATATATGATGAGTACACTGTAGCTGTCTTCAGACACACCAGAAGAGGGCGTCAGATCCTGTACTGGCTAGTTTTGTGTCAACTTGACACAGCTGGAGTTATCTCAGAGAAAGGAGCTTCATTTGGGGAAATGCCTCCACAAGATCCAGCTGTAAGGCATTTTCTCAATTAGTGATCA
>NC_034595.1:99059293-99061587 GCF_900095145.1 Mus pahari
CCTCTTCTGGTGTGTCTGAAGGCAGCTACAGTGCAGTTTCAAATTGCCAACAGGCGAGGCTTGCGCTAGTGGGACCTGTCCAGTCACTTAGTGCTAGGACTGGATCGGTCCAGTCCGGTAGTGAGGGACCCACCCAAAGACCTGGAGGAAAAGGAAGGCATATGGGGAAATTGTCTCCACCCCTCTGTATCCTAGGAAACCGGCCAGAGGGAAAGCCAACACAGAGGCCAGTGCCTGGGAGGAAGGAGGCCTGCTCCCCAGCTCTCTGTTCTGTGGTGCTCCCTTTCATTGTGGTGCTCCCTTTCATTAAGTGTGCATGTGTGGTGGGGTGTGCATGTGTGAATGCGTGTGTGCACGTGTGTGTGCACATATGTATGTGAATATGTGTGTGCTCGGGTGGCCCGTTCTCCCTGTGTTTGGCGCTGAGCCTCTTGTCTGATCGTATCCCTGCGCTTGTGCCAAGCCCTCCTTGAAGGCCCCTTGCTCCTCCAACCTGCCACAGCCCATCAAGGCTTCAGGACCTCAGGCCCCAGCCTTCCCTGTATCCCGCCTCCCATCGTTCTGCATGGATGGTGTTGGAATTTCTGGGAGCATCTAGGAACTCTGTCTGTGTACATACAAGAGTAGCTGTGGCCCTGGTCCTGCCACCCCCAAGATGCCCATCAGTTACCAGTTTCTCTGGGTGTTTGTTTTCCTTGTATCTGATCCCACAGTCTCTAGGAGGATCGCCTTCCTTGCCCAGTGTGGTAAGATGCTGGAGCCTGAATCTGTACCCAGGCAGTCGCTGCACCCAGAGATAAGAGAGGAATGAAAGAGGGCAGGGCGGGAGGCCTCCTTATCCCACCAGGTGGAAAGCTCCGGCCAAAAGGTGTCCCCATGGTGCAGCCTATGGGGGAAGATGGGACTCCAGGTTACCGAGGAGAGATGGGTACCTGTCAGTCATCCGATCCTAGTAGGTGCCCTGTGCCAAGGCCTTATGGACATAGGGTCCAGTTTTGGAGTCAGTCACCAGTGAAGTCCCAGGTCCACCACCAGTTGCTTAGCACAACTCCAAGGAAGGGACCGAAGAGATGGGTGTTTCTCTGTGCCTCAATCGCTCTCCTCTGTAAAGAAAATCCAGGTATTTTTTAGTTACAAGGAGGGTGGGGGCTTCCTTCAATAAACAGAAGCCATGACTGGGTTTGCAAGAGCCTTTCCCTCTCAGAATCAGGCTAAAAGGTCAAGGTCAAGGACATGGGAATACAGTTCACGAGGTCATGTACAAAGCTGCACTGACCAGTCACAAGGACTCAAAGAGCCCAGGCATCCTGTTTCCAGTCCCCTGTGTGCACCTGGGAGCTCCAGGATATGCCATGTGTGTGTGAGGAGATACAGCTGGAAAGAAATAGCTGGAGAGGTGGCTCAGAGGTTGAGAGCAGTGATTGCTCTTCCAGAGGTCCTGAGTTCAATTCCCAGCAACCACATGGTGGCTCACAACCATCTGTAATGGGATCTGGTGCCCTCTTCGGACATGAAGATATAGATGCAGAACACTGTATATATAATAAATAAATAGATTTTTTTTAAAAAAATAAAGATGGAAAAGAAAGAGAATGTTTATTCACATCCTACCCACTCGCTCTGCCCTCCCTCTCCCCATGCCCTGACTGTGACTCCATGTCAGCCGCTGCTGTTAGCACCCGAAGCTTGGGAAGCCCGACAGAACAAGGAATCCCAGAACTGCACTGCCAGAGGAACTTTGCCCCATGACCAGGTGTTGGGATGGGCCGGGGAGCCAAGCAACAGCGCCTCTGTGGTGGGCAGTCTCGCCTGTTGGAGGCCTCAGGCAACCTCAAGTTCTGCCTCAGTTTCTGGCCTGCCAGCCTGCTCTCCAGATTGTAGACTTGTGAGTCCACACAGTCTAGACAGCCAAGTGCTTAAAATAAAGCAAAGCTGTGTGTGTTGATATGTATACACAGATACATACATGTACGGTACATAAACACATAGCTATTTAAAAAGTAGACGACTATAACTGTTGGGGTTCTTTTTCTCTCTCTCTCTGACTTTTTGTTCTGAGACAGGTCATTATCTTGCGGAAGGTGACCTTGACCTTCTGGGATTGCAGGCACTGGGCCTCCAGGCCTAGTTATGGTTCTATTGCTTTGGCAAGCCAACAGCTCTGCCCTCCTGTTGAAGCTACCTGACCTCTGAGGCCTGCACCCAGACTGCTGACACCCCCGTGACCTTGGATTTGTCTGGCCTCCGTCCTTTATCTCAGGATCACTAATATCTAGAAACTTTTTTTTTTTTTT
>NC_034595.1:99062227-99110084 GCF_900095145.1 Mus pahari
CCACCCTCAGTTGAAGTACCGTGGCTCGCTGGGCAGGGGCACAGGAAGGGGACATTCTGGGTATGGTTTCCTAGAGCCACCCTCAGTTGAAGTACAGTGGCTCGCTGGGCAGGGGCACAGGAAGGGAAGTTTGGGGAGGGCTCTCTAGTCCTAAAACCAAACAGGCCAAGTCCCAGGAGCACAGAGACGGTGGCCCTCTGGGTTCAGGAACCGGAGATGTCATAGAGGATGCTGGAGCTGGGTGGGAGGCTCCACTTAAGAAAGCCTAGGTTTGGGAAAGCTGGTCCCCACCCACTCTGCCCAGCGGGGCAGGGAAGTCTTGCAGGGACACCAGGCTCCAAAAGTGTCTGGGCTCAGCCTTGGCTTTGGGATATCAAAGCCATTGCCGCGGGAGCCAGAACTGCTCTGATTGGCCAGATCTGAGAGGACCTGGTGAGGAGACAGGGGTGGTACTGGCAGAAACAGTGCCCAGATAAGAGATGTTCCCTCAGGTGCGAAACCAGGCCACTGCGTGAGCAGTTAGCAAGTTTTCGCAAGATGGCATCTGAGCCTTCCCAGACCCTGCCAGGAGGGACAGGGCTTTGTTCTGGTAGCCAGCCTGCTGTGACCAGCCTCCCAGTCTCTGGGAAGCGCAGCTGCACACCTGGATATCCCACTATGAGGACCTGGATATCCAATTATGAGGACCCATGGGTGAGGGAGAGAGGGCCATGTTCGCCCTGCTCGCTCAGAGCAGACCTCAGTCAAGCATGTGGAGCCAATAAACAGGAAATGACAAGAGAAATAGGGTCCCCTCTCATGGCTCCGGCAATGCTCCCTGCCAGCCAGCCGGACCATCTCCTGGAAGAACAGGGACAAGAAATGGCTTAGCAACTGTCACCTCTTTATTTACAGCTCAGAGAATCCATGCAAGGAGGCATTATAAACAAAGGCGTAACACCCCTTCCCCTGATGCTCGTACATTCCAAGGCGGAGCTACAGCCCTCCAAGGAATTATTCAAGACTCCAAAAGTCCAACCATAGAGGCTCCAGGTCTTGGAGCCCACCTGTTTCTTGCAGGTTATGTAGATGGTCCTTACTGGTGCCTGCAGAGGTAGCCTAGGGAAGGCCAAAGGGAGGCTCTGAGATTCTACCAGACGCCCAGGTGATGCTGAGCCTTTGCAACAAGAAAGGGCTTGGCCATGGATCTGTCCCATGTCTGCTCTTCCTTGAGATTTGGAAACCCCATTCCCTGCAGTATAAAGCCCTTGTTCTGTAGGCAGCTGGAAAATGACCTCCCATTTTCTGGGTCTTCACAACTGCCGTGGCCTACAGTAAGCACATACTCACTGTGGTTCGTGAGCATGAAGGCTGTCATGGAGGGCAAGAATTAATGTAGTCCAGACCCAAGAACCCTCAAAAGGGAACCTCGGGTGTTGGCCTCTCAAGACTTCTCTTTTCGGGCACCCAGGGCTCCTGGTTCCTTAGTTTCTAAACACTGTCCTTGTAGGCTCCATAGGCTCGCTGTAGGCAGTGGGAAAGGGAACCTGGAGAAGAGCTGAGGAGGCTTGGGGAGGGGCTGGGATGCAGCTCCTCAGCAGGAGAAAGCACAAGGCCTTGGAATTCGACCTCCTCAAAGGGCAGGCAAAGCTGTCATTTTCCTTTGAAGTTTGTGTCTCAGGTCTAGGACCCTCAGCCCTTTCCCACAAACCATGAGAAGAACCCCTTTGTATCGCAGACAAAGCCCAGACAAATAGCCCCTGTGTGGGGACAATGGCGATCTGTCAGAGTGTACTCAGGCTTCGGCTCCGGTGGCCTGTCTGGGAAGCCATTAGCCTCCTCTCACCCTGCTCAGTTCTCCTCCAGGGCCCCCTTTTACACACACACACACACACACACACACACACACACACACACACACAAACCTGTTCCGCATAGCCACAAGCTTTCCCACCCCTGCCTCAGCACGGGAATCCAAATGCTTCCCCAGCGCAGTGGCTTTGCTTTGTGACATACACTTTGGTTTTTGTTGTTGTTGTTTTTAGCTTGGTTTTTGTTTTGTTTTGTTTTTTGAGGCAGGGTCTCTCTACATAGCCCGGGCTACCCCGGAACTCTCTATGTAGACCAGCCTGGCTTTGAACTCACAGAGAGAGATTCACCTACCTCTGCCACCCGAGTGCAGGGATTAATGCACTTTGGAGACACCAAAGAAAGCAGGCAGATCCCTGTGAGTTCCGGGCCAAGCCAAGCTGGTGTATGAGGTTCAGGTCAGCTAGGGCTGTGTAGTGAGACATCAGTTTTTAAAGAAAATCACTGGCTATGTGATGGATCACCGTGGAAGAGAAGGCCTGTTGAAGTTTGTTAGCAGGCACTATAGGTGTGTATGAGTGTGTGTGTGTGTATGTGTGTGTGTGTGTGTTATGGGCCAGACACTGTACTAAACTCCTGGTAAGAACCAGGCATGAAAAGTCAAGGCACAGAGACCTTAAGTAACTTCCCTAAGGTCAGCAAAGCGTGAGGGAAAGAACAGACTCTTTACTGCGGCAGGCGAGAAGACAGGGGACCAAGGCAGCTCCCTGGGGAGCTTTGGAGACCTTGAAGCCCAGACCAGTTAGCATGGAACTCAGTAGCCGAGCACTTGCCTGGATCGTGCAAGGCCCTGGTACTACAAAAAGGAAATTAAATCTGTATTAGGACTTGCTTTCTCATCGCGGCCTTGATCCTTCCGACTCCTGGCCCCGCCCCTGCCCCGCCTCCTTCCCAGGCCTATCAGACCCAACTTGGAAAGAAGAACAAGCATATTTGATTTCTTCTCGATCTGCCAGCTTTCCTTGGTGCCTGACCCCTGGACCAGACTGGTTATCCCAAAGCAGTAAACAACCCTGGCATCCGTCGGATGCGGTCAAGTCTGGGGCAGGCTTGTCCTGGGAAGGCGTTTGTCCTTTGCAAAAGTTCATCAGGACAGAGATGCCAGGCGCGGGGATGGAAAGGTTTCTCCGGAAGCCAGATCCGCTGGGACATGTCCTGAGTAGTGATGGTAAGCATAGGCTTGTCGTCATGGTTCCAGCCTGTAGGGGTGCTTCACACTGTACCCCAGACGCAGAGGTGGCCCCACTTTCCAAGGGGCATTGCTGCTGACGTGGAGGATGTCCGGTGAGCACGTGGGGACATGTGTGCATGCCTTTGCAGCAGAGTAGAGACTGAGGAGCACTTAGGAGGGAGTGACCCGGCGTCCCAGGACTGGATGACCTGGGCTATGGATGGGCACAGGAGGAACATTACTGTTTTCCCATTCATGACGGTGATTGGCACCTGTCACATACAAGGACCCAGCCACGGGGATTATCCTTCACTTGGAAACAGGTGCCCTGTGTAAGAGCTGAGGGAAAGAAGTGGGGAAAGGGGGAAAGGGACCAAGCCCAGGGCCTTGTGCAGGTGAGGCAAACATCTTGCTTTGTTTTGCTTGAGATGCAGTCTCCGGTAGTCCGGCCTCACAGTTACTAATCAGAAGCTCAGCCCGGGCAGGATTCATGCATTCCAGGCAAGCGTGTTACAAACTTAGCCACATCCCCAGACCTAATGTTTTGTTTATAAGGAAGATACACCTGCCAACTATGCTGACCCATGCCTATAATTCCAGCGTTTGGAAGACTGAGGCAGGAGGATTGTCTGAGTTGCCAGCTTGGCCAAAGAGTGAGACTCAGTCCATCAAAAAAAAAAAAAAAAAAAACCATAAGTCTCTCTTAGGAAAAGCCCGAGGACAGGTCAAGTCAAGCTGTCTCTGCTGCCAAAACTGGAGGATCATAGATGACGTGGGACCCTGCGCGTCAGTGGTCTCTTACCACGGTCTATGTGGAAATTCAGTAAAAATACATGTGGCGCTTGGCGACATAGCATTCCAGACCCACGGCTGTCAAGTGTTCCCTCTCTTTCCAACTCTTTTCAGTCAAGGAAGCCTCTTGATTTCACCAATTGAAACTGCTGCAATGCCAGTGTCGAACAGAAGAGGGTGCTCTACACAAAGCCACCGCCGGGTTGAGCGGACTCAGTGAGCAGGTGGGGGGTCCGGCCCCGGGCTGCGGGCGGGCGCAGGCGCACTGCTCTCTACTAAGCCGCCCTCCAGCTTGTGGTTGAGTGTTCTGGGCGTGCACCTGCGGCCTCAGCCATCGGTTCTCTACTCAGCCCAAGCTGAGCTAGTTATTAATACGGTCCTGTTTGTCCTAAACCTCCCTGGCTCAGACCCCGGGCCGGTGGGGAGGCACCACTAGGGCGCTAGATGTTGATGAAAGATCCCTGGTCCCCGTTGGCTGTCTCCGGTTCCACGCAGCGCCCCTTCCTCCGAGTGACCCTGCGGTTCCGGTGGAATTTGGCATAGCAGCGCAGCCCTGAGTGGAAGAAGGCAAGCGAGTCAGAACTGAGGGTGACTGTCTCCTCTTTTTTCTTCCCCTCCAGCCTTCCCAGGCTTCTCACCCAACAGCGCCTATACACACCGAGGCTGAAAAGACTTAAGAAACTGGGCTGGGCCGGGCAGTGGTGGCGCACGCCTTTAATCCCAGCACTCGGCAGGCAGAGGCCTGAGTTCGAGGCCAGCCTGGTCTACAAAGTGAGTTCCAGGACAGCCAGGGCTATACAGAGAAACCCTGTCTCGAAAAACCAAAAAAAAAAAAAAAAAAAAAAAGAAAAAAAGAAAGAAAAAGAAAAAGAAACTGGGCTGGTCCCACAGGCCTGTACAGTGTCCCAACACTAATGAGGCTGAAGCAGCAGGTTTGAGTCTTGTCTGAGGCTGGCCAGGACTACATAGCAGACTCAAAGCAAAACAAAAACAAAACCTAAATGTTGAATGTGGGGCTTGTGGATATTAAGCGCACATTCATCGCTGAACTACACGCAACCTCATAAATTTAGGGGGAAAAAAGTTGAGCATAGGGGGCTGGTGAGATGGCTCAGTGGGTAAGAGCGCCCGACTGCTCTTCCGAAGGTCCGGAGTTCAAATCCCAGCAACCACATGGTGGCACACAACCATCCCTAATGAGATCTGATGCCCTCTTCTGGTGTGTCTGAAAACAGCTACAGTGTATTTACATATAATAAATAAATAAATAAAATGTTAAAAAAAAAAAAAAAAAAAAAAGTTGAGCATAGTGGCCCACTCTTTAGTCCCAGCATTTGGGAGGCAGAGGCAGATGAATCTCTGATTCTGAGGCCAGCCTAGTGTACAGAGTGAGTTCCAGGCTAGCCAACTATACGGTGAGACCCTGCCTCAAAAAAACCCAAGAGACTAAATGAACAAATGAAAGACTGAAGTTGTAGGCCAGTTATAGAGTACTTGCCTGGAAAGCCCTAGGCCCAGGAATCAAGTTACAGTTTTAAGGCAAGGTCTCACAGAACCCAGGCTGGCCTGCCACTTGCTTTGTGGCTGAGGATGACCTTGACCTCTTGATCCTCTTGTCTCCATCCCTAAAGCCCTGGGATCACAGGTGTGCTCCACCAAGCTTAGTTTTATGCCGTGCTGGGTGACTGACCCAATTCTTTCTGCAACTAAACAAGCGCTCTGCTAGCTAAGCCAGATACCCCAGCCCCAAGGCCCAGCATTTGGCCAAAGCGACAGTCGAGGGCCAGTTGTAGAAGCAGGAATGTTAGGCGGCCTTAGAAGCCCTCGGGAGCTTCCAGACTGCTGGCCTGGCCTGCTCTGGTCCCCCTCAGGTCCTTCCTGAGTGGCATCTGGGTGAACCCCCTTTCTTTCTGGCCATGTTTATTGTTTGATGAGCCATCCAAATCATAGTTTCTGTTCTCTCCTTTGTCCCTGGAACCTGAGTCTCCAGGAAGAAGCAGGAATTTGGGTGAAACCAATCAGTACATGAAGACACAATTAGGCTCTGGATGCAGACACCTTGAGGATCCCTAGAAAGCAAGCCGCGAGAGCAGCCTGCCATCTGAGCCCCCACAGGAGGAGGCTTTCCCCATCAGAGCCTCCCACAGCCCCCTTACCAGGCCAACACTAGGGACTCAGTGGCTCACCTATCTACCGTGCTCCTGTCTGCTCCTCTGCGAACTGGCCTATGCTCTGAACACAGGCAACAGCATCTTATGTCTCCTCACTCTGGTCTGCCTCTACCCTCTAATCTTCCAGCCAATTCTCTGTCCTCAACTGTCCCCAGTTCTGCAATCAGAGATAACTTTGTGTGTGTGTGTGTGTGGGGGGGGAAACACAGGGTCTCATGCCTCCAAGGCTGGCCAACTGAGAATGAAGTTTGAGATACCATCCACTCCTCCATCTTCCAAGTGCTTAGATTGTATGTACACCCTATTTTCACTGGCAATAGAACCCAGGGCCTAGTGTATGCTAGGCAAGCTAAAGTGAGCCCTATCCTCAGCCACAGAGCTATCTTTTAAACACAGCGGCTAGACCATGTGACTTCTCTGTATACGTGTGGGCATTACTCCCGATCACTAACCAAACACAATCTAAACAAGGGCAACACAGTGTGGTTCTTCTGGAAACTTCTTTCATCCTTCTCCAGGTATATGCTATACCATGCCGGGCTGTTCCTGTCCAAGGTCCCTGCCTTTACCTTCTGCCTCCCAACCCCTCCCACCCATCTTTCCACCTCCACCACCTACTCTTTCTGATCTTCCTAAGGACTGTGTGTAACATCCTGTGAGACTACCTACTACCCTTCCAGGAAGAAGCAGCCTTTACAGACCTTTCCAAGGACCTCTCCTTTCTCTTTTTCTTTCTGGGGGTGGGTGTAGTGTAGTTGGGATGGATACAGGGCCCTCTATAGCCTGGACTTCCCTGGGTGACACTCCATAGCTGGTTGAAGATGACCTTGAAGCTCTGAGTCTCCTGTCTCTGCGTCTGGATGCTGAGATCACAGGCCTGCGCCACCGTGCCCGGCTCCAGGGACAGCTTATCTATGGATTTGTTTCCTTGTTATCTCACTTCATTGGAATGGACCTCAGGAATGGAGGCGGCACGGGGCTCTTCTGATGCTGTGAACTAGACTTGGCGAGTGGCTCAGGTTCACAGACCAGCTGGGGAAGGATTGTGCCCTCAGAGCCCGGAATGCAGGCTGAATTCGGCTGGCTTGTTTGTCCATTCTGATACCTCGTATTTAAAAGGGTGCTTATCTCTCAGAGCTGTGTGCAGAAATAAATACTGTATAAATAAACAAAGATCATACTGAAACAGGGGAAGCCTGTGGCAGTGACAGCCCTATTCAGGATGGCCACGTTGGTCTTTAATGAATCTCAGTGGTGGCAACCAGGTACTCATGACACTATGGCTACTTTAGTGTCAGTCTGAAGATTCTCCGAAGATGCAATTAGAATTATTTTTCCACCTTTTTCCTTCATCCTTCTCTGTTTAAAAATTTTCTTTAAGATTCATTTTGAAGTCAGCCAGTGACGGCACACACCTTTCATCCCAGCACTCAGGAAGCACAGGGAGAAGGATCTGTTAGTTCAAGGCTAGCCTGGTCTACAAAGCAACTCCCAGACCAGCCTGGGCTGTTATACCATAAAACCCTGTCTCAAACAAACAAAGATTTATTTGGAGTCTGATTGTTTTGTCTGCTTGTACTGTGTACCAACATGCATGTTTGGTGTCTGAAGGTCAGAAGAGGGCACTAGATCCCCTGGAACTGGAGTGTTGGAAGTGAGTTCTGGATGGAAGTGAGCTGCCATATTGCTGCGAGGAAATGAACCTGGGTCCTCTGCAACAGCGGCAAGGGCTCTTAACCACTGAGCCATCTCCCCATCCACGGCTCTGCCTTTCATATGGGTAGGGGATTGAACTCGAGGCCTTACAAGAAAGAGCTCTACCACTGAACTACACTTTCAGCAACTTATATATTCATTTAGAGACTGGGTCATATGTAGACCAGGCTGGCCTTGAACTCACAGAGATCCACCTGCCTCTGCCTCCTGAGAGATTTTATCTCCAATTTTTTTTCCTGAAGCAGAGTTATGCTGAGTTGCAGAGGAAGGCCTCAAACTGATGATCTTCCTGCCTCAGTCTGAATTACAGATCAATGGCATCATTGTGTGCTCTCTCTCTCTCTCTCTCTCTCCTCTCCCTCTTTACCTTTCCCTTTATCCCCTTTCTTCCTTTTTTTGGTTCATTTTCATTTACTTTTCTTTATTGATGTGTGTGTGTGTGTGTGTGTGTGTGTGTGGCACACACACTGCAATCTGCAGGTGAAGATCAAAAGACGACTTTGGTTGGTTCTTCCCTTCCACCTTTACACAGATTCCAGGCATTGGATACAGGTCATCAGGCTGGCAGGGCAAGCCCTTTACATGCTTAGCTAATTGCTACTCCTGTTTTTTTTTCCCAAGCCAGTTGTCACTGTGCACCCTATGCTGGACTCAAACTTATGATGTCCCCCCCATAGCCTCTCAAGTGATGGGGGTTGCAAGTATTGTACCGACATAGCCAATTTTTCTCTTCTTTCTCATTTTTTTATTTCTTTCTTTTTCTTTTTTCTCTTTGGTTTTTCGAGACAGGGTTTCTCTGTATAGCTCTGGCTGTCCTGGAACTCACTCTGTAGACCAGGCTGGCCTTGAACTCAGAAATCCGCCTGCCTCTGCCTCTCGAGTGCTGGGATTAAAGGCATGCGCTACCACGCCCAGCCTTTCTCATTTCTTTCCCTTTCTCTCTTCCCTCCTCTCCTCTCCCTCCCTCTCTCCTCCTTGATCCTTTCTTTCTTCCTGTGATAATAACAAGAAGGAAGAGAAGAAGGGAGGAGAAAGAGAGAGAGCCAGCAATGATGGCATAGACCCGTAATCTAGCTGCTTGAGGAGCTGAGGCCAGAGGATCATGACTTTGAGAACGGTCTATGCAACTCAGCATAGCTCTGCCTCAGAACCGTTCCGGGAAAGGAAGAACTCAGTGCAGAGCAGGCACCGACAGGCACACGTGCGCACTGGGCACTCGCTTCCTCTCGAGGCTGGTGCTCAGGGCAGTTAAAGCAGCACCCCAGCGAATCTCTCCCAGTGACTGCCCAGAAACCCACTCTGCTCCGGCCTCCCCGCTATCTCACCTGGAAAGCCTCCCATCTAGAATTCTACTGAGAAGCGCCAGCCTTCTCAGGTCGGATCTTATTTAAAGAACTATGTTTCTGTCTCCTCCCTTCTCCCCGTCCCGATCCCGAGTGATCGTGCCAGCTTGGATTTCAAGAGGTGAGAAATACAAATCTGGGAGCCGGTGCCAGGGATGGAAGCACACGGAGCTGACAGATTGGAAGCCCCCCCCCCCCCGCAAAGCTGTTCCTACTGGAGCCTTCAGCTCCCAGGGGGCTCTCCTACCCACTCCCTCTTCCCCAGCCCCTCCATCCACATCCACCCTCTGCCAGGAAGCCCCGTGCCCCACTCATTGCAGAGCTGGCCGGACACAAAGGCTTCAAGGCTCTGGGAGCAGAGTTGGCGGGGGAGGGCTCTCCCCTTCCCAGGCTCCAAACTGACCTTCCATGCACATGCAGTCATCGAAACATTTGTTGTTGAGGCCCCGGTTGTGGGGTGTGCAGAGATGTTCCCGGAGGTCACAGCAAGTTCCTGGCAACATAGCAAGCACATGTGGTCAGCCAAGCTGAGCGGCTCCTCCCCACCTGCCGCCCGCCCTACAGAGTCCCACCGGACAGGAGATCCATCATATGTGTGGCAGGCCATGCCCTAGTAGGCCATCTGGTGTGCAAGGCTCTGGGCCTGAACTGCTGCTGGATGTCATGGATAAAATCCCCAGAGGCGGGTGGCAGAGACTTGAGCCTCCCCAGATGGGCCACTTGATTGATCATGGGAGGATCAAAGGTGATGTGGGGTTCACTTCCCAGGGATGGGGGTGTAATAGCTAGGGGTGCCAGAGGTAGAGTCTGCTGAGAGCTGCAAGGGGCCTCTGGGATCATGGACCAACAACATCCTCTTGGACAGATGGGGAAACTGAAGCCCTGGGCGTGGGGGGCTGGCTGAGGCATCTCTTTGCCCATTACAAGGCCAGCTTCCAAGTTATTTCCTGTTGGCCCTGCCTTCAGCCTTTTCTTCACACTCAGGACACAGACAGCCTGTCTGCGTTGTGTGTCTTCTGCAATGCTGAATGGCTTCTATTTTGTAGACTATCCTGCTGATGTGGTGCTGTGGAGATGGCCCCTTGGGTCTCCCCAGCCTCCCCGTCTCCCAAAGCACTCATTATTTAGTGGCAAGAAGGGACATGAGTCACTGGTCTCCTGCTGTGAGCAGTTTCAGGGGCTACCTTGGCTCAAGTCCCAACCACCCCTTCCTCAGAAGCTCCAGACAACGGCTAGCCAGCACAGCAGAAACCGGGGCCGCCACTCTGCTCAGCACAGGGCTTCCCTGGCAGGCTTTTCTCCACAGCTCCCGCAGAGCCAGCGTGACATCAGACAAGAGGTTTTCCTGCCATCTTGTTTCCTCTCTTGCCTTTAATAAATATAACCACCAATGCCCTAGACAAGCACCTGAGACTGGAACTCTCTATGTACCCCAAGACGACCTCGAACTCTCGATCTTCCTGCCTCTGCCTCCCGAGTGCTGTGATGGCAGGCGTTTCCCTGCCACAGCATCTACGTCTACCCCAGTCTGCTCCGAGGAGGTCCTCTGAATCCCACAGGGCCAGCAGTTCGGACTCTAATCAAAACAGAAGGCCCCTTCCATTTATCCTGCTCCGATAGGTAGAGCTGCTGAACAGGCAACAGTGTCACTTACACTGTCCCCAGAATGCCAGTTGGTGCCATGATGAGACTGAATTAACCCCTGCGGGTGTTCAGAGGACAAGGTCAGGAGCAGATTATCTGACTCAGGGCAGGGTGGGACATGGGTAAGAAGCTTAGGAACCAAGTTGGCCCTCCCCCACCTCCCCACCCCCCCACCCTCGCTGCCACCTCTCTCTGATGTCATTCTATGAGTCAGTGAATGGTAGTGACTCTCAGGAAATTGGTGGCCGCTGATAAGGGCCCTCAGAAAAACTGGTGGGCACGGTAGCTTCTCAGTATTGTGAGTAAAGGGCCAGTACTCCCTGGCTTGCCCCCAAGCCCTGCCTCAGTTACCTCACTGGTATTCCCTCCCAGCCTGGTGCCTCAAGGGTGGGTGTTGGGGGTCCGGAGTACCTGGCAGGCAATCCTGGTGATGGTCACACGGGTCCCCCTCAGCTGGCGAGGTCTCGTTACCGTCACTGGTGAAATGACTCCAGTGTTTCTCTGGGGACAAGAAAATTTGTGGTTAGATTAAGACACAAGACCTGGGTGTCATGGTGCCAGATGGCCATTCCCACGGTGTGACTTGGACAAGATCCTCTGCCTCTCTCTCTCTCTCTCTCTCTCTCTCTCTCTCTCTCTCTCTCTCTCTCTCTGCTTTCACTTTCTTCCCTAAAGAGACAAGGGGCCCCGAGTAGTGTGCAGTGAGCGAGGGGTACTGCTTGTCCCAGTGAGTGTCAGGTCCAGCTTAGATCGTTGGACTCCAGCCCACCTTTGGACACCTGTAGGTCATTCTGGTCTCGGCAAACGTCCTCCACCAATAGATGCTGGAGAGAGGAGTCTAAGCGTGGGGTGGGGTGGCCAAGTGGACATACCTTTCTTCTTTGCAGAAGGCCAGACCTCTGGCTTTAAGTCTTCATAATCCGTCCAGTCAAATAAGGCCATGTCCAGTGTGGGCATCACCTCCCCATCAGACCTGGGCTGTGTCTGCAGAAGTCAAGGCAGGAGAGGGGACCTGGAGCCTTTGAAGTGAAGGGACTGGGAACCTGGGATCTCAAGGCTAGAGAACGGAGGACAAGGCCACCTTGTTCTCTGCTTGGATCCTGGAATCCATGCTGAAGATGTCAAGAGGCCATTCTGACTGCTCAGCATTTCTAAACACACCAGGAAGGGAACCAGGCGTGGCCCACTGCTCACTTCCTTGTCCCTTCCTCTGAAGAGTCCTGAAGAGGCCATGCACAGCCTTCAATTCCACTCACAGCCCCCACCAATATTCTAGAGACTACTGAGGACCAGATATCATGGCTGGGCGCTCATGCACATAATCACCAGGGTTTATCAAGGCACAGACCATAACTACCTGCTCATGGCCACGGCGTGGGCCTGACTCTCAGGATGGTGAGATGAAGAAAGAGGACAAAGACTATCTACAGCTGTCTCCTGATACTCAGGAGATGTGGTCCAACCTGCCAGTGGTGCCCAGAAGAGCTAAAGCCTGTATGTATACTGTCTCCACATGCTTGTGCATAGGCACACATCTTATGAGTCTAACTTGCAAATGAGGCACGACAAAGGCTGGAGAGCTGGCTCAGCAGTTAGTGCATGCTGCTCTTCCAGAGGCCCGAAGTTCAGTTCCCGACGCGCACGGCAGGTGGTTCACAAGTGCCTGTAACTCCAGTTCCAGGAGATGTGGTGCTTCTGGCCTCCAAGGGCACCTCACCCTCCCCACAGACATACATAATTACAATGAAAACAATCAGTTTAAACAAGGCACATCGAGAGGTGAGCAAGCACTCACAAAACAGAGCGGCACAGCTGTGGACTGCCTCTCTTCTTCTCTACCTCTCCCTCCATTTTTCTTTTTTTCCTTTCTGAAGCAGAATATCATATTGCCCCAACTGGCCCCAAAGTCACTATGTAGCCAAGGACAATCTCAAACTCCTGATCCTCCAGCCCCCACCTCCTGAATGCTGGGATAATTGTCACAGCTTGTCTGTGTAATACAGTGCTGGGAATCACACCTAGGGCTCCAGGCATGCTAAGGAAACATTTTACCATCAGAGCTACATATTGTATTCTATATCATTAATATATAATATATATATATATATATATATATTATATATGATCCATTTCAATGGTATTACTTCATTTTGAAAGCAAAACAATATTTTAGTTTGCCTTGAGACAGGGTCTCACTTCGTAGCCCAGGATGGCCTAGAGTTCCTGGTATAGCTCAGGCTGGCCTCAATTCTGTGCTGATGACACTGTCCCGTCCTCTGTCTCCCAAGTGTTGGGATTGTAAGACACCACATCTGGCACTGAAAGATTTTGTTTTGAAAACAAAACGAAACAAAACAAAACTCTCTAATCCATCGGCAAGAATGACCTGGTGAATGCCTGTCCCTTTCTTATAGAATCACCAACCACCAGATTTGTGTGAGCCCCTCCCAAGCCCCCGTTCCCCCTGTTTTCTTTCCACTTTCTTTTTCAGAGTTGGGGAGTAGACAAGTCAACCCCCCGACTGACTATGCCATTCTAGATCTGTTATTTATTTATTTATTTATTTATTTATTTATTTATTTATTTATTTATTTATTTATATGAGTACACTGTCACTGTCTTCAGACATACCAGAAGAGGGCATCAGATCTCATTACAGATGGTTGTGAGCATTGCTGGGAATTGAACTCAGGACCCCTAGATGTGCAGTCAGTGTTCTTAACCTCTGAACCATCTCTTTAGTCCCTACATCTGGGCTTTAAATCACTGTGGCTGCTTTCTGAACTCTTCCAGGCTTTAAACGTCCTCCATAACAGCCCCACCTCTGTGTGTGCAGAGCGGCATGAAGACGTTGGCTTTCTAGCTGTCCCCAGCTCGAGCCCCAACCATGTTCTCTGGGTGCTGGCAGCCCCTCTACAGACGGGGTCAGAGCTTAACGGTGTTCACTACCACCCCGCTGTGCCTCAGTCTACCTAAGTGGAACAGGTGGCAAAACAACGCAAGCAGCTGGGCACGCCTGTGAGGGACTTTTCCTGATTGGATGGCTGAAGCAGGAAGCCCCACCTCAAGTGTGGGCCACGCCTTCTTGAGGCAGCCTCCAAGAAAGAGGGAAGAGGGAAAAGCTCTTGCTTTTTGCCCGCTTCCCCTGACTCTCGCTGGCAAGTTCATCCATCCTGCTGCTGAGGCATTCCTTGGCTGGTCTTAGAACCTGCTCCTTCAGAATCCAACACAGCCCAAAGACCCCTGTGCTAGCCAGCCTTGCAGTCTCATCGGGAGACAGCTGCTTTTGGACTAGCCGGACCACAGCCTGTCAGCCACTCCAATAAACCCCCTTAGATATATACATTCACACTATCAGTTCTGTTCGTCTAGGGAGCCCTGACAGGCAGCTTGCATGAGGCTTAAAGGCACGTTCAGATTCAAGGCCTCGTGGGGCCCCTACCTGGGGCCGCAGGGAGGTGACAGGCAGGATCCGGGACTCTTCTGTAGTAGGCGTGGCATCGTCTGCCGTGGTCAGGAAGAACATGGTGGGGGCCAGGCTAGTGGAAGACTCCTCCATGGTACCCTCCAGCATCCGGTCTTCAGAGGGTTCCACCTTCTTCATGAGGGAGCTGGGGCCACGGATGGCAGCTCGGCCTGAGACAAGACAAGCACAGGCTGACCCACCTGCTGCTCAGTATCTACCTACAGGGCATCCTGTCTTCTCTACTGTAAGCCAAGGGCTGCTGGGCATCATGAACCCTTGACCTATCCAATACCCTTGTTGTCTACCCTGCTATAGACCTGGAAAGAGGTCAGTCATTGGGGAGGGGGCAGTGGATTCTCCACTAGAGGCTGCATTCTAGTAAGTCTGTATTCAGGATGCCTGGGGCTAGCCAGGGACATAAAACCATAGAAGGCTTCCTGGAGGAGGTGAGGTTTATGGAGGTGAGGACACAGCTTGGGGAGAAACCTTTGAGGTAGTTGGGAGGAGAGCCACTGCTTACACAGACACAGACACAGACACACACACATGCACGCACACATATGCACACACGCATGCACGCGCACACACACGTGCTTCTTGATATTGCTCCTGGTATGCCGAGTTCCCAGTGAACCCCTTCATGATAATGACTTCATCTAACTTCTGCAGGGGCTCCTGAGAAGTAGTTGCTGCTCATGAACAGGGGAGGAACCTGAGCCAGAGAGGTTAGGCAGTTTCCACCAAGGACACACAGCTCGTGCCTGGCAGAGCATGGATTTGAACCTCAGTCCTGAGTGCAAACCCAATGCTTATAACTCCTGGGGCCATCTTGAAAGACACCTGGTTATGGGATCCTGAGAGTGGCAGGGGACAACACAGGGTCAGCACAGGGTCACAAGCAATGGGACCAGGACAGAGGCTGGACGAGGGGGTGGGGGGTGGGGGAGTGGGGAATCACCTATACTTGTCCTTGCAAGACACATCCGTAAGCTGGTCTGGATCCCTTGAGGTCACCCCACCTTGCAGAAAGGAGCCCCAGTCAGTCTGATATACTAGCCTGGCCTGAGGACTTCACCTGCCCTCTGCCACCATGTCACCCTCCCTCAGGACGTCCCTGCCACTTCACTGAAGCCATAATTTCGTGGAAACTATGGGCCCCATGTGGGTCCTCAAGGCATCAACATCTTCTAAACTGGCAGAAGGGACCCCGAGAATGGGAGGGTGTATGTTGCCATGTAGGGGTCTCAGTCGACCTGGCAGGGAGGCAGTTCCCGCCCCACCCCCACCCCCACCCCCGTTGCTATCCACAGGATAAGCAGGCTGCAACTACTCCAGTTTCTTCCTAGAGAAATACCCTGTGAACCTCAGCAGCCCATCTGTGGCATTGCTCTGCCCCTACAGGCAGTCACAGGTGGCCTGTGCAGGCTCAGGGCCAGGTGAGGCTGGGCAGGGGCCCACTGGTTGGTGAGTCTCGGGTTTGCTGGAGACCGTTCCGTTCCTTTCGGCCAAAGGAGGCTCAGCCTGGGTGGCCGCAGTAGCATGGGGAATGGAGGCAGAGAGTGTGTTAAGGAAGGTTGAACACAGGCAGACATGGGAGCGTGACTTCTCTCTCTAGGGACACTGAAGTTTATGTCTTTGATGTCGCCCAGGAACCCGAGGCTTGGTCTTGGGGCTGGAGAGATGATGCAGCAGTTAAGAGATGTCCTGCTCTTACAGAGGGCCTGAGTTCAATTCCCAGCACACATGTCAGGCGGCTCACAACTTCGTTTAACTCCAGTTCCGGGGGATCTGATGTCTGTGGCTCACCCATACTCATATACACATACATCCCACCTCCACACACACATACACACAATTAAAAATAAAAATAAATCTTAAAAACAAACAAACAAACTTGGTTCTCCGGCCAGTGGCTCTCCATGGAAGCAGTAGGGCCCTCTGGGAGATGGGGCCTAGTGGAGGAAACCTGAGTCATCGGGGTGTCTTTGAAGGGGTTATAGAGACCCAGGTGTTCCTGCGCTGTCCCCCCCCCCACTCCTATCTCGTCTATCCTCTCTGTGCCTGTCTGTCTTTCTCTCTCTTCCTCCTCCTTCTCTGGGCCACTGGGCACCATGAGGTGGGCAGTTCTTTGCTTCTTCTATGGCGCTTTATCTCACAACAAGCAACCTCAGGCTGGATGTCCATAATTCCCCATCCCAAAGCAACGTCTCTCCTGCTTTGTGCCGAACCTCCCAGTGACCGCCACACGGTGTCGCTGGTATTCAGGGTTGGAGGATGCTGACTTGGGAGCCGAGGGTCTAGTAGCAGTTTCTCCGATGGAGGGGGACCCGAAGCTTTGTGAGCACCAGCTCCCTCTTGCACTAAGGTTGGGTGGCATCTTTGCAGCAGGCCAAAGCGAGGCTTAGGAAGGGGACTCGCCCAAGGCACAAACTCGCTAGTAGCGGAGTCAGACACCGGCCTCGGCAGATCTGGCTTCAGAGCGCAAGCTCTCCGCCCCGACTCTGCTCCAGAGTTCACTAAAGGATGCGCTAGGAGGAGGACTCCAGCCGTTCTGTCTGTACGCAGGGAGGCTGTGAGTAGGGTGGATTTACGTCAGATGCAAGGTAGATCTTCCCGACCTCGGAGGGTGACTGATTGCCTAAGGGGGCAGAACTTCTATATGAGTTCCCTCTCTTTCACCCCTAGGTCTCTCCCTCTGCCTTTCCCTGCCAGGACACTCTGACTTCAGTAAAATGCCTCCCCTCTTCTGGGAACCCCCTTCTGCCCTGGGTGGAGACCTCTGAATGGTCTCTTCCGGGCGCGGGGGCTTAAAACGCGGACTTTACACCACTTCCTGCTCTTGGCATTGGATTAAAACCTTCTCCCAGTGCAGTTCCCTACTCCCCCCCCAGGTCTCCAGCTACCTCGGTGCAGTCGCAGACGGTCCCTGCGCCTCTTGTGTTCTCTGCCACGTTTCTTCACCCTCTCCCAACCGGGAGACCGGGCCTCCTTCTCGGGGTAGGGCAGCGCCAGCCCCAGAAGCAGCTCCTGGTTCTGCAGAAGGCCAGCAGGGGGCTGACCAAGTGTCATCTGGGACGTCTGCTTGGTAGCAGTGACCACAGCCCCCTCCTGGGCCCGGCTAGGCCTGCCTGGGCCCCTGTCTTTCTTCCCCAGGCCCCGACGGCCATGATGGCTTGCCTGAGACACCCACAGTGCAGAGCTGGGGAGGTGGGAGTGGGTCTCCGGCAGGTTCCGGGCAGAGGATCCAGATGCAAGGGTGCCTGCCATGTGCAGTTCTGGAACTAGCAGGAGGATCAGGAACAGCATGGTGACCCTGAGGACGGAGCACCCTTCCATTGGCTCTCCCTACAAGAAAACCAGCGTCATGAGTGCTGTACACAGCTCCCCACCCCACATCCCCTCCCAAGGCTCCATAGCTGCACCCCATCATCCAAAATGCTTTCCCCTAGTGGGTGGAGGAGACCCGGCTCCCTGTGGTTGTTGGGAATTGAATTTTAGGACCTCTGCTTGCTCCAGCCCAAAGATTTATCTATTATTATACGTAAGTACACTGTAGCTGTCTTCAGATGCACCAGAAGAGGGCACCAGATCTCATTACGGATGGATGGATGTGAGCCCCATGTGGTTGCTGGGATTTGAACTCAGGACCTTCAGAAGAGCAGTCAGTGCTCTTAACCACTGAGCCATCTCACCAGCCCCTGGATTGTTGTTGTTAATTGAGGTTCTATGTTGTTTTTGAGACAGTCTCGTGTAGCCCGGAATAGCAGGAAGAGAACTAATCCTCCCACCTCCATCCCTCAGCGTCAGAATTGTAGGCATGATCCACCGTGCCCAGCTTCTTCCCTTTTGGGAGAAGATTACATTTATTTACTTGTTATGTACGGTGTATGTGCATGCAGGAGTCAGTTCTCTCCATGGGTCAAGTACCTCACTGCAGCTCCACCGCAAATCCCTTTACCTACTTTCCCTGCCTTTTTACTTTGCTAATGATGTATCACATAAGTGCAATACCTGGGTAGGCCAGAAGAGGGCACTGGATCCCCCGGAGCTGGGTTCTGAGCAGCCTGATATGGGTGCTGGGAACCAAATTCAGGTCTTTTGCAAGAGCGTCAAGCAACAAGCACCCTTAACAGAAACATCTCTCCAGCTTCTGTTCCCCTCCTTGAGACAAGATCTTGCTGTGTGGACCTTGCTGGCCTGGAACTCGTTATATAGGCCAGGCTGGTCTCAAACTCACAGAGATTCACCTTCCTCTGCCTCCTGAGTACTGGGATTGAAGGAATACACCACCACATCTGGCTTTCTTTCTTTCTCCCTTTAAACTATATTACTATTAATAATAATAATAATAATAATAATAATAATAATAATGATAATTTTATTATTATTATTATTTTTTTTGAGACAGGGTTTCTCTGTATAGCCTTGGCTGTCCTGGAACTCACTTTGTAGACCAGGCTGGCCTTGAACTCAGAAATCCGCCTGCCTCTGCCTCCCAAGTGCTGGGATTAAAGGCGTGCGCCACCACGCCCGGCTATTATTATTATTTTGAGACAGGATCATGCTACATATCTGGGCCGGCCTTGAACTCATGCTGCTCCACCTGCTTCAGCCTCCTGCATGCTGGGATGAGAGGTGTGAATCACCAAGTGCTGCTGCGGTCATTTCCACATGTCAAAATGGGGTGGTGTGAACGATTTCTGATAGGAGGAGGCCAAGAGAGCAGGTGGGCACACCCACACCACGATGATTCAGAGTTCAGTTCCTCAACAAAGGACAGTCCTTACAGGGCTGGGAAGACGGCTCAGCGGTTAAGGACACTTGTTGCTTTGTTCTCAGCACCCACATGGCCGTTCACAACCATCTATAATTCCGGTTCTGAAGGGCTATCGCCCTCTTCTGGTCCCCTTGGGTATTGCACGCACATGGTACCCAGCCACACATGCAGGCAAAATAGACATATTCATAAAATAAAATAAAAATTTAAAATCGCCTGAGGCTAAGGATCCTTGGCTTCCAGACTAGTCTAGACGTCCTTCCTCTGCCTCTGCCCTTAGCCAAGCCCTCTGAGACACAGCTGAGCTTCTCAGAGCCCAGAACAATACCCCTTGCCACTGAGATTTGACCTGTATCTCACATCCAGAAACTGGTGTGCTCTATTCCCTTAGCACCTCTCTACGGTGACTCCTGTCATTTTCCCCATATTCCTGATGCAGGATGGTGAGTTACACCTTATGAGCAAGTGTCTGCCCTTTGGGCCTTATGTGGCTGTCCAGAGTGGCTTAGCTCTGTCATTGTCCCTATTATCCACCTCCCCCTCCACCCTCCCCCGCCTTTGATAGAATCTCATGGAGCCCAGGTTGGCCTGGAACTCATTATACAATGAAAGGAGACTTGGAATCCCTGCTTCTCTTGCCTACCTGCCTTTGCCTCTCTGTTGCTAGGATGACAAGCATGCCTCTGTCTGTCCGATCCCCGTGAGCTTTGAGATTCCCCAGAGGTTCTGGCATTGCCCCAATGGAGCTGAGGGCTTTGGGAATGGCTGTGCAGAAATGACTCTGACCACCACCCCGCCCCCCGCCACATACACACAGAGTAGAGCAAGCCAACCAGTTCTTCTACCCGGCTCAGGCAAAGCAGAGCCTCTTAGAGATTCAGCGCCCAAGGATGAGGCTGAGAACCCTCTGCCTGTAGCAACCGTATCCACCCCAGCCTCACCGCCTGGCCAGGCTCATACCAGGTCAGCTGGCTGATTGAATTTTTATGGCGCAGGATTCCATTAGGGTCCCCAAGGTGCTGATGCCACCATTTCTTTGTGATTTGTGGCTTTATAATTGCCTGGGGCGAGAAAAGGTCATCAGGTCTGGAAGATGCCCTGGTTCCCAGCATTCCTCGGTCTAGCTGGCCCAGTTTCTGAAGCCCTCAGGACTACCCCAGTCAGGCTGGTCTTCCACAAGCTCGAAGCAGGGGCTGCCATGCCCAGCCTTGGAGTCACCACCTCGCTGAGCCACAAGACTAAGAAAGAAACACACTTCTCTCCGTGCTCCTCTTCATCTGGGGCCCTAGGCTCCTCTCAGAGTCACCCTGGGCTCCTCTCAGAGCCACCGGCTGAATGTCACCAGATGGCTTTCTGTTTCCTCTGCTATCTTGAGATCAAGACCTGAGGTGCTTTGAAGCCAGCTTTCTGTCCCCGTGGAGTCACAAAGTCAGTGACCCTCAGAGCTTCCCAACCAGCCTGGTTGTGGTCTTGGAGAACAGCTCTTCCCTTGTAGAGTCAAGTGAGAAAGCCCATCCCCTGTCTCAGGATGCCTGATCACATCATGAACGCTAGGATTAGAAATTGGAAAAAAAACTTTGTCGTGGTGTGGCTGAGCCTTGCACTCCCCTTTAATCCAAAGAGCTTTCTGTAAACTGGAGTTAAATAAAGTCAACGACAGGTCAAGAGGAAGTGGACATAGTAAGTTGAAAAGGAGTTGAAGGTATTTAAGGCAGCATGGTAGGGAGAAAGAGCTTTTTCCTACTGGGAAATAGATGGAGTGGGGAGGTCCGCTGGGTGTGTTCTCTGCCTCTCTGAGCCAGCAGGCTTTCACCACAGCGGCTGGCTCCTGAGTCTTCCTTGATTTTTGTTTTAAAACAACATCTGCCATCCAGGCTGGGAAAATAGTTTGTTTGATAGAGAGGTTGCCTAGCATGTACTTGGCCCCGTGTTCGATCCTCAGCTCTGATGTGTAGTGGTGCACACCTGTAATCCCAGGACTCAGGTGGTAGAGACAAGAGGTTCAGGAGTTTGAGGCCTTCCTTGGCTATGTAGAGAGTTGGGGGGAGGGCAGAGAAAGGAGAGAGAGTTCTTATTTAAAGAGAAATTAATGGGGGCTAGTGAGATGGCTCAGCGAGTAGGCACTGATTGCTCTTCCAAAGGTCCTGAGTTCAAATCCCAGCAACCACATGGTGGCTCATAACCATGTGTAATGAGATCTGATGCCCTCTTCTGGTACATCTGAAGTCAGCTACAGTATACTTATGTATAATAATAAATAAATTTTGGGGCTGGAGCAAGCAGGAACTGAGGGAGCAGAGTTGACTGGAGCAAGCAGGGTTGACCGGAGTGAGTAGAAGGTCCTAAAATTCAATTCCCAACAACCACATGAAGGTTCACAACCCTCTGTACAGGTACAGCATACTCACATACATAAAATAAATAAATCTTTTTTTGTTTGTTTGTTTTTTGTTGTTGTTTTTTTTTTTTTTTTCGAGACAGGGTTTCTCTGTATAGCCCTGGCTGTCCTGGAACTCACTCTGTAGACCCTGCTTGTGGACGTTGTACATCGTGGTGCGCACTAGGCTCCGCACCACGATGTACAACGTCCACAAGCAGCACACACACACACACACGCACACGCACACACACACACACACACACACAAAATAAACAAATATAACACTTAAAAAAAAAAAAAAAAAAGACCGGGATGGAGAGATGGCTCAGTGGTTAACAGCATTTGTTGCTCTTACAGAGGACCAGGCTCAGTTCCCAACACACACACAGCAGCTCATAAGAAGAGTTTCAGGGAGTACAATGCATTTTTCTAACCTCCATGGGCAATTGCATATACATGATGTAGAAATATGCATGCAGACAAACACATAAATAAAAATTTTAAAAACCCACCCCGCTGTTCCCACTGGCAAGCATCCCGTTGTCAAGTTCTGTGTGGTTGTGGGCTCATCCGTGGGATATGGGAACCCCGACTCAACAACGGTTTCCTGTTCTCTCCCTCCCTTTTTTACGGATTAATCATACACACACACACACACACACACACACACACACGAGAGAGAGAGAGAGAGAGAGAGAGAGAGAGAGAGAGAGAGAGAGAGAGAGAGAGAGGCAGGGAAGAAGGCAGGATTTCAAAGAACCACGCCAACACACCCACACGGCCCCACCCTCTCCTCAGACCTTAACAGCCATCCTGCCCAGTCCCTGTGCGCAGTTGCCAGGACCTCCCACCCTGACTTTCAACTGCTAAAGACTGTCCATGGCTCCCTTATCTTCCCATTTAACCCATCTCTTCACTTTAACATCTGAAAACTTTGTGTAACATAGGCCCAGCATACCCTTGGCGCCTTGCTTTCTCCCCTTCAAAGCCTGTGGGGACACTTCAGACACACCCTCTTGCCTGGAACCATGTCTCCCCTCCACACCATCTTTCTTTGACAAACCCATCCATTCCAAATGCCCCTTCCCTTGTAAGGCCTCAGTCAGCCCCACCTCAATAATTTACCTTTGATATAGGGTGTGATGTTCCTCCTCCGTTCTAGTGCTCCCCCTCCATGCTGATTCTCCCCCTAGTCCCCCCCCTCTGTGCTGATGCTCCCCCACCCATGATGATAGTTCCCCATGCTGGTGTCTCCTTATGGCTTTGAGATCCCGTGTGCCATATTGGTTTGGGATTACCCACTCTTATGGAAGCACCTGACTTCTCTGGCACAGTGAGAGGACAGAGGGTGTGCCCAGGCCATCCTCAGCCCTGCTGGACATCTAGGATTCTGTATGCATAAGGACTGGTGACCAGGTTTGTGGATGGATGTAAATCTGGTGCGTGTGTGTGAGTGCATGCACGTGCATGTGTGTGCACAGGAGCTGGCAGACTTCACCGAACCCCCTCTCCAAACTCCAGGGATTTGTAAGAAGATCTTGGCATAGCCCTGCCGTCAGGATGCCAGCCTGGCAGAGAGCCACTTGGGAAACATGGGCCACCACAGAAACGATGCCAAGGATCCCCAGTGAAGATGGGCTCCAATCCATTCCTGTCACTCTGAAAGCCAGTTGGAGGCCATGTCACAAAGCGCCAAGCATTTGCGCACAAAGCAAGGCAGGAGCGTCCCTCCTCTAGCCCTGTGTGGCTTGTTCCCAAGGTCTGAGATGGGCTCAGGACTGTTCCTTCCCACAGTGAGGACGGTCCCCAAGGATGACCCAGTCTCTAGTGAGACCCAGCAGCGAATCCTCAAAACCAAATCAGATATGAGAGCGATCCACTCTGTGATGTTTAAACCCTTCAACTGCTTGGCGCCATCTCACTAAAAAATGAGGATACCAGCAAGGCATGGTGGCTCATACCCCGCCATCCCAGCATTTGGGAAAGCGAGGGGGGAAGATTATCATTAGTTTAAGGACAGCCTAGGCTAGATAGTGGATTCCGGGCAGCCTAAGATAAGAGTGAGAGACTCTGTTTCAAAACAATAACAACAAAAATAAATGTAAGAAGAGACCGAGGCTTTCTGACAATAAAACACAGTTCCTGGCCTGGGCTCTCGGGTCCCCTGTGCACAGGGGACATAGTGCTTATCCCCAGAGCTGTGTTCAGTGCTAAGGATTATCTGCCTGATGTCATCCTTCCCTGTATTTGCTGTGGCCAGTATCTCTGCTGGTGAGCGCAGGGGTCCTGCTGAGGAGTGAGAGCCAGAAATTGGCATGGAAAAACATGAGCCTGAGGAAGAAGGGGGAAGGGAGGAGGAAGGAGAAAAGAGGGGGGGGGTGAATTCGGGCTCTGTCTTGCCTGACACAGTGGGGAGAGAGTTGTCTAGTAGCCAGTCTCCATCCAGGAGGCAGCAGGAGGCAGTGTCATATGCAAATGAGGCATCCATCCAGCTGAGGCAAGCTTTAATTCCTGAGACCTCTCCCACCAACAGCTCTGCATGGGATAGGGCACACAACACTGGTGAGGGAGGGGGCTCCTGCAATACCAGCCTGGCAGACAACTGTGGAGTCTGACCACCTGGCCTCCCACAACAGCTGCGGGGCCTGCATTCCTGCCTCGCTGACTGGCTCTGCCCACTGGTTGCACGGTGGGCTGGGGTAGATGCTGGCTGGAGCATCTTGTGGGAAGGGCTGCTCTGCTGGGTCTAAAGACTGGGCGGCTTGATCCAAGTTCACTCGGAGACCTCGATGCAGCACCAGGTCCCTAACCCCAGCCTCCTCCTCCTCCTCCTCCTCCTCCTCCTCCTCCTCCGTTTGATAAAGCCGAGTCACAGTATTTGATGGAAATACTTTGAAAACTCGGAAGCATTTGAGTCTAATTAGGTGGGGCTTTTGTTTGCTGGTTAGTGTGTTTGTTTATCGGATGGGGGCGGAGTTGATAATTGAAATAGGGTCTCATTATGTAGGCCTGGTTTCCCTGAATCTCCTAGGCCAGGTTGGCCTCCAACTCAGAGATTTGCCTGCCTCTGCCTCACAAGTGCTGGAATTAAATGGGTGTGCCACTACACCCAAACAACTGGGTTTTAAAAATCGATTGTAGGAATATAGTACTGGAGTGTAGCTCAGCAGTAGACTTTGGCCTACCTATCTTACATGGACAAGGCCCTAGGTTTCATGCCCCAGCACTACAAAATGTATTTGTTTAATTTAGAAATTTAATCTATTTAAAAAGCAAATACAAAATGATAAATGTTTTCAATGTGGTCTCTACTAAGTGTGTGTGTGTGTGTGTGTATGTGTGTGTGAGAGAAAGAGAGACAGACAGGGGCTGGTGAGATGGCTCAGTGGGTAAGAGCACCCGACTGCTCTTCCAAAGATCCGGAGTTCAAATCCCAGCAACCACATGGTGGCTCATAACCATCCGTAACAAGATCCGACGCCCTCTTCTGGAGTGTCTGAAGACAGCTACAGTGTACTTACATATAATATAATAAATAAATAAATCTTTAAAAAAAAAAAAAAAAAGGGCATACCTCAGTATAAACTGCTAAGGAGTAGCCAGGACTTAAAGACCAAACCAAAGGCTGGATGGCTCCATGGTTAAGAGTACTGACTTCTTTTCCAGGGGTCCCGAGTTCAATTCCCAGCGACCACATGGTGGCTCACAACCATCTGTCATGGGATATGATGCCCTCTTCTGGTGTGTCTGAAGAGAACAACAGTGTACTCACATATATAAAATAAATAAATCTAAAAAAAAAAAAAAGAGAGACAGACAGACAGACAGACAGAGAGACCAGGCTGGCCTAGAACTCCGAGATCCACCTGCCTCCTGTCTCCCCAGTGCTATGATTAAAGGTATGCACTTTCACGCCCAGCTGAAACAGAGTTAATGTTTAATGTAGTCCAGGTTGGCATCAGGTAGCCAAGAATAACCTTGAGCTTTTGATCCTCTTGTCTTCACCCCCCACAGAAAGTTCTGGGATTGCTGGGGTACACCCCCACCCCTGGTTTTCTGTGGATCTGGGGATGGAACCAGAGCTTCATGTATTGCAAGCACTGTACCCACTGAGCCATGTGCCCGGGCCCTTTACCCAGTTTAAACACAAGGGACGCTCATCATGACCTGGGTTTTTTTCTTCTGGTTCTCTGAGGAACTCTGTGGGGTACCCACAGAGAACTCTGCCACAAGCTCCAGGGCATTCTGGCATGGAGGACAATGTGAAGCCAGCCTGAGTTCGTGCCTGGTGTGCTGGCCAATTTATATCAACTGGCACAGGCTAGAGTTACCTGAGAGGAGGGAGCCTTGGTTCAGAAAATGCCTCCATCAGATGCTATAGGCAAGCCTGTGGGGCATTTTCTTAATTACTGATTGATGTGGGAGGGCCCAGCCAATTGTGAGTGGGCTCACTCCTAGGCTGGTAGTCCTGAGTCCTGTAAGAAAGTAGTGGAGCAAGTCAGTAAGCAGCACTCCTCCATGGCCTCCGCATTGGCCCCTGCCTCTGGGTTCTGGCACTGCTTGAGTTCCTGTCCTGGCTTCCTTCAATGAGGAAGGTATGACTTGGGGGCGTAGAGCAAATAACCCTTCCCTCCCCAGCTGCTTTGGTCATGGTGTTTCACCACAGCAATAGTAACTGTAAGTGTGATAGCTGACATCTACTCTCTGACTTTATAACTGTCAGAACAGGCAGTGGGCACCCCTCCCTGACACTGATTCACCTGAAGTAGAGATTCTAAAGCTGTGCAGAGCCATAGCTGCACAGGATGCTGCTCAGTGAGGCTGAAGCCTGCACACAGGACTTTCAGTTGCATGTGCCTAAGTCAGGGTGAATCATCTTTTCAGCCATGAGTTACCGGTGTGTACAGGTGATACACTGCTTATTAAAATACCACTTTTGTTGGTTTTCTGCACATTATTGGGATCATGGGTTATATTTCAAAGATTTGCATTGCTCCAAAAATCTTTGGAGCAAGGGATGGTGGTGTTTTTATAATGCAAGCACCTAGGAGGCAGGAGGCTCTCTCAGTGAGTTCGAGGGCAGCCTGGTTTGCATAGTGAGTTCCAGGGTAGACCTAGACAGAGCTAGAGTTCTAAGGTACAGACTGAGACTTTGTCCTTAAACAAAACAAAACAAACAAGCAAACAAACAAAAACAGAGAGGAGAGAACCAATTCCATAAAAGTTTCTTTTGAACTACACAGGCACATCATGGCGTGTGCCCCCATCCCTACCGGGTCTGGGGTTGTGCTCAGTGGTAGAATGCTTGCTTAACATGTGCCAAGAGTCCCTGGCTTTCATCCTTAAGACATCAGTACAAAAAGAGCTTGGGAGAATGGGTGTCATGGTGCCCAGAGTCCTGACTGCAAGGGAGCCTGGAGATTCATGCTCTGAGGTGAAGCATGTCTTCACCTGTCTGTCCTGACTGCCAGCTCCCTAGAGGGGGAGGTAACAGACACACTCCCCTGGGAGCTTGGGGGTTGGGAGAGACAGTGGGTACCAGGGACAACTTGTGAAGGTTACAAGGAGAGACCCAGAACTCCAACTATGACGGCCTATGTCTGCTGCTTCCTCTCTCCGGGTCTTCAAGGAGTCGGTCCACTCTGCTCTCTGCTCCTATTCCCAGTGGCTGATGATCTTTGACACAAGTGAGACATTTACAGACTTGGCTATGGGATGGCACCTGGAGACCAGGTCTTGTGAGGGCTGCTGCCCATGTCAGGAGATCTTCAGAACAAGTTCAGGTTATCATAGTAGAGTAGCCGGACAAGGAGAGTCCTGACGCTGGCAGTTCCCCTGGGATACATCTCAGATGCTCAAATGCCCCTTCCCCATGAAAACACAAGCCTTCTTAGGCTTGGAAGAAATTTGAGGCAATTGTATATTGTTAAAGGTGGCTAGGACAACCCTTTAGATCCCTCAGAGACCAAGAAGAGTCTAGCTCTGGAAACGACCGTCTGTTTTTCTTTTAGAGATTGGTCTCATGTAGTCCAGGCTAGCCTTATGTAGCTAAGGATGTCTCTGAGCTTCTGATCCTCCTGCCTCCATCTCCTGAATGCTGGAATTACAGGTGTAATTACCTGGTCTGTGTGGTGCTGAGGATCAAACCCATTGCTTCATCATGATAGACAAGTATTCACCAATTGAGCTACATCCAGTCCTTAGAAGCACCCATCAGAACCCAGCCTAGGCGCTGTCTCCTCTGTGACTACCAGAGTGAGCAGCCTTGGATTCACGAGATAGGATCCACGAGATGGACCTGGGTTAGGGGTTCTAGCCTATGGTCCATCTTGCAACTTCTCCTTTGGGGATCCTGGAACCAGAAACTGAATTCTCTCCTCAGAATTGACAGCCACAGACAAGATGGACCTCTGGGCAGAGTTACTTCTCCTGGCCCCTGGCCCTGCTGTGTTTCTTGTTCCACTACCTGCTAGCTCTTCAGCCTACCCTCTGTTTCTGCTGAAGGTTTCTCTATTTAAACACTGTGTTCTCTGGCAGCCACACTGCATCCAGGCCCATGGTTGACAGGTAGGTGCTGCTGCTGGGTTTTTGTTTGTTTGTTTGTTTGCTTGTTTTGAGACAAAGTATCACTATGTAGCTCTAACAATCCAGGAACCTGCTAAGTAGACTGGGCTATCCTTAAACTCACAGACATCTGCAGGCCTCTGCCTTTCCAGGGCTGGAATTAAAGACCTGTGCTACCATGCCCAGCTAGAAAATGTTTCTTGTGGGAACCATTTCTGATAGGGCATCTCTATACTTCAACAAAGACACTGAGGATGAGTTAACATGGGGTTCAATTGCCTGACCCTGCTCCCCTCTTCCATCTCCTTTCATAGGAGAGGGAGCACTCCAGAATAGCATCTCTTAAGCTCCTGCTTGAAGCTACATAGCAAGCTTGAGATCAGTCAGCCTAGGATAGGAATCTTGGCTCCAACAAAGAAAAAAATAAGTTAAACACACCATACACTCGCACATCGAAAACCAAAACGAGCCCGGGGCAAGCTTCACTGAACACAGTGAAAGGAGTCTGGACAAATCTCCTCGTAACTACTCTAAACCTCTGTTTCTCCTCTTGTAACACACTGGGAGTTGTGAAATTCAAAGGAGGCAGGGTTTATAGAAACAGTAATATTGTTGCTTTCACTGAGGGAAGGGAAAGAGAGGAGCCTCAGGGTAGGCTGGGCATGGAGGTTTCTGAGTGTGTGCAGTCTTCTGCTCTCCTGGGGTGCTCAGTGGAGGACCAGGACAGTTCTGACAGTTCCAGGTTAGGCTAAAGGGGCCATTGTCTTGGTAAATGGATTTTGGCTTCCCTCTAGGTGGTTTTGTCTGTGTTTAATGTGCTCATAACTAGCCCTGAGTAACCCTATACACACATACACCCTGCACATATAACACACACACACACACACACACACACACACACCCTGCACTCACACACACCCTACACACATAACACACACCCTACACACACACACACACACACACCATGTACACACACACCCTGTACATATGACATACACACACCCTGCACACAGACACACCTGCTCATAAACACACTCTGCACACATAACATATAACATCCTACATACATCTCACACACACACACACACACACACCGCACACACAACATACAACATCTTGCACACATAACACACACACCCTGCACACATAACACACACCCTGCACATACACATAGACACATACCCTGCACACATAGCACACATACACCCTACTTACACACACATACCCATTGTATAATCCTGAACTTGCTGTGTAGACCAGGCTGGCCTTGAACACAGAGATCTGCCTGCCTCTGCCCCCTGAGTGCTAGGATTAAAAGCACATACCTCCACCACCCGATGCTTATTAGTGTTCTGCTTGCATGTATGTTTGTGCACCACATGTATCCCTGGTGCCTGGTACCCACTGAAGTCAGAGGAGCACTTCCAATCCTCTGGGACTGGAGCTGACAGTTGTAAGTTGTTATGTGGGTGCTGAGAATCAAACGTGGGTCCTCCCCTAGAGTGACAAGCACTCCTAACTGCTGAGCCACCATTCTTAAGCAGTCCCCCAACACAGCTGCTGTGATTATCAAGGATCAGTGACATGCACTAGGGTCTTAACACAGCACCCAGCACAGAGATAGCATCTAAAAGATCCTCCTCATCCACTCCATCCTCATCAAGCTCCTCCTACCCCCACCCTAGCACGGGAGTCTGCCAGATGGTGAATGCCAGGCTGTGATATGGCAAGGGTTGTCAAAGCTGGACCCAGGACGCTTGCCCCCTAGCAGCAAGTATTTGGCTACCCTCCAGTGACCTTGCAGGAAAGTGGATCTGTCCCTAGGCCACAGCTATAGAGGGAGGTCTGGGGTGGGACCAGCAAAGGAGGAGGCCAGACAAGGCAGAGGCAGATCCTGGCCAAGTAGAGGGGAACAGGGACCATGCATGTCCATGGCTACTATGGAAGGAAGTCTCTGCTCTTTTCAAGGGTGGAGGAGGTCTGGGTGTATAACCAGTCCTACCTCTGTTACATTGTTCCAGTTGGCATAGTAGCTAATGGTCAGTTAGGATGCAAAGGGAGGCAGGCTGCCTGGTGAATCTCTCTCCTGTGATGATCAGGCACAAAAGGAGAACAGGCTTTTTTCCAGAGCCCAGCCCAGCTCCAGAAACACAGGGACTTCCCAGCCACTTGCTCTGTCTCCAAACAAAGTCCTTGCCCTGGAGCCAGCTCTGCCTCCAGTCTGGCAAGCAGGACCCAGCAGGACCCAGCAGAATGCCTACAGCCTCCATTAATCCCTATCTTCTTGACCAAGGACAGATGGGTGTGTGTATCACACTTAGTGGGTTTGGGACCACACTGAAAGGAAAGCCAGGCTTTGGGACCACACTGAAAGGAAAGCCAGCTTCCATGTAGGGAAGGGAGACTCTCACACCAAGCCTGGGGTCATGAGAGACACAGAGGCCAAGCAAAGCAGGAAAGGGGACACCTGATCTCAGCCTGAGTAGATAGTATTCTCAGATGGAACGCAGAGCTGAGAGACAACACAGATGAAGGGATGGACCCTAGCAAAGGCGCAGAGCAACAGAGGCAGTTATGCCTTCCATTGCTACTGAAACCTAGGAAGTAGACAGGGGCGTGTAGTAAAAGGCTAAGGAGGAGGCTGAGCCAACAGAGGTTCCTGTGGTTAGTTTAGTGGCCACACTCAGAGCCAGAAGACAGAGGAGGCAGCATCTTCATTTAGTGGGGCGAGAGAGTCTGAGTGAGCGTCCCAGGATTATAGAATCTGCTGAGCTGGCTTCCTGCGCACGGCTGCGACCAGAGGATACAAGAACAGAGATGGTGGGGAGACCAGAATGGTAAAAGCTGGGTTTGTGTGCCAGGCAGCAGCAGGGACCTGAATGGGGAAGGCCCCCATCTTCATTGTTGCCTCATTGCAAGGAAACAGGCTGCATCTCAAACAAAAACAGCCTGGGAGCCCCCACCCCAACCCCCCCAGCCTACTGAGCGATGGCTGCATCTCCAGAAGCTGCCCTCCTTGCCCTATGTGCCAGATCACTGTCGGACCACAGATGATGGATGGGGGAAGGACAAGGGAGTAAAAAGCAGGTTCAGGGCTTGGCAAGTCAATCCACCAGAAGAAGGGAAATGCCTCAGCTCACAGCTGACATCATGGAACGAGGAGGCTTGGGGGCAAGACAGTGGTCCACAGCTGGGACGCTTCAGACACCTCCAATGCACTTGGGGCATTGGTAGCACCTATACAGTCACACCACCTTGTTCATGCAGAGGGAGAGGCCACTGTCAGCGTGGCTGGTTGTATGCACAGGCAGGGGATGTGTGTTGAGTGTGAGGATAAGACAGGGAAAGTACAGAGAATAGGGTTTCGGATGGTGGCAAGGTCTCTAAGCCCGGACTTTGTGACAGGTTGTGGACCTCCAGTCCCCCACCCCTCAACCAGGGACTGTAGAGTCCCTCTCTTGTCACCACCAACACCACAAAAGTACCTAGGAGGGTTCTCTCATCCCTACAGGTAGATCCTATTGTCCCTGTTTTATGACGGAGACACTAGGACTCAGACCTACAGTCCTTTGTGTAAGACTGCTTACTTCCAGAACCCCAAGCCCAGAGTGACAGCAACAAACCAGTTGAGAACATCTTGTCTGCTACCAGACTGGGGTGGTGGATTAAAGGGACAAGCAGCAGTAGCAAGGGTCACTGCTTGAAAGAGTGAAGGCCAAGAGAGTACCCAACTGAGATGGCCAGACAAAACTTGTTAGGAAAACCCAGGAACACTCACACCTTAAACACAAGCTCTGGCTCTGGAAGGCAGCCGAGCCCTTGCGTCTGAAAAGCCTCATGGTGGGAAAAGACCAAGTCATCCCGGAGAAGGGAGCTAGGTGCCCTCAAGGCTGTAAAGCAAACACTAGTCCAGCCCGGAATGGGAAAAAATGTGAGGCCAGGCTATGCCAGTTTTGGGTGAGTTTAGGGTTCCGAACACACCCAGCCTCCGGGGGGCGTCGTGGAAAGGGACGGAGGCGCCCTGGTCAGCTTTGCCCCTACTCAGGCAGTCTCTGGAGACTTCCTCCAATGGTGATGGACTAGTCCCCGAACTGAGATACCACCCAGAGTCAGAGACAAAAAGACACCGGGTACCAAAGGTAGAAGGCTAATGCGGAGGACCTGGTACACCGAGCGAGCAGCAAGGGCGCACGCGAGGCAGAGTGCCACAAAGCACGAAAAAGTGAGTGTCCAGTTCGGTGCCAGGGAGCAGATCAGGCGGTGGGACACAGAGCCGGGAGGCAAGAGGACACTAGGTGCGAAGTGGAGACAAGAGTTAGGCAGACGGACAGACATACAGACAGACGCGCCGGTCGGAGGGCAAAGAGGGAAGCAGAGCATCCTCTCTTCCAGCAGGTTGCGGATCGTGGTCAGGGTGGTCCACCAGGTGAGCGATGGGCGGGGCCGGGGGCGGGCCGAGCCGAGCCTTACCTGTCGGGCGGACGGGGAGGGGACCGAGAGGGCTCAGGGCCGAGCGCCTGCGGGAGCGGAGCGCAGCAGAGGGTGGCGGGAGGCTGCTCTGGCTGCGAAGGAGGGAGTGAGCGAGGGGCGGGGACGGCGCGCAGGGAGGGGACGTAGGAGGGGCCGCCGGGCTCTGCGACCTCCCGCCGAGGGCCAGCCCCTGGCCTGGCCGAGCCCTGTGCGCTGCGGGCGCTGCGCCGTAGCCAGCTGCGCTCGCCGCCATCGCCGCCTGCTCCCCCGAGGCCTTGGCGCCGCCGCCAGGGCGCGGGGCAGACAAAGGAGGCAGACAAAGGCGAGCGCAGCCCCGCGGCCGTGTGGGCACCGGGCGAGGCGGGCCCTCTCCTCCCGGTGCGTAAAACCCACCTCGGCGAGGCCCCGGGGCGCGTGGGACGGGAGGGGCGCCGGGCAGCGGTGGCGCATCTGGAGTGGCCCGGCGGGGAAGCGGGGGACAAAGGGCAGCGGCAGGGCGTCCCTGGAGAACCCCCCCCCCCAACAATAGATCCAGGCTATGAGTTCAGCTGCGGCCGCGTCTGGCGGGGCAGGAGCCGGCGGGGTCCCCAAAAGGATTATTCCGCCTAGGCTGTCAAATGGGACGGAAGAAATGCCCGCGGCAGGGAAGGCGGGACCGACAGCGGCGAGGCCTTTGTAGCCTGAGAAAGTGCGCTGAGTGGGGGAGGTTCTCAGACAAGTCCCTGTACTAAAGGGGTGTGCGCGAGAACCTCAAAGAGTGATCGGACCTCACCTAGGTACCTATGGCACACTTGTGCTTTCTTTTCACCTCCCTTCCAACACACACACACACACACACACACACACACACACACACACACACACAGAGTCAGCTTCTCGCCACTCTCCTGTCCCTAACTGGCCTTGCGCGCGCTACTCAGCCCAGCCCAATCCGGACAAAGCCAGCCAGCCCTGAGGCGGCTCATCCATCACTGCGCGGGGTGTCCTGCCGACCCTGGGAGTCCCGGAATGCTGGGTTACGGCTCCCCACGGCCCCCATAACTCACAACGGGGTCAATGGGGCCGACGACATTGCAAAGATCAAAGAGTAATGGGCGGACCTGGCACGTGGGAAGAAAGGGAGGTTTCCAGTTCCAGTGTGACTAACTGTGGCTTAGAGGTTTGGTAGTGCGGTACTGCATCAGGCAAGATTCCTCCTCCAGTGCCAAAGGATAACCTTCAGCAAATTAATTTCTTCGAGGGGGTCATTGTAGGGAACGCCGGATTAAAGGCTTAATGGCAGAGGTCTGTGTAAGAAAAATGTCCTGAACCTCCCAGCCCACAGAAGAGGCTCCAGGGAAATTAAACCATTGCCATTGTTGAAGATATCACATGACCATGGCCGACACAGAACAGCTTGGTGAGAACCTAGGTGCTTACTAGATGGAAGGTTAAAACCGCTTCTGTGAGTGCCTACTGGACACAGCTTCAACTCGGGAGTCGGAGAGTAGATTGCAGTAGAATAAAAGCAAAGTCAGTTTCGCTCTGAGCACTGAGTTCCAGGACTTGAGAGAGAGCTCATCTCAAAAAACAAACAAAATACAGGCAGAACAGTTAGAAACTGTAGCGGAGAAGAGGCTGGACTTAGGGATGAAGTAGTAAGCAGGGGGGGGGGGGCACTCCAAGGATCGGGCAGTGACCTGGTGTGCATGGACAGTAGATGCCCGTTGGAGGCAGTTCCAAACGTTGCTCTGCCTGTTACCCAAGTGTGGGACTCTGTTCCCCAGGTTCTCCCAAGAGTGACTCAGAAGAGGACGAGGCTCCTACCCCATCCAGATTATGGTGACTTGGGGCCTCGGTTTCCCTATCTGTAAAATGGGTCAGTTGATTGGCCAAAGCAGATCCAAATATCCATCTGCAGATGAGAGTACAAACACACTTTGGCCCGTCAGGAGAAGTGCTCTTAACTGCTGAGCAATCTCCTCAGCCCCGCCTCTTTTTAAAAATAACATTTGTTATTATTATGTGACTGTGTGCACCCAAATATATACATGTGTGTGCCACCATGCATGTGTTACAGGTCACAGAATAACTTTCTAGAGTTGATTTTCTCTTCCAACTGCATGTGTCCCGGGGACCCAATCCAGGTTTTCTGTTTTGGTGGCAAGCATCTTTATCTATCTACTCTGAGAGTTTGCTGGCCTGACTTTTTTTTTTTTTTTTTTTTGCTATAATTGATGAGAATGCTCTAGAATTGGATATTGGAATGCTCAGCTCTTCGACTGTCCTAGAATCCTTTGGAGTGCATACAGAAAAAATAAAAGTGAGCTTTATGATTTATCAATTATTTTTCAGTGAAGTTATTCATTAAAAGGTATCAGCTAAGCCAGGTGGTGGTGGCACACACCTTTAATCCCAGCATTTGGGAGGCAGAGGCAGGCAGATCTCTGTGAGTTCAAGGCTAGCTTGGTCTACAGAGCGAGTTCTGGGATAGCCAGGGCTATACAGAGAAACCCTGGCTTAAAAAGGAAGAGAAGGAGGAGGAGGAAGAAGAAGAAGAGGAACAGAGAAAGGGACCACCTTTTCCAGGTCCCTTTCCCATGGAATGGTGCTTGCCACCTACATTCAGGGCAAACCTTCCCTGCCTCAATCAATCCTCTCCAGAAATGCGCTCCTTAATCCAGGCACTTCCAAAGCCAGCCTCCTAGCCCACGGTAGTTGGTGGTGTGCTGTTGGCCCTGAGACCAGCGAGGCCAGCACCCCTAAGGAGGGAATGGCGTGTGTGGCCTGTGTTCTAACTGGTGGGTTGGAAGCTATCCAGTGTCATGTGGCTGAGGAAGCAGCTTTGGTGTAGGTTGGAGGTCAGCAGTGGATCCTAGGTCCGGGGGCAGCTGTGTATGCCAGGTCCTGCTCTAGAAAGCCAAGTGAGATTGGAGGATTGTGTGCTGGTCACCACTTTGTGCATAGCAGGTCTGTCTCCCCCCAGAGCACCCGGGGGAACTATCTGTTGCATAGAGAAATGAAAAAGAGGAAGATCGGAGGCTAGGGATAGATAACTTGTTTGTCTGAGACGAAAGTTTGTGTGTACTAGTCTGGCTTTGAACTCCCTTCACAGCTAAAGATAAACCTTGAACTTCTGATCCTTCCACTTCCACCTCCACCTCCTAAGTGGTGAGATTAGAGGTGTATCCCACCACCACACCTAGTTCATGAGATGCTGGGATGCCATGGAGGGCTCCATGCATGTTAAGCATGTATTCTACCAGCCCAGCTTCCTGTTTATCCAGTGTGGTCCTCCTGAGGGCTTCAGGAGTTTGTGTGGGGTTGTCGGGTTGAGACAGTTGGCCTGGAACTGTACATAGTAGACCATGCTGGCCTGAAATTCACAGAGCTGTTCCAGCCTCTGGCTCATCAGTGCGTGATCTAAGGCCTGCGCCACCATGCCTGCCGGTCTGTTTAGGTCTTTTCTCATGTACGTGTTTACTTGTCTGTGTGTGTGCGCACACTCACGCGTGCGCGCATGCGAGTGTGCGTGTGTATATGTGTGTGTATATATGTGTGTATGTGTGTATGTGTGTGCATGTGTGCGTGTACATGTGTGTATATGTGTGTATGTGTGTGCATGCATGCATATGTGTGTGTGTGTATATAGTTTGGAGGACTGCTGGGTGGGTGTGGGTTCTTTTCTTTCCTCACATAGGTCCTGGGAGTTTTACTCATGTTGTCAGGATCATCAGTCCTGTGTAAATATTTTTTAAAATAAATTTATTTATTTATTTTTATGTATTGAGTACACTGTAGCAGTACAGATGGTTGAGAGCCTTCATGTGGTGGTTGGGAATTGAATTTAGGACCTCTGCTCACTCTGAACAACCACACTAGCTCTAGTTATTCAGTCCCATTCTCTCTTTCTCAGTTCCTGCTTGTTCCAGCCCAAAGGTTTATTTATTATTATAGATTTATTTATGTATTTGTTTGTTTATTATAGATAGTACATTGTAGCTATCCTCAGACACACCAGAAGAGGGCATCAGATCTCATTACCGGTGGTTGTAAGCCACCATGTGGTTGCTGGGATTTGAACTCAGGACCTTTGGAAGAACAGTCAGTGCTCTTACCCGCCAGCCCCATGTAAATCTTAATACTATGGTCATATGGCCACTAACTGACCAATACAAATGCTATATGTTTACATTTTACTCACTCAATAGCATAGAATTTTACTTTGTTTTGTGTTGGAGAGATGACTTAGTGAATTAGGGTTTGTTGCTCTTAGAGAATTCCTAGGTCTGATCGCAAGCATCCATATGCAATGGCTCACAACCACCTATAACTCTAGTTCCAGGTTATCTGATACCATCTTCTGACCTCTGCAGGTATCAGACACATGTGTGGCACACATACACACACACACACACACACAGGCAGGCAAAACATTCATACACATAAAAAATAAATAAATCTAAGCCAGGCGTGGTGGCGCACGCCTTTAATCCCAGCACTCGGGAGGCAGAGGCAGGCGGATTTCTGAGTTCGAGGCCAGCCTGGTCTACAAAGTGAGTTCCAGGACAGCCAGGGCTAAACAGAGAAACCCTGTCTCGAAAAACCAAAAATAAATAAATAAATAAATAAATAAATCTAAAACAGAATTCTATTTTAATTATTAATTAATTTTGGAGGAGGAATCTTACTGTGTAATTCTGGCTAGCCTGAAATTTGTGGCAGTCTTCCTGCCTCTGCCTCCTGCATGCTAGAACTCAAAGTGTGTGCCACCATGCCCAGATAACCCTTTGGGAATGGATCTAGAATCTCCCATTTCACAGATGAGCAAGTTGAGGCTGAAAGAAGGAAAAGGGTCTCGTGGCTAGAGGAGCATCAGGGTGGTGGAAAGAAGTTGAAGGTAGACACCCAAGTGGGCTGTAGGTGTGGTGGGCTCCCCGAGGACCAACCCACACTCTGGCTCTGCTTACAGCCCAAGTGTTGGCATCGGAGCTCTTAGCTTATTTTTTTCTAAGCAAGCTGGGTGGAGTTCCTGCCATTACATCTTTCTACCTTCCTTTCCTTTATTCACTTAACACACGTTCTGTGTTCTGTGGGAACCTGAGCTGGCCAGGCATTGGGTGGCATGTTAAGTCCCCCAGAATGAACCAGACCGACCAGGTCTCTCTCAGGGAGCAGGTCAAGCAGCCGGGTGGAGCTTTAGGGTGTGCTAGGACTGACTCTGGGCTTCCTGTGGTTGGTCCCCTTTCTCTCCTTCTCTGTTGCCATGTGCTCATTGTTCTGGGAACCGGACACAGATGGGAATGATGCTGAGTCTTTATTAATTAATTAAATTTATTTTTTACATTTATTCACTTATTTATTGGGGGGAGGGGCGGGTAGCATGTGTGCACTTGCAGGAGGCGGTTTTCTTCTTCCACTGTGTGGGTGCTGGGGATTGAACTTAAGGTTGTCAGCCTTGGCAGCAAGCCCTTTTGTCCTCTGATCCATCTCGCCCTCCCCGATGATCCTTCTGTGATCCCCTCTGTAGACAGCAACTTGGCCATAGAAGCATCTCGAAGGTCTGCACACTTTGTTGACAAGTGTTTTATCCAACTCGCTTGTGTGTGTGTTCAGCACACCGCCGAGAGCCCTTCTGGCACATCAGTGGAGGCTTAGTCCTTGCCAGGCTGGGGCTTACAGGGTTTTTGTGTAGTTTGCCCTCTCTGTTTCTGTATCTCTTGGGAGTGATTTTCCCTCCGTCCCCATTGCTGGCCTCCGGGGACCTGCTCTAGTTGTCAAATGCATACACACTTTCTTTTCACCTTAACATGTAACTTTCCTTCCCAGCCCCAAATTGCATATTGTCTCTATGGTGAAAACATGCAAATAACATTGAAAAACAGTCTCTCACCAAATGGGGATTCAAGAAACAATAAGTTACCTCATAATGCGATCTCTGTCTTACAGCCACCCAGTCACACTGATGTAGCTAACGGTGAAAACCCAGGCACTGTAGAGCCAAAGGCAGAGGTCCCCAACTGGTCCCCTGTTACCTTAGCCTCCCGCCTATGCCCTTGTTCCATCGCTGAGGAATCTCCCCTACCTCCACCCCCACCTCTGCATCAGTAATGAAAACGCTGTTCAGAAGCTGGGGGTGGGGTGGATAAAGGACTCGGTTCCTACCCCACCATGATGAAAACTCACTGCACTAAGGTCTACACGGCAGTGAGCTGCCCAGCCAGCTCTATGTAGAAAGGGCTCTGTTGAACATGGTGTAAGGTGGGCAGGGTCCCCGAGTCTTGAGAAGGGTTGCTGTGCCCACTGACCGGTGTATCAATTCCTAAAGCCAAACCCGGCATTCTAACGGCTTAAGCACGGGCATGTTACAGAATGATTGCGGCCTCCACTGGCAGCTCCCACAGTTTCTTGGGCATACAAGTTCCCTGGGGAGCTTGTTAAAGAGCAGAGCCCTGCTGCTAGCCTGCCCTGGTCAGGTAAGTCAGGGCAGCTGGACAGCCAGGGTTTAATAGGGTCCCTAGGGAGTGAGATGAAGACTTTGGAGGTAGGTCTGCATTTTGAGACCTGCTTTGCTCACATTCCAGGGTAATCCTCCCTCTGGCCTGCGCCTTATCCCTTCCCATGAGAAGGATATGAATATGGAATTGACAGCTTCTGGTGTGGGGGTGGGGTGGGTGGGGTCATACCACATTACAGGGTTGAGCTTTAAAGCAACATTTCCTATAGAATCAGGACAGGACAACTCTTACATCCCTGGAGGGGTGAGTCTAAATCAGTGGCTCTCCACCTTCCTAATGCTGCAACCTTTCAGTACAGTTCCTCATGTGGCGACTCCCAATCATACAATTATTTTCATTGCTACTTCATAACTGTAATTTCACGACAGTTAGGAATTGTAAATATCTGATATGCAGAATATCTGATATGCCACCCCATGGGAAAGAGTCATTTGACCTGAAAGGGGTTAAAGCCCACACATTGAACCACTTCTTTAAATTCTCTTGGCTTCTAGGCCTGCCATGTCACCCCTAACTCGGGGCCACTTCTCTAACCTCAGATTTTCTTTCAGTTAAACAGAAGGGCGTGAGGTAAGCTGAATTGTCACCTAGTGTCAGAACATATTACACCCGTGAGGCTTTGGTGAAAGAAGGAACGTTCCTGAGCCTATTGTACATCTATAAAGTTGGGCTGTAAAGGCAATACTTAGCTCCTAGGACTAATAAAGGAATTAATATAAGTCAGAGTTTGGGGAGGTGGAGAGATGGCTTAGTGGTTAAGACCACTGGCTGCTCTTCCAGAGGACGTGAGGGTTGGCTGGGGTGGGGGCTTTGGGGTGAGAAGTAGGGTACTGGGTGTTGTGTGGTGGTTTCAATTTGCAGTACCTATATAGAAGTTCACAATCATCTGTAGCTATAGTTTCAGGATCTGACGCCCTCTTTTGGCCTTCACCTGCACCAAGCAGTCACGTACTGCCCAGTCATAGATGCAGACAAAACACCTACGCACATTAAATAAATAGAATTCAGGGTTTGTAACATAAAAGGGGTCCGTATAATGGATATAATTCTCGTACTATTAAAATGATCTGAGGCCCTTTCGACTCCTCTGGAATTGAGTCCGTACCTCTGTAGGAAGTACCCTGGAGCAGCACTGCTGCCCGCCCCCTCCGCTTGCTCACGACACAGACAAGTCCTCGTCCGCAGGAAAAAAAAGAGGGCCAGGAACCCACACGTATTCTGAAGATTTATTGAGTCAACCCACAGACACAGCCCAGCGTCTACCGGCTGCTGCTTCCAAAGGTCAGCTATTGAGAAGAAACCATGGGACACTTAGTTCTCTAGGGAGGTCAAGCCCTGATGTTACTTGGGTTCCGGGTCGGGGTGGAGCGTCTCGGGTACTTCTTACCCTTCCCTGTCCCCGCCCCCAAGCCTGCGGATTCGCTTTCGGTTGGGCAAGCTAAGAGTCCGGGGACGTTGACGCTAGACTAGCAGCAGATGTCGCTGCCCTCCCTTGGTACCCAGCTGTGCTTGCAGCTGGTTCTCACTTGCAGCTACTAAAGAGAAATGCCCGGGAGGAGGAAACACAGCGATCGTACGCAGAGGCCACCGAAATCCCTTTATCGCTCCCTACTGAAGTCCAAAGGCGGTTTAGCTCGCTCCTTGGAGATTCCTGTCGCTCAGGCGGGGCTCCGCCCCTAAGCTCCACCCCCCGAGACTGCCCCGCCTCTCCCAACAGGGCGAGGTCCGGATTGGACGGCTCCGGGGTAGGCGTGGCTTATGGTTGTGCTGGGACCACGGGAGGACCGCGGTGGTTACTGAGGCCAGGGGATTCTGGAGTAGCGCTAAGGGTCTCAGACGGTGGCTTCTGTAGCCCGGTCGGAGATCGGAACCTGCGGTCAAAGCCGGAGCCGGCGAATCGGGGAGGAGCGTAGAGAGGGCGGGATTTCCGCCGAGAGGGATCCGGCCGCTCAGGGGGCGGGGCTTCCCCCGACCGGGTTGCGTTTCCCGCGTGCAGGGTCGGTACCGGGAGTTCCTACAGACGCCCTCCACGCCCTCCCCCAGGCGGCCAAGGATGACCACCCTCACGCGCCAAGACCTCAACTTTGGCCAAGGTAGGGATCTGGGCCTGCTGCGGGGAGGGAGTGCGGTCCTGGTTGGAGTCCTGCTCATCCGCTGTGTCCCCACCATAGTGGTGGCTGACGTGCTCTCCGAGTTCCTGGAGGTGGCCGTGCACCTGATCCTCTATGTGCGTGAGGTCTACCCGGTGGGCATCTTCCAGAAGCGCAAGAAGTACAACGTGCCGGTTCAGGTGAGCCCCGGTGCCCGGCTGGATTTAAAAACCTTTATTCTACTTGCAAGCTTCCTCACTCCTCAACAGAGGCTGAAAGCGGACAGCCTCCTGCCTCTCATCGCCCAGCCCTTCCCGCCCTGAACTCAGGTGGAATTCTCTGGGTTAAATGGTTAAGGGCTCTGGATGAGAGCTGTTCCAAGCATGCATTTTTAAGGGCTTGGATAGAAAGGATTCCCAGTGTCTGGCACCTTCTTTTCTCTTTTCATTCTCCCTAAACTCTAAAAAAAATATTTATTATTAATTATTTGAGATAGGTCCCCTTGTTTAGTCTTGGCTGGTGTGGATTCTCCATTATGTAGGCCAGGCTAGCCTGAAACTCACAGAAATTCTCCTGTTTGTCTCTCGAATGCTGGGAACAAAGGTGTGAGCCACCATACCTAGCTTTTTACTTTTTAAGATTTATATTAATTATGTGTGTATGTGTCTATGTCTGTTTGCTGGGGGGGGGAGGGTGTTCATTGAGGCAGGAAGAACCCATGGGAACCCTTGGCATTTGGAAGATGGGGGGATCTGACTCTGAAGGTCCGGTGGCCAGTGCTTTTAGTTCCTGAGCTATCTCTCCAGCCCCTGTTTTATTTTGTATTTTAAGAAATCCAGACCTCATGTAGCCTAGCCTGGGCTCACAGTTGTTAGGAAGCTGGGGCTAGCCTTGAACTCCTGATCCTCCTTCATCAACATCCCAAGTGCTAGGATTACTGGAGAGCGTGCCCAAGTTTCTTGCGTTTGGTTTTCTTTTCCAAGACAGGATTTCTCAGTGTGGCTCTGACTGTCTTGAACTCTGTAAACCAGACTAACCTCAAACTCGGAGATCTGCCTGCCTCCCAAATGCTGGGGATAAAGATGTGGGCCACCTGGGCTGGAGAGATGACTCAGTGGTTAAGAGCACTGACTGCTTCTCTGAAGGTCCTGAGTTCAATTCCCAGCAACCACATGGTGGCTCACAACCATCTGTAAATAGATCTGGCGTCCTCTTCTGGAGTGTCTGAACACAGCTACAGTGTGCTTACATATAATGAATAAATCGGTTTAAAAAAAAAAAAAAAAAGCTGTGGGCCACCATGCCTGGCTCCTGGTTTTATCTTTGGTCAAACAGTAGATGCGCTGTCTTCCTCTCAAGTCCCTTTCCCACTGTAAGGGGGTCAGAGGCACTGAAAACAGAGCTGGTAAGCGCCCTCTGTGTGAGATGTTGTCATTTGCCTGTGGCTACACAGTTTCCCCCCTCCCCCACCCCCCAGATAGGGTTTCTCTGTACATCTCCAGCCCTGTAGACCAGCCTGGCCTCCTTCAACTTAGAGATCTGCCTCTGCCTCCTGAGTGCTGAGATTAAAGGCGTGTAGATTAAAGGCGTGTGCCACCATACTTGGCCTGACAGAGTGCCTGTCTTTGAGTATCTCTCCAGGATTAAGTTAGTGCTAGATTGGGTCCCTCAGGCAGGGAGACCTAGGAATGGCTGTTCTTTGTCCAAAGATGTGTATGTGTGGGAGTTATTGCTGTTTCTTCTATTCTTGCCTTGGGATTTAACAGCCCTGTGGGGTTGTGTGCAGATGTCCTGTCACCCGGAGCTGAACCAGTACATCCAGGACACACTCCACTGCGTCAAACCTCTCCTGGAGAAGGTGAGGGGGCCCCTGGTCCTAACAGACACTCCACATCCAATCTGTTCCTCCTTGCTTGTGGGCTGACTCTGTGGGAAGTGCTCATGTCTTTCAACAGCCAGAAGCCTCAGTCTGAAGACTACCCCCAGCTAGCAATAGGTCCCAGGGTATGTAGGTCACATCAGGGATGTATCAGTTGAATCAGATCTGTGTGGGACCTGCCCTGAAAGATCTGGTTCTTCTCATGTCCACATGGCCTGTCCCATCCCTACTGGGCTGGGCCTCCTGGGTTTTCTGCCCCCCCTATTATCTTGTCCTATCTTGTCCAGGTATGAGAGTTATTGGGGAACCTCCATGGGAGCCAGACACCTCTTCCTGGCCTGTACCATTCGAGGATTGGGAGCCAGCTTGCACTTCTCAATTGCTGGGCTCCTAGGTAGCCTCAGGCAGTGCCCCGTCCTGCCTCTCCCTGGGCCTTATGCATAGCTCTGGAGCGGGGGTTCCTGTGCTTACAGAACGATGTGGAGAAGGTGGTGGTGGTGATTTTGGATAAGGAACACCGCCCAGTGGAGAAGTTTGTCTTTGAGATCACTCAGCCACCCTTGCTGTCCATCAAGTAAGCTATCACCCTCCCTCAACTGGTTGCTGCATCTTTCAGCTCCTCCCCTGGCTAGGTGGCCTCAGTCAAACCTATTTTTCCTCTTCCTGTCTCAGGGTCCTAGAGGTATGCAGACTTGAGTGGGTACCCTGGGTGTCCTCTAGCTAGCTGAATTATTAGAGCTGCCTAAAGGGACCTTTGTACCCCGCCTTCATTCTGTCAGATGGGTGGGACAGAGCTGGCTCTCTCCAGCAACAAAGGTGTTTGTCCCAGAGAGCACTGGGCGCCGGAGTGGGTGGAGGAGCACGGTAGATGGGCAACCTCTTCTCCCATTCCCAGTTCAGACTCCCTCCTGTCTCATGTGGAGCAGCTGCTGCGAGCCTTCATCCTTAAGATTAGTGTATGTGATGCTGTCCTGGATCACAACCCTCCAGGTGAGATGCTCCACTCCCCTGCTGTCGCCTTGGTTACCATAGCATGCTGTCTTCTTCCTAGTTGACTGCCCTGAACAAACCCTCATCCTCTCCATCCTTCAGCACCCGAGAGTGTCCTCTCCAGGACTGACAGGCTCTCCATTTTAGGCACCTGCTGACCGTCTCTCTCTTTGCATCTGGTCACACTTTCCATTCTGTGGGGGGTGCTGCCCAGCCAGTGAGGGAGGAGGGAACTGGCCTAGGACCTAAGCAGTGGGATCTGAGGCTGCTTAGCTTTGACCTTGCAGGCTGCACATTTACAGTCCTCGTGCACACAAGAGAAGCTGCTACTCGAAACATGGAGAAGATACAGGTCATCAAGGTGTGTGGGGGGGAGGAATACAATTTCAGGGTGCACTGCCTGGCATTAAGTGGGCTCCCCTGTGCATTACCATCTGACCACATCCGTGTGTACCCAAGGGTGAGAAGAACCACAGAGGAGTAAGGTGTTGAGTGGCTAATTCTCCCTGGCTCCTCTGAATGGAGTCCTCCGGAGACCTTACCCTTTGGTTTCAGAATCATTTTAGAACCACCCTGGACCTAGAAATTGTTCTAGCTCTCCACACTAACTCCAGCGGAGTGAGGGCCCTGGAGGGGAGGGTTAGCAGAGTGAGGACAGACTGAGGTGTAGCCCCTTCTAACCCTCACCTAGGACTTCCCATGGATCCTGGCAGATGAACAGGATGTCCACATGCATGACCCCCGGTTGATACCCCTAAAAACCATGACGTCGGACATTTTAAAGGTAAGCCGTCAGGGGATGGAGAACGTTAGGAGGCAGGGCCCATAGCTACTTCCAGGCTCGAGTCTGCTGCCTTGGGGTTGGGGGTGGGGTGGTCCTCCAGCTTTCCCCCCTTCCTCTGAGTCTTCCCAGCAGGCACCTCATGGTCTGACCAAAGCCACTTCTCTATTCTACCAGATGCAGCTCTACGTTGAAGAGCGAGCTCATAAGAACAGCTGAGGGCATGCCTGCTGCCAGATACCCAGCTGTCCCACTCCGGGGCCCCAGCCCAGGGTCCCAGACTCCAAGTGCTCTTACTGCCTTGACATGTGGCTGCCCCTTTGGTCAGGCTGCCCAGCCCTGCTTGCCTTCGTGAGGCAGCTTTCCCAGGAGCGAGTGAAGGATGCGAGGACAGACGCCATTTCTCAGCAGCCTCCTGGACTCAGCTGGCTAACATTATCCATCTGAAATACTGTGCCGTGTGTTATTGTTAATAAAGTGGCCCCAAGGGTTGACTGCATTGTCATTAACCAAACGGGATGAACAAGTGTACTGAAGCTACCCTGAGAAAGGGGCTTTTTCTCAATGTGCCTGTAAGCCCCCAAGCCAAGCTATTTTACTGAAAACATTTATTACAACAAAATGTCAGAGCTGTGGGTGCCGACTTATCACCACTGAGTTGATGGGCTTGCCCATGCCCAAGGTTGTATAGGGCAGGTGCTCATGGGACTGGGAGCCTGGCTGCCCATTAACGCTTTAGCCTTTGCCATAGCTCTTGCCTTAAGGTACCCTCATGGGTGTTGGAGCCCGAAGTTCGCCGTCTCCTTCCGATTACTACAGTGTCTTCCCGTAGAGTTCTGGCAGGGGGAGGGTTCTTGGCTGTCCTGTGGCTGATAATGATGCTGCTGTTGGTGACACGGGGGCCGTACCAGCCTTGCCAGAACTGAGTGTCCTTGCCCCCATGTTGAAAAAGGATGTAACGGACGCCTGGAGGGTAATCAGAGAAGGTGTGGGAAATCTGGAGAGGAGAGAAGAGGAGACCATTAAGACTTGCCTTGGGAGGACTGCCTGGGACTGCAGAACACTTGCCCGTTCTCCCTTAGGACCCCGCCTTGGGAAGAGTGAGTGGCGGGACAAGCAGGCAGGGTCTCACCTCTTGCCATTTGGCATCATTCCACTGTTGGAATGTCACAGGCGGAGGCTCAAAAGAGGCCAAGACAATGTAGTCCGCAGAGGCCAGCTGTACACGGAGGTGGTAGGTGCAGCCGCAGTCTGCTCTGGGGGCAACCCTAGGGAGGGTGGAGAAGGCTGTGAGCTTGAGAAACCACAGTGGCTTCCTAGAGACTGTCCAAGCCTGTCGTCATGTGGTACATTGGATGAGGACTGTGCTAGTAACTGTGCTTAGCCCAGTCCTGGTCCTGTGCTCCATTCTTAGCACTACAGAGATAAATTCAAGCATTGTGGGGTAATCAGAGGGAAGGGGTGGGAGGCGCTACATAAGAAGGCATGAGTTCCCACCCAGGGCAGCTAGTTCATTGGGAGGCCTCACTGTCCATCTGAGTCGACTGTCGGGAAAAGGGCTGATAGGGGAACAAGGCAGAGGGAGGGTGGGGTTGACCTGTGGCTCTTAGGGTGTCCCTTGCCTCACTATGGGGGAAGAGTTAACCCTCCCTGTGGGACACAGACCACTTACCAGTCCTTAACCACAATGTCGGGTCGAAAGGTGTCCATCAGCTCATCCCAGTAGCCCTCGGCTTTGAGGTCCACCATCTGGGATTTGAGGCACATCCTGGGGGGCAGAGGACAGGCTTGTCTTGCCAGCATGCTAAACAGAGCCCTTCCTTGCCAGGTAGGTGGCTCAAGGGACCCAGGTGATTTCCAGGACATACCCAGCCTAGAGCTCCTTGGGTCTGTATGAGGGAAATGGGGAGTTAAGATTTGGTTTTCCCTAGGGATTTGGTCCCATGGGATAGTATGGAGTGTTGCTGACTCTTGGTCCTGATGTTATGTTCAGTGACCTCCTGTCACCTGAAATCCAAGTTGGATGCTCCTGGACGCCTGTTTGGGACCCTCCTTGAGCTTCCAGAGCCCCCCCCCCCTCCTACCAATTGGTAGAGTCTCCCAGACTCTGCCCTCAGCACAGGCTGCCTCTGCTCCCAATCATCGCTTACCCAAAAGAGGTGACAAAATACTTCTTGACCTTGGTGTCAGGAAAGCTTGTGCCACAGTTCCCGGGGAGCTTCTCCACCTTCCAATGATCCCCCCCATTGGAGTCTATCCGCCAGGATCTCAGGTTCTCTGGGGGGAAAGCGGAAACACAGGTGAGATCCCCTTGCACTCTGCCAGCAACTGCAGCCCTGAAGTATACACTTGAAATTTTGAGGCCTTTTCTGGTCCTGGAAGACTTCAGGGGCGGTGAGATGTTTTTGGCTAGGGCTTATTTGGGCTCAGATTTTCAGACTGGGATACCAAAGGATTAATCAGTTTGTTTCTGTAGTGTATTAGGGAGCCAAGTTTAGCACCCAACCAGTCCAAGAGCATGACCTCATGCTGCCATGGGGCCCCTACAAAGACCATGTTTCAATCTTTAGAGAGTATGATCACAGAGGCCTGTGATGGAGCATACCTTATGGCTGATGGGAGTTCTTCCCTACGTGGCCGCTTACCTGGCCACCGGCTTTTCCAGGCTTAGGGGAGGAGAGGCCCTGGTAAACTGTGACCCAGATTCTACGGGCCAAAGGAACCCACTGTTCCCACAAGATCAGATGCCCTTTTCCTGGGCAAATGCCAAGAAGGCACATTGGTGTCCCCTGGGCTGGTGGCTGCAGGAGTCCTGAGGTATGAGGGGCCTACAGGAACAGGGTTAGATCCAGGGGTTCCCCCCTTCAGCTCAAGTATAGCAGAACCAGGAAAACACGAGTGTTACTTGATGGTGGCCCAGAACCATCACCAGAGCACTGCCAGTCCACTCACTATCCCTCCCTCCGAGAGCCCACACTGTTTACGTGTGTTCTGGGAAGCTCCCCAGTAGAGAACCAAAGGAAGACAAGAATTCCAGGAGCTGGGCTAGCCTGAGCCAAAAGCCATGGGAGATTTGAGCAAGGCTAGGCTGGCCAAAGTCAAAGCTGCAAGGTAGTTCTGTAAAAATGTCTTTTTACCATCCATAACAAGATCTGACGCCCTCTTTTTTTTTTTTTTGATTTATTTATTTATTATATTTAAGTACACTGTAGCTGTATTCAGACACTCCAGAAGAGGGCGTCAGATCTTGTTACGGATGGTTGTGAGCCACCATGTGG
>NC_034595.1:99110384-99117704 GCF_900095145.1 Mus pahari
AAAAAAAAAAAAAAAAGATAAGAGATAAGCTGGTGGCCTGGTTGGGCAGCTTCTGAGTGGAATCTAGGGCAGGTAAGGAGATCAAGTATCTGAGGCGCGGCCTGTCGGTCCTCTGACTGGCCTGAGCCTTGGCAGGGCGGCCCTCAGTGGATGACCGTTCTGAGTCCTAAGCCAAGTCACAAACCTCAGGGCCCAAAGTACTCAGCTACAAAGACAGCCACTTGCTGCTCGTCTGTTGTTATTCTGGAACAACAACAAGGAGAGGGAAAAGATGGCAGATATCTGAAGTGAAGACAAGGCCCTTGTTTTGGTTTCTAGTCAGGGTCTCATCATGGCTGTCCTAGAACCCACTCTGTAGACCAGGTTGGACTTGAACTCAGAGATCTCCGCTTCCCAAGTGCTTGGATTAAAGGTGTGAGTTGCTATGCCCGGCTCAGACAGGACTCCCTCATGGCCACTGTGGTGAACATAGATAGTGAACAGGAGAGAAAAAGCCCAACAAAGACAAGAGTATTATGGGAGAGAACAGCCTCAAGCCAAGTCTGCTGTGCTCCAAATCCTTCCCCTGCAACAGGAGGCTGAGCTGCGACATCTGTAAATCCCCAGAGAGTTCCTGGACAGACAGCAGGAAGCCTGGAAGGAGCCACAGGGGACAGGTGCCCTGCCCGGTGATACACAGGGTCTATTAGACCTTTACACTGTTGCAAAGGACAAAGGTTCTGAAAAGTGTCACAGAGCCATGCAGAGCTGGTGACTAAGGAGAAGCTGTCATCAGGTGTTAACCCAGTGGGTGAAGATAGCTATGCAGGTAAGGTGCTTGCTGTCAGGCCTGACGACCCACATGATGGAAGGAGAGAACCAACTCCACAAGCTACTCTCTTCTGGAGCATCCACCAGCACGGGCATGTCCCCATCCCCCAAACATTCGTATAAAACAATGTAACAGATGAAGACTCTAAGCAAGTCGGAGAGCCAAAGAACAAGGAACCAAAGTTTAGGACTGTTAGGGACATGGGGACATTGTAGTCAGAGTGGACAGGCAAGCACCAAGGCCCTGAGGTTCAGGGAAGTAGAGAAGGCTCCCAGGGCTCGCCCCCAGCCGGCCCACCTTCAGCGCACGGGTTCCGAAGGAGGTTCCTCTGCAGGCTGCACAGGATATAGAAGACCTTCCAGTCTTCCACAGGCTCGCACCAGTCTTTGGTTAAGAAGCCCTCTCGAAGGCACTTGCGCTTCCATAGGGACACCACATCGATGAGGTCTCGCCAGAGGCGGCAGACCAGGCGGCAGTTGTGCAACAGCTGTAGGGCCGGGATATGGATGAACAGCTCCAGTAGAATGTTCTCTGGCAGCTCATTGATGTAGACCATGGTGGCAACAGAGAACTATGTTCCCAGATCTGGGAGTGGTAGGGGGAAGACAGTGAGCTGAGGACCAGAAACAGCAGACTCCTACCCTCCCATCAGGTTCTGGATCACAGGTCCACCCCTGACAGGAAACCCTGCCAGGAAGTGCTTACAGGGTGGGGGTGGGGTGTGGCCCTTGAAGTCCTCAGGGTCTGTTCTAGGTGCGTTTGGAAAAGCTGTCATGTGAACAATGTGCGCGGGACTTGGCAGCTTGTGCTCCAAGCACTAAGGAGCCTAAAGCAGGAGGCTCTCTTGGGCTACTAGGTCAGGTCAGCCGAGGTTGGTTTTCAAAAACCACAAGAACAAAATTAAGCTCTTAAAAATTCTTTTTTGCAGTGCTAGCGATGGAACTTAAGGTCTCATGTATCCTGGGCAAGCACTCTGCTTCTAAATTGTGTTCCAGGACTTTTAGTTAAAGCCCTCAGGGTAGCCGTAACTGCCTGAAGTCAGTTACTCAGAAGGCTAAGGATGGAAACTTGTTTGAGCCCAGCAGTTCCAGGCCACTCTGGGCAGCAGAGCAAGGCCGCTGCCACTCAGAAAAGAAAAAACAAAACAAAACAAAACAGAACCACAGAATTTTAAAGACATCCTTCCCCCCCCCCACACTGAAAAATAATTGTTTAGAAGTCAGGTGTGTATAACCCAGCATGGGGAGGTGGGGGGAAAGAGGATCAAGTTTTCCAAATCAGCCTGGGCTACACAGGAAACTCTGTCTCAATATCCACCCCTTACTCCCAAACTGCTTTGTTTTGGAGCCAGGTGGCCCTGTGACCTGGAAAGAGTCAGGGCCACTGCGCTGTCTCTTAAGTTCTCAGAGGCTAGTCCTGCTTTGGCATTGCAGTAAAGCTTCCTTTCAAGGCTCACTTCACCCAGCCAGAGGTGAAGCTCTATTACCTCCCCCCCCCCTCCCCGGGACTTACCCCAGGTGTGAGGTGGGACACTATGTTGTCACTCAAATGAGCACACTTGCCTAAGCCCAGGTGAAACTTTCCCACCCACATCCAGGGAAACAAAGTGTAGCGTGCTCTGAATTTTCAGAGGGTTTCCTGGAAACTTGTGGTCTTTTGGGGGCTTCTGTCTGAGAACACAAGAGGGTGAATACACTCTGGCTGTCCTTGCCTTGGAGGAATATTTACTATGCAAAGGGATCACAAGGGGTCAACTTAAATGCTTAGCTAGGGAGGGGCAGAGTCTTTCAAATGCTTACAGTTTTTTGAAAGTCCTGTGTCAAAATACAAAATGATAAAAGCGGGCAGTGGTGGCGCATGTCTTTAATCCCAGCAGTTGGGAAGCAGAGGCAGGAGGACTTCTGAGTTCGAGGCCAGCCTGGTCTACAGAGTGAGTTCTAGGATAGCCAGGGCTACACAGAAAAACCCTGTCTCAAAAAACAAACACTTGGAAAAAAAACAAACAAAAAAGATTAAAACAACAACAACAAACAAACACACAGCAAACCTGATCGGTGGAGGCACACCCTCACAGTCCCAGATACTCGGTGGAAAGTTTGAACTTTTTGTCCCAGCTTAATCACTTTAGCCCGTCTCAAAATACAAAGTAAAAGTAAATAGGGCTGGCAATGACTCATTTAGCAGGGGTGTACTTCCAGGCAGGAGGAGCAGAAATATCTCCCTGTCACGGGGCGGAGGTGCTGCCCGGTGGTAGAATAAGTATCTAGCACTTGGGAGGCCCTGGGCTCCATCCTCAGGAACAACAATCTTTACTTAAACTATGTGCATTAAAAGATGTCGGCAACTCCTAAAAGCTGCCTACACGGGTGAGTCACTGTGTCCCGAGTGGGGGGGTCTCCCACTGCCATGGCCCTGATGGCATTCCACACCAGTGTCACTCTCCCCCACAAACAAGCCACCTTGCCAGGGAGACTACAGTGCCCCTGGTGTGCCTTAGGGGTAATATCCACACCAGGCTGCGGCCAGATCACGAGCAGACGTCCTACCCTAGCGCCTGAAGTCCCGCGTCCCAAGGAGAAGCCGGTATCGCCACCGTCCGGGACTCTCCTGTGCCTACAGTAGGCCCGGCTCCCCCGCGTCCGGGCGCCGGACTCGAGAGCACCTGCCGCACCCCTCCTGAGTCTTCCCACGAGCGCGTGACCTGCGCCCGGCCCTACCCTCCCGCCGGCCACCCGCGGTCCCCGCTGCCTCAGCGGCCGCGACCTGGGCACGGGGAGGTGGTGGTGGTGCCTCAGCTCTCCAGGGCCTTGGGCCTGGACCTCCGCGACGCGGTCCTCTGTCGCCTCGCCCCGCCCCGTCCTCCCACTGGCGTCACGCACCGACCAGTGGGCCTTCCGCGTTGGTGCGAAGATGATGAGCTCGGAGTCCTAGAATCCCCACCACCACCACCACCACCAAGCTGCAGCTCCACGGGCCAGGCTTCCCGGGTTTCCAGTCTCCCCCTCCAGGAGACAAGCGGTTCAGCAGCCTCCTCCCACCACGGGCCTGCTTCCTCCTCCAGCGAAGGAAGCACTACCTAGAATCTAGTCCCTATCAGACAGGCTACTGGATCTGCCCCACCCATGGGGAGGGGCAGAGCTGTACCTCTGGCTTTTTGTTTGGTTTTTGGTTTTGTTTTCTTGAGAGTAAGTCTATTTATCCAGGAGCTCACTCTGTAGACCAGGGTGGCCTTGAACACACAAAAGATCCACCAGTGTCTGCCTCCTGAGTGCTGGGATTAAATGAGCCATCACAAGGTGTCCAGCCTCTTTCCGGGTTTCTCTGAGGATTAAAACCTTTTCTGGTCCTAGTGAAAAATGAACTCAAAACATTTATCAAGTGCAAGCGGAGGACAGAATTTCTGGTCAAGGCAGGAGGCTGTGAACTCTGGCCCATCCTAGCTTACCCTGTCTGTTCTATTTTTTGAGTGAGATAATTGACTTTGACAAGCATTGAGCATCTGTTGCATGCTGGGCTCAACCAAAAATCACTAAGGTTCTGGTCAAGGAGACAGCAGAGCCTGGCATGGCCCCCTTGGGTTGCACTCCAGGGCATGAGGGCTGGAGGGCTGAGGGCTCTGCCCCTTAAACTGGGGGAGGCCATGGCCACACTCCTGAAATGTCCAACCGCTCTTTATAGCATGGGCTGCAGCCACACTCCTGCCTCTCTAGGGCCAGGCAGGATTGTCCATGAACCAACCCTCCCCTCTAAAAGCCACAGGGCACATGGAGGCTGGAAACATTTTATTTGGTTATATAACAGGAGGGATGGAGTGGTGCTGGGATCAAGGGGGTAGTGTGTGAATTGACGCTCCCACCGATGGGGCTGGGACATCTTCAAGCCACAGAGAACTTGGTCCATCCTACCTCTCATCCAGAGTCTTCTGGGGAGTCCTGCCCTCACTGGTAAGATGACAAGGACAGCCTGATCCTACCTATCTGGTACCAGGCCTGACTTTAAAGCCAAAGCAGAGAGTGTACAGCAGCTGACCACCAGGCTAAGGACTGGCCAGCAGAGCCTTCTATCCCAGATCTGCCTTATGACATCATTGAAGGCAGTCCCCAAGCCTGTCAGATATGTTGTCTGCCCCTGCTCTCAGGGCCCTTGAGGAGAACAAGGAGAGTGTTCAGGGGTAGAACGGGTCTAGGCTAGCATGAGAAGTATGGAAACCGCTTGTATCTGCCTAACCTCAGGCACTGTACCCTTAGAGGGGTAGCTTTGCTAGAGGGCTAGAGAGGAGGGGGGCCCAGACATTAGAAGCTCCACACAGAGGCAGCTGGGGGCAAAGGCTAACAATGAGGTCTGGGAGTTTCTGACTTCCACCTCCCCTTCCCAAGCCTGGCCCTTTCTGACTGTTTACTAATTAGGGCTCTGAGGATTGAGGCTCAGGAGGCATCAGGGCAGTGAGGGCCCGATGGTGATGCTGCTGTTCGTGACTCTCGGGCCGTACCAGCCGGCCCAGTAGTGAGTGTCCACGCCTCCGTGCTGAAACCAGATGTAGCGGACGCCGGGCGGATAGTTGGAGAATGTGTGTGAAACCTGAGGCAGGGGCAGACAGAGGGGAGCAGTCAGGTCTACTCTGTAAGATCTGTCTCCAAAAGCAAAGCCAGGGGGACTGGAGAGATGACTCCATATCTAGGAGCATTGACTACTCTTGTAGAAGACCAGGGTTCCATTTCCAGCACCTGCAGGGCAACTTACAACCATCCGTAACTCCAGTTCCAGGAGAGCTGAAGCCCTCTTCTGGCCTTCTAGGCACACAGGAAAAAGCACTTGTACACATAAAGTAAAAATATATCTTTTGCAAGAACAGCAGAACAGAGCTGGGGAGAGGAGATTTATCAAAAGTGCTTGTGTAGCACGCTGCAAGCCCTAGGTTTCATCCCTAGTGCCATGATGGTACACACCTTTAATTCTAGCATTCAGGAGGTGAAGGCCGGAGGGCCAGAAGTTCAAGGTCATCCCTGGCTACATAGTACCTTAGAGAGGGATTCCATCAGAAAACAACAAAAGAGCTATAGTTCAGAAAAGTACTTGCCCTGTAGAGCACCATACACACAGTCCTGTGTTCAGTCCGGAGGCCACATAAACCAGGCAGGGTGGGGGTTAGAGGCAGGAGGAGCAGGAGCTCAAGGTGTTCTCTGCTATGTAGCAATCTGGGGGCAGCCTGGGCTACATGAGAACCTGTGTCAGAAAATTGAAACAAGAAATAAAAACTAAACTAAGTAAAAAAAAAAAAAAAAAAAAAAAAAAAAAAAAAAGGAAAGAAAAAAAAAAAAAAAAAAAAAAAAAAAAGAAAAGAAAAAAACATTATTCAGCCTAGATCCAACTCACCCTGGGGCAGTTGATACAGTGACAAGTCACTGATACAGTGTCAACAAAAGTCACTACTGGCTACTCTGTCGCCTCAACAGGGCTCACGTGTCTGAAGTTGTTTTCCCACAGCAGCAGCAGCAGAGCTGAGAGGCTAGTCCTGTGTATTAATTGGGGTTCTCTAGAGTCCCAGGATTGATGGGTAGTCTCTATATAGTAAGGGAATTTGTTGATGTCTTAGTCTGTAGTCCAACTTCCCATAGCAGTCAGCAGCAGCCGTGAATGGAAGTCCAAGGATCTAGCAGTTGCTCAGTCCCACAGGCAAACAGGCGAAGAATAGACACCTTCCTTCTTCCAGTGTCCTTATATAGGTCTCCAGCAGAAAGTGTGGTCCAGATTAAAGGTGTGTACCACCATGCCTGGATCTGGGACTTGCTTGTCCCAGGCTGACCATGAACTCAGAGGTCTCCTTGCCTCGGTCTCCAGGGATTAAAGGCATGTATTACCTCTTTTGAGCCTAAGCTTCTCGTGGCCACTCTGTCTCAAGGTTTCCATGCTATGATCCAGGTCAGAAACTTGTATCTCCCAGCCTCAAGATCTGGATCACTGGTGAGCCTTCCAATTCTGGATTGTAGTTCATTCCAGACACAGTCGAGTTAACGACCAGACCAGGAATAACCACTACATCCTGTGATGGGAAGGTTGGAGCTGTTTGTTTATGCATGTGAGTGCAGTACCCACTTCTTCCAGAAGGTGGCTCAGGAACTGGAGTGGCCTGGCCCAAATGTTTTGTTTATTTGCATATTTAAGATTTATTTTATGAGCCGGGCGTGGTTGTACATGCCTTTAATCCCAGTACTCGGGAGGCAGAGGCAGGTGGATTTCTGAGTTCGAGGCCAGCCTGGTCTACAAAGTGAGTTCCAGGATAGCTCTGTCTCGAAAAAAAACAAAAAAAAAAAATTTATTTTATGTACCTCAGTACACTGTCACTGTGTTCAGACGCACCAGAAGAGGGCGTCAGATATCTCATTACAGATGGTTGTGAGCCACCATGTGGTTGCTGGGAATTGAACTCAGGACCTCTGGAAGAGCACTTAGTGCTCTTAATCTCGGAATCATATCTCCAGACCCCCATACTTTTTCATTTCACTGCATCT
>NC_034595.1:99118613-99129440 GCF_900095145.1 Mus pahari
ACTCACTCTGTAGACCAGGCTGGCCTCGAACTCAGAAATCCGCCTGCCTCTGCCTCCCGAGTGCTGGGATTAAAGGCCTGCGCCACCACGCCCGGCAGGAGCAAAAGTTTTGTGAACTACTGAGGGCATGTCTTTAGGCCCAGATGTTTACTTACTTTTTAAGCACTGGGGATGGAACACAGGGCTCTGTGTATGCTAGCTTGGCAATCGGTGCACCGTGAAGACATCCTTTCTGTGACTGGCTTTTGGGTTGGGGCTCTCTCTGTCTCCCTCCTCTGATGTCTAAGCTGGAAGCTTACTCCTATTCTGCTAAAACAAGCCAGGCCCAGGTCCCCGTGGGGTCCTTGCCCACATACCTCCCTCCACTTGGCATCGCTTTTCTGCTGAATCATCACCGGGTCTGGCTGGAAGGTTCCCAGTGGTGCGTGGGCTGACGACAGGAGTTGGACGCACAGCTGGTACTTGGACCCGCAGTCTGGCCTGGCTGCAAACCTGTAGATAAAGAGAAGGAAGGGGCCCCCCCGTGAAGACCTGGGAGATGGGGGGCAGGGCAGGGGTGGGGCGCCTGGGCGGCAGGCCCCCCCCAGACCCTCGCCCCAGCACTCACCAGTCCTTGACCTCGATGTCCGGCCGGGTGGTGTCCATCAGCTCCTCCCAATACCCTTCAGCCTTGAGGTCCACCACCTGGGACTTGAGGCAGGTGCTGGGGAGGGGGGGGAGGAGGGGCTGGAGTTCAGCACTGGACCCGGATGTTAAGACACGGGCTCCCCCCACCCCAAGGCCCTAGATCTTACTAATAGGAAGTCACGAAGTATTTCTTGACCTGGTCATTGGGGAATTCCTTCCGCTGGTCTTTGGAGAGATCCTCCACCTTCCATTCATCTCCTCCATTCACATCCAGGCTCCAGAACTCAAATCCCTCTGTGGGGAGAACAGAGTCTACCATGCAGGAGGCCCCTCAGGACAGCTTCCCTGAGCATCCCTGCCTCCTGCTCAGAGCTGCCCTCTAGCCCGTGTGCTGTAGGTCGCACACTGGATGCTTCTGTGTGCTTTGGGTGTAGGTAAGAGACTCCCCGTTGAGCATCCTGGATGACTGGACTCCCTCTCTTAACTGGAGACAGATTTGGATCTCATTCAACTCCAGTAGCAATGGGCTGTGTGGCTATAGACGTGTTACTTTCTGAACCTTGGTCCCTTTGCCAGCTACAGTCAAGCATAGAGGTTAAATAGTGGTTGTGTACACCTGCCATCCCAGCAGGCCAAGGCAGGAGAATTACTGTGAGTTCAAGGTCAGTCTAGGCCATAGAGTGAGTACCAGGTCACACAGGGCAAGGGTCTTGCTAGACCCTGTCTCAACAACAACAACAAGGCCAGCAAATGCCTCACAGGTAAAGGCCCTTGCCCCAAGCCTGATGGCCTGAGGTGAGTATCTGAGGATCCCACACTGAGAAACCTGACTCTCACAAGTTGTCCTCTGACTTCCACATGCGTGCAGTAGCATGCGTAGCTCCCCCACCACACGACCTAACACATGAATAAATGTCGAGAGAAAAGGCTCTGGGGGGGGGCCTTTTTCTATTTTTATAATCCTTTAAAAAGTTAACTCAGAGCCAGGCCGTGGTGGCGCACGCCTTTAATCCCAGCACTCGGGAGGCAGAGGCAGGCGGATTTCTGAGTTCGAGGCTAGCCTGGTCTATGGAGAGAGTTCCAGGACAGCCAGGGCTATACAGAGAAACCCTGTCTCGAAAAATATAAATAAATAAATAAACAAACAAACAAACTAAAAAGTTAACTCAGATGGGCATTGACAGGAGGGTCTCTACCAGTTCAACAAGGTCAGCTTGGTCTACATGGCGAGTTCCAGGAGAGCCAGGGCTACCTTTGTTGTAATAATAGAGAGATCCTATGTGGTGCTTACCAAACAAAGCCAATCAAACCATAAAACTCTTCTCAATCTGTTGGCTTGGTTTGGGATGTAGTCTGCCTAGCATTGCGCAACAGCATGGCTGGGGGAGGGGCATAGGATGCAGGAAGGGGCGGGTCAGAGGACACAGGCAGGCAGCTGGAGGCTCTGGGCTGCCCAGCTAACACCCTCACCACTTTTCTTGATGTCTGACCATGTGACAGGAGACATGGTCCTTCCTATATTGTAGCTCATTCTCAGGCTACAGCCAGCCTGGGCTTCAGGGCATCCAGGTGACTAGAAGATAATCTGTTCTTGAACCAGAATGCGAGGGAGATGTCATCGCTCCTTCATCCATAGGCAAGGTCCCTTCTGGAAGAGTCTGTAGGTCTAACCTGGGGTCTGTGAGGCCTCATTTCTTTTCCTAGGAAAGATTTTAGGAGAAGCTAGCCTCAAATCCATGCTCCTCCTGCCCCAGTCTCCTGAGTGGTAGGATCCCAGGTATTAAAACCATTACCAACTGAGAGGTAATTGGTTTGCTTTGAGACAGTCTCATGCAGCCCAGACTAGCCTCTAACAGATGGCTTTGAACTCCCTATCTTCTTGTGTAGTGTGTGTGTACCTTGACCTCAGTCTACCTATTTGAAAAGTGGGTGCATCAGTAGTCTCTGCATCTAAGAATTATTGTGAGAGGAATGAAGGCCGTAATATAGCTAAAGGGCTCACAGTCGGTGTTTAGGACACATACTGTGGTCACCTAACAGAGCATGTGTCCTGCTGAGGCATACCCTCCGCACCCACCTTCAGCACAAGGGTTGTGAAGGAGGTTCCTCTGGAGGCTGCGCAGGAAGTAGAAGATCTTCCAGTCAGCCACAGGCTGGTCCCAGTCCTGGGTGATGAAGCCCTCTTGAAGGCACTTGCGCTTCCAGAGTGTAACCAGATCAATGAGGTCTCTCCAGAGGCTGCAGACGGGACGGCAGCGCAGCAGCAGCTGGCGGGCCGGTATGTGGGTGAACAGTTCCAGCAGGATGTTCTCTGGCAGCTCGTTGATGTTGCCTACTGCCATGGTGGCATCTCCTAGCCTGCTCCTGTGGAGATTGGAGAGCTGTGCTACACACCCAGCCTTCTCCCTGGCGAGTGGCAATCCCAGCACCCAGGGATAGAGAGATTCCCAACTCGGGCGGCGGCCGCCACTGACTTCTCCAGAGTCGTTGTGTTGTTCTGACCTTCCGTTTCCACAGTAAACGGGACGGGGGCGGGGGCATGGTACTTTCCTCCAGGGTCACCAGAAGCTCAAGGTGCAAGGGGTGGGAAGTTGCTTAATAAACCATGAGATCTGATTTCCCCCAATCCGGGCACCTAAGAACAGCCTCTAAGGACGCCCAGGGAGTTTCCCAAGGTCACACAAACAGGAGAGGAGGGGAGGCAGCCCCGGCCCTCACTGAAGGTAGAGCCAGCCATTTTCAATAGGCCAGCAGTCTTTTAAGAGGAGGGTAACAATGGGAAGCCTTGTGAGCAGTCCAGCTTGCCACTCTTCATTTCCTCCCATCCCCCACACGGGGGAAGGGGCAGAGATGATGATGGGGGCGGGGGGTTATCACTGGCCCTCAGGACCGGTCACGGAGTACAAAGGGCTCAGTGACGTTCTCAAGATCTCAGAGAATATGACCCGTTTACCTGAGCCTGAGGAAAGATGTAGGAGTGGAAAAGAGCCTTCCTATCTCCCTCCCGCACCCCCGCCCAGGGCCCCTGCAGTCTTCCATTTATGCGTGACCCTAAAACGGGCTACCTTGCTTAAGACAAGATTCAGATCTCTGAGCACCGATGGCGTCCATAGCCCAGTTCTTCGAAGCCTCACAGTACAGTGGGGGCAAAGCCTGAGGCTTGGGCCTTAAAGGCGCTAGGCCCTCAGGATCGCAGAGCGCGCGCCCTTCCTCCCCGCTAGGTCTCTGCCCACTGCGTCTCAGTCCCCTAACTGGGTGCTCCCCCTCCCGCAGTCACCTGCGATCCGCCGCTCTGAGCGATCCTGCCAGGCCGTGGGGCTTTACAGCCCGAGCCTGCGTGGCCCGGAATGCAGACCTGCCTACTGCCTGCCAAACGTCTCCTTGCTGGGGCGCTCACTGCTCCCCTCCTTCTGTCACCTGCTCTTAGCGGGGTTACGCGTTGGAGAACAGCACCCAAGACACAGCCCCGCCTACTACTCATCAGACCCCGCCCCAGCCCCAGCCCACAACACTGGCCCCTCTCCCTTCCCCCATTCTCCTTGTCAACTACATTTGGTCGCGCTGCGCCATACCCTTGGTTCCTGGGGGTGAGCCATACGGTCCAATGGAGGCCCGGGGTGCGACCCGCCCACTGTTTGTCAGACCACGCCCCACGCCCCACCCCATTTTCTCTGTCCCCAGTTTTTAGTCCGGCTGCCCCACAACGCTGGGAACTGGAACTGCGCCTTTTCGCGAGAGTTGGCTCACGATGAGGCCCCGCCCACTGCCCTCAAGGCCCCGCCCACCATCCCTTCAGGCCCCGCCTCAACCGTGCACTCCCGGGACTCGCCCCCACCACAGCGTAGGAAAATTACCTGGGGGGTTGGGGGGGAGGAAGGCTCCGATACCCCCAACTCCACTGGGCTCGGCGCCCGCACCCTCTGCTCCCTAGTAGTCCGACTCCAGATATCCTCCTGCAGTCATCCTCCAGACACACTTGGAGACCACCCATTCTGTAGCTGTCCCTGCCCCTCTCCAGTCCCTGGCTCCTCCCGGAAGCCGCACCTTGGGCTACGGGGGGTGCAGGACTCCCGGCCCTTGCCGGGGGGCCAGAGGCGGGGCGCACGGGGCCTTTAAGAGGCGCGGCGGCGCGGGCCCGGCTGACGCGGGCAGCTCCAGGACTCGCCACCCGCAGCGCTCAGGCTCTTCTCTCTCGACAGCACCGCAGCGATGGATGGAGATGGTGATCCAGGTATCCGCAGCTGGCCCCGTTAGATACAGACCCGGGAGACAGGGCGGACCAGCGCCGCAGAAGGCGCTCAAACTTTCGCGCCAGGAAAACCATAGAGACAGTCTAGGGAGCAGGTTTCTGCCTGGTGTCGTGATGTGGAGGGAGGAGGACACTTGGGTCTCCAAAATGGCATCGGAGGACTCTGGCATCCCAGGCTCCAGACTTCCTGGGGTTTGAGAGCCGGGTTCTTGCAAGCTTTTGCATCCATGAACTTCTTCCATTTGCTAGCGCTTGCCCTCCCTGCCCCTTGAGCCTCCGGAGTCCCCGCGAGGTCCTAGGGTTTACAAACTTCACCCTGCATCCGTCATGGGGACTCCCTTCTCTGGAGGGGCCTTCTTGTATTGGAGTAGCGGGCTGTTCCGTGGGGACCAGGCTAAGGGTCAGGAAGGCTGCTTTTGGCAGAAGCTCTGGGACCTCAAGGACTGCCCAGTCATCTTTTCTGGCACCAAAGACCCCACCCCTTCTGCCCTCCAGCTCCCTGCTGGGCCTGTAGTGGGTTGCTTGCTGAGTCAGACTGGGTAGCAGACCTGCCTGCCTTGACCCTTATCCCTTCCTCACTAACCACGCTGGGCTCAGAGTGTTCACTCTTTAGGGGAGGTGGGGAACAGATGAACTCTAAGGTGGCCAGTCTTCCCTCCATCCCTGACCCCTCCCCCCTACTCCCAAGTCTTCACTCTCAGTCAGTGCCCCGCTTCAACATCATCCACAGGGCCCCAGAATAGGCTCCCGTTTTCTCCCTGGTCCCAGGAAGTCCCTGGGCTCAGGGGCCCAGTCCAGGTGAGTGAGCCAGCTTGGGGTCAGCATCCAGGGCTAGATAACTTTCCTACAGCAACAATGTGGTAAGTTGTGTGCAAGGGAGCAGGTGGGGGGGGCTGTAATCCGATCTGGGGCCTCAATGCCAGGCCTAGGGGCCAGGAGAGAGGACTGGGTGAGGTACACCTTTCCGGGGAGCATCAGGTATCTGCTGGGGCCAGGGCAGGGCTGGGGTGATGGTGGAGAGGTGAGGACATTGGGCCCAGCTCTCCAGAGCTGTTGGAAGCAGGACAGACAACTGTTTTTCCTTCTGCCGGATGATGTCCTGTGGTGAAACCTGGAAGAAATGCTAGGACTCTCTGCACCCATTTTCTCATTGCCAATGGAGGAGTAAACCCCTCATATGAAAATGTGACCAAAGCACGTTAGAAATGCGGGAAAAGTGCTCTCTCTCTCTCTCTCTCTCTCTCTGTGTGTGTGTGTGTGTGTGTGTGTGTAATTCACCATGGCTGATGGAGGACTCACTGTGTGCTCTAAAGAAAGAGGGGAAATCCTGATTCAGCTTCCCAGTGTCTGACAGTGTAGGTGCTATTGGCTGCATCACCTTAGAAGAGGTTTTGGGAACAGGCCACCTGTCCCTCTCCTGCCCCAGGCCTGCTCCCTTATTTCCTTGGCTTCTCGGGGTCAGTCCAGTCTTCGGGGACTCTGAGAGAAGTGGCCTCTCTCCTTTAGAGATACTGGGCACTCAGTGTCTGCTTACTCAAGGCTTCTTCGGTGGCCCAGATGAGGCGGGCTGAGATCCAAGAGATACACGGCTGCCATGTCACACCACCCATCCCGGTATTCGCTGGATTGACCTGGAGAACACAGCCTGGGAGGCAGGGCTTTTTGTCCTGTCTCCTAGTCCCCCCTGTGGGATCAGGCGTTCCCACGGGCTAAGCAAGAGTGGATGTCCCCATTGCTTTGCTCCTTTGTGTGGAGGGGATGAATTTCAGTATAAATCTGACCGTCTGACACAAGGATGACTCCATTTCACAGATGAGGAGACTGAGGGTGAGGGATGGGTAAAGAGGGGAGGAAGACTCTTCCCAAATCACCTAGTTCCTCTCTTTGTCTGTTTCCCTTTCCCACCTCATACAACATTGGCTGGCTGGCACTAGCTGGATCTCGAGCCCATTCCTCACCCAGAGCCCTTGAGTGTCCCCTTCTCTGACACTGCCAGTGGGACCTACACCAAATCACTCCATATTCACAGCTGAGCCTCCACAGTATCAAAACCAAGGCCAGATTGTCAGTTCAACCAGTTAAATCTTTTTAAAAAGATTTATTTTATGTATATGAGTACACCATTGCTCTCTTCAGACACACCAGAAGAGGGCATCAGACCCCATTACAGATGGTTGTGAGCCACCATGTGGTTGCTGGGAATTGAACCCCAGGACCTCTGGAAGAGCTGTCGGTGCTCTTAACCACTGAGCCATCTCTCTAGCCACCATGGTAAAGCTGGCTTCTGTGTTGGACTGAAGGGATTCAAACAAGGCTCCCAACTGCTCATACATTGTGTGATTCTGGACCTTGTCACCTTTCTGTCCCTCCATGAAGCAGACTTGGGCCCAGCCTGAAGGAGATGGTTTGAGGATTGAGGGAGTAATTCCAAGGCTCAGAGCAGTACCTTGTTCATGATAAGCGCTGATAAAATACAGTAGCTCATGACTCTACAAGGGACGAAAGTGGTGTCTCCCGGGCCACATCCTTGAGGTCAGTCCGTTGTACACAAAGGTTGTTATCAAACAGCCAGAGCAAGTACAGAGGCTAGGACACCCTTGAATGCCTGTGACCTCGTGCTGTGAGAGGGTGTGCTAAAGGTAGATCCAGAAAGGCTTCTCGGAGGTGGCAAGGGACCCAGAAGTCTGGGAGGGTGCTTAGGAGAACTGACTGACCCATCAGTAATCCTGTATTCCTGTGAGTGTCTACTAGCCCTACAGGGGGAAGCAACAGTTGAAACAATTCTTCTGGCTTAGGTGGAGTATCTGTGGCTCTGTGTCCTTGGGTGGCCTTCCTCCTGGGCACAGTTTAGGACTACAGAACGTGTGTGTGTGTGTGTGTGTGTGTGTGTGTGTGTGTGTGAGAGAGAGAGAGAGAGAGAGAGAGAGAGAGAGAGAGAGAGAGAGAGAGAGAGTGTCTTTCTGGGACTCAGTATCCCATGTTGCCCTCATACTCACAGAGATGTATGTGCACGTCTCTGCCTCGAGTGCCAGCAAATCCCGGTTAAGAACCTCTGGCCCCCTGCTGTGGTTTACTCAAAGTGGGACGTGGAGTGGCACAGTTTGGGAGTTACAGCTTTCCCTTACTCTCCGGGTCCGCAGAGAGTGTGAGCCACCCCGAAGAAGTGAGCCCAGAGGAGCAGCCAGAGGAGGCGGGCGCCGAGGCGAGTGCGGAGGAGGAGCAGTCCCGGGAGGCGGAGGAGGAAGAAGAGGCGGAGGCCGTGGAGTACCTGGCCGAGCTGCCCGAGCCGCTGCTGCTGCGCGTGCTGGCCGAGCTGCCAGCTACGGAGCTGGTGCAGGCCTGCCGCCTGGTGTGTCTGCGCTGGAAGGAGCTGGTGGACGGCGCCCCACTGTGGCTGCTCAAGTGCCAGCAGGAGGGGCTGGTGCCTGAGGGCAGCGGTGATGAGGAGGAGCGGGACCACTGGCAACAGTTCTACTTTCTGAGCAAGAGGAGGCGCAACCTGCTGCGTAACCCGTGTGGGGAAGGTGAGGGCCGCATAATTGGATGCCCAACGTTCCTTCTAGAAAACGGCTCTCGGCGCCAGCCCGCTTCAAGGTTAAATGAGATGAAGCGCTTGGTGCAGTCTAGCCCAGAGCTCCCTGGGGGATCTCTTCCCAGGGCATCCACTCTCAGTGAACAGGGGCGGGACAGATCCTGCGGACACTGGGTCTGGGTTAGGAGTGAGGAAGTACTTACATTCCCGTCGCTCATTATCTGCCCCCTGAGACCTTGAGAAAGGACCCATGCCACTCTGCCTCCCACTGCCAGGGCAAGAGTCAGCCCTGCCGCAGCCTCAAGCAAGGGGCTGTGTGACCAGGGTGGGGCTGTCGTATCCCTACAGAGGACTTGGAGGGCTGGAGCGACGTGGAGCACGGTGGGGACGGCTGGAGGGTGGAGGAACTGCCCGGAGACAATGGGGTGGAATTTACCCAAGATGACAGCGTTAAGAGATACTTCGCCTCCTCCTTCGAGTAAGGAGAAGGGGAAAGGGGGAGAGGGAGGGGAAAGCGGGGCCCACCGGGTCCTGACACCTGTTCCCCCAGGTGGTGTCGCAAAGCGCAGGTCATTGATCTGCAGGCAGAGGGCTACTGGGAGGAGCTACTGGACACCACCCAGCCGGCCATCGTGGTGAAGGACTGGTGAGCAGCTGTTGGGGAGGGTTCGGGACTGGTGGTGGTGGAAGGATTAGCCCTTTGCCCCACTTTCAGTGTTGTGGTCACGTGGAACACGGGTCTGCAAGGGTTGGCAACTGGTGGAAAGCTATTCCTGCCTTGAGTTTAAAATGTTAGCAAATGGGTATGCACTTTCTCCTGTTTAAGGCAAGAACACTACTAATAAATTAAGGCTTGCTTACCCCCTACATGTATACACACACACACACACACACACACACACACACACACACACACACTTGTGTCCCTCTTAGGATGGCTTTGGTTCCATGGTTGGGTCTGGTTCACTTTGAGTTTGGCTCTGGGGACCCAGTCTCCTCTCTTCTGTGGCGGCGGCTTCTTTATCTGTGAAATGGGGACACTTGCCCGGCAGAGATGCTGGGCTAGGCAGAAGAGATCTCTGGCAGAGTGAGGTTCTCAGCAGGTGAGGTCTGTGCCCCACACTCCCCTGCAGGTATTCGGGTCGCACGGATGCTGGCAGCCTGTATGAGCTCACTGTGAGGCTGCTGTCGGAGCACGAAGATGTGCTGGCGGAGTTCACTACAGGACAAGTGGCTGTGCCAGAGGACGGCAGCTGGATGGAGGTGATCCGGATGGGCCGAGGGGGCAGGGCGGGGATATCCCGGGTGGAGCTTGTGGAAACTCCGTCCCCCGGCTTATCGAGCCCGTGCAAGTAGAGCCCACAATTAGGGCTTGGGGTTGGGCTGCTGCGCTCGAGTGGGACTGCAAGGACAGCCTTAGACCCCTGAGGCTGACGCGATATCCTTTCACCCCCCAGATCTCCCACACCTTCACCGACTACGGGCCAGGCGTCCGCTTTGTCCGCTTCGAGCACGGAGGGCAGGACTCCGTCTACTGGAAGGGCTGGTTCGGGGCCCGGGTGACCAACAGTAGCGTGTGGGTGGAACCCTGAGCGACCTCCCCTAACCCCACCATCCGCCCTCTAAGGCAGACTCTTGGAGTAGAAAGGCCTTAATTTAGTTGATAGCATCCTCACCTGCCTCGCCCACACCTTGCACCTGTCTCTCTCCCGCCCCCTCCTTCAGTCTGGTCCCAAGGGGAAAGAAGGACTTGTTGCTTTACTGTGGGATGGCTTTCATTTGCATCTCCACGGGCAGTCGCTTCTAGAATGTACGATCCGAGGGGGTATGGGGCTGCTGCTGGATCCCGCGCTCATAGCATTGTGCCTGCCTCAGAGTGGGCACTCAATAAATATTTGTCCAAAGAACGCAACAATGGACGCGCAGATGAATAGACATCTCCCCCACCCCATCATGCTCCGTCTGTCTCCCCAGGGCCCCTGGCCCGGCCTGGAAAAGTACTTGGTGGCCATCCAGCTGCTCGGGTTTCCAGGGGCTCTTGGGTTGGTGTAAGGCCAGCTGGGCCTGGGCAGACCAGCGGACAAAGGCTTGGATTGTGAGTCTAAGGAGGGGCTGGCTGAGCCTGGCGCCTGAGGACATCCAAGCTGCCCAGAATCCACAACAGGGTTTGGTAAAGGAGTGTGGGGTGCCTGCCCAACAGAACCTGTTGGCCCCGTAGTTAGGCAGTGTCTTGCTGCGTTGTTCCTACCCCTCTCTGGAACAGTTTGGCAGTGACCCCACCAGGTCTGGATAGCATTCTCTTGGGCTTAGAGATGAAGGCTGTGGAGTGGCGCGAGCGCGCACGCGCGCGCGCGCACACACACACACACACACACACACACACAGAGAGAGAGAGAGAGAGAGAGAGAGAGAGAGAGAG
>NC_034595.1:99129460-99144497 GCF_900095145.1 Mus pahari
GAGAGAGAGAGAGAGAGAGAGAGAGAGAGAGAGAGAGAGAGAGAGAGAGAGAAGAATCTTAGCTACTCTTTTTATTCATCCCTGCTTTATGCTAACCTTCCTGGCTAGGCCAGGATTGGTTTTATCTACAAACTGCCTTTCTGCGCCATACTTGGGGTAGGTCGTGGGGAGGGTGTGTTAGGCTGTAGGGTTAGGTTATTTGCTTTCTGGCATCTCAGCTCCTTCCCGGAATGCTCATGGCTGCTGGGGGTTGAGGAGAGGTCTTGTCATTGTTGTCCTAATAGAGCCACTGTGACGCCCCCCCCCCCAACTCTGCCTTCATCTTTTATTCTGTGGTTTGGTGCCACCTGCTGGTGAGGTGGGGCAGCTGCCTAAGCTGGGACTTGCCTTAGTGCCTTGATCCTTCTAATTGCTGCTATGTCTCTGTCTTGGGTCTTCGGGACTACATGCACGTGTGTGTGTGTGTGTGTGTGTGTGTGTGTGTGTGTGTGTGTGTGTGTGTGTGTGTGTGTGAGACAGTTCTTGTGCCCATAAAAGAAAAAGCATCAGAGCATCAGAGCATCAGATCAGAACCCACCAAAGAGACCCAAGGAGTGGCGTGACAGTTAAGTTCAGTAGTTCGGGGAGACCAGCTGTCTGACAGAGATGTGGTGGTTAGGAGGTTGTGTTGCTCAGGGAGGTGGTGAGGCGTGAGTTCTGGGGCATCGGAGTGGGTGCTTGCCTCAACTGGGCTGAGCCCACCCTGGAGGGCAGCGAGGAGGAGCTGAGGTCAGCGTTCCTCAAGGAAAATTCCACGTGTCAGCCAGCAGGTGGCACCCAAGGGCTCTCGCTCTCTCTGGGTAACAAGTTGAATAGGTATTCCTACCGACTATGAGTTGAATGTGACTTCCTACTACGTGTCAGGCAGAGATCACAGTCAGCCTCTGCTGGCATTCACACTGTAGAGGGAGAAACATGACTCCAAACAATCAAATGAAGCCAGTGGCCAACATGAGGTGACACTCTCCCTACACAGTGGGCGTCCATTAAGAGCTGGGCTGGAGGCAGAGGCAGGTGGATCTTTGAGTTTAAGACCAACATGGTCGCTACCCAGTGAGTTCTAGGCCAGCCAGAGTAACACAATGAAACCCTGTCTCAAAACAAACAGAAAACCACAACCCTCTCCCTCAGAAAACCCCAAATCAAAAATGTAGCAAAAAAAAAGATTTATTTCCCATATGTATATGTGTATGTACATATGTCTCTCTGTGTGTAAGCCACGTGTGTGGATGCCGGAGGAGAGCACCCGATCCCTTGGAGTGGAAGTTACCATTAGCTGTGAGCATCCTAGTGTGGGTTCTGGAAACTGAACTCGAGTCCTCTGGAAGAACAGCAAGTGCTCTCTAGTGCTAAGCCATCTCTCCCATCCCCGTTATTTCCTTTTCTTTTCTCTTCTTTTCTTCTCTCTTCCTTTCCTTTCCTTTTCTTCTCTTTTCGTTTTTCTTTTCTTTTTCCTTTTCTCTTCTTTTTTCTTCTTTTTCTTTTTTCTTTTCTTTTCTTTTTCTTCTTCTTCTTCTTCTTCTTCTTCTTCTTCTTCTTCTTCTTCTTCTTCTTCTTCTTCTTCTTCTTCTTCTTCTTTTTTTTTTGAGTGAGACAAAGCTAGACAAGGCAGGCAATTTCCCTGAGATCACACAGTCCTCTAGTCCTTCATAGAAGTAGGATTCTAGCCAGCTCCTCAGGGATCTGGTCTCCACAGTAGCGCCAACAAAGGAAGACTGAGGGTGACAGGGTTGCTCGGCCAAGGGCATCAGGAAGGATCTCTGTGAAGGGATCTTTGAAGCTGATGAGAAGGCCCAGTCAAACGGAGATCTAGGAGTACACCACCACAGGGGCAGCAAATGCAAAGACCGTGGTGGGCTGGGAATGAACTTACATTACCTACACACCAGGAAAACAGCCAGCATGCCTGAAGCAGTGGGCACACAGCTTGCCGCGAGCTTAGAGATGAAGATGCCAACCCAGAGAGTCTCCCCAGGGCGCGCTGCACACTGTGCTACGTGATGACACATGAGCTTCCGTTAGGGACAGGAAGTTGCTGGGAACCGGGGATACGACAGCAGCAGTTTACAGACTTGCCCGTGGAACCACATTTCCAGAGAACCCTAGGTGACCGGACGGTAGCAGTGACGACGGTGTTGTCACCGCAGCGTCTCGCAGCGGCAACAGGCTCAGGCTGAGGACTCCGGTGCTGGTTTCCATTGTTAAGAGCTCACGTTCAGGCTGGGTGTTGGTGCTTGCCTTGAACCCCAGCACTCGGGAGGCAGAGGCAGGCAGATCGCTGTGAGTTCCGGGCAAGCCTGGTCTACAAAGCGAGTCCAGGATAGCCAGGGTTCTGTTACCCAGAGAAACTCTGTCTCGAACCCGCCTCCCCAAAAGAGCTCAGGTTCATCCCACCAGCTCACCAGCCGTTTCAGGGAGAACTGTGTCCTCGGTCAGGACATTCTGTTTTGTTTGCCTTTTCTCCCCATCAGGACCTCCGGGCCGTGGGATGGTGCTGCCATCCCACATTCAGGGTGGATTGACCCACCTCATTTAATCTAATCAAGAAACTCCCTCACGGACAAGCCCAGAGACTTGCCTCCTCCGTGATTGTAGGAGCTGTATTAACTTGTCATAGGTGGGAAAGGCTGCTTGCTCAAGAGGATAGCGGAAGTGGCTTCCAGCTCAGGGACGATCTAAGTCATTACGGAGCAGGATCAGACATGGGCTCCGACTGGAGCCAGAGCAAGGATGAGCTAGGGGCTGAAATGGACATGACATGGAATGTGACTTCGGGGTACTGACATGGGACATACCCCAGGCAAATCGAATGAGCATTAGGGGTGCCAAGACATTTTTAATTAAGGTGTCATAGGATGTAAAATGGATTTTCTTGTAGATTCCTGGTGTTTATCTGTTTAGCAGCTTTGTAATGGAAAGATCTCTTTTTAATTAATTATATGTGCATGGGTGTTTTGCCTGCATGTATGTCTGTGTATGTCAAAGAAGACCCGAAGAGGGCATTGGATACCCTGGAGTTGTGAGCCACCATGTGGATGCTGAGAACTGAACCCAGATCCTCTGGAAGAACAGTCAGTGCGCTTAGCCGCAGATCTGTCCTTCCAGATTTTCTTTCTTTTCTAATTTGTCTTGTAAATAAGAGATTTGAGAAGGGAGCAAGGGGCAGTTCCTCTTATGACCACCAGATGGCAGCATCATCAAGGCAGTTCTCAGCTTGGCAGCCTCAGACCTGAGATTTGAATCCAAAGCCCAATCAGGCTTCTTGCTGAGGGCTCAGTCCCGGTCCTCAGGGACTTTGAAGAGGCTCAACCTTAGGGGTCTCTCTTTCAAGTATCCCAGGCTGGCCTGAGGCTGACACTGAGTGTCTGCTTCTCCTGCCTCTGCTCTCTGGTTCTGGGATTGCAGGTGTGTACCACCATGCTTGGGTTTAGGCTCAGACCCAAGTCTTACAGGGGCTTGGAGGTGGTTACCCCAGCAGAGCCCTGGGCCTTTGTCAAACCCCCTCGGCTGAAGAAAGCTTGGGTGCCCAGACAGATCCTATCTCATCTCCTAGTGAGTCCGCTGTCCCCCCTTCCCCCAAATTAAACCCAATCTTGTGTTGACTCTGCTGAGCAGGGAGAATAATTCAGGAGATTAAGACAAGATGGTATTCATTCTCCTCCAACAAAAGCCAATTAATTGCTGGTAGGATTATCTCGCTGAGTTAAAGCTGCTGTCAGCGTGGCAGACAACTAGGGCGCTTCAGCTCTGGTCTGTGCTGACGCAGCAGCAGGAGAGATTCAGGGAGATATCAGGAAGAACTGCCTGGGTGGGGAAGGGGGTGTGAGGATGGTGGAAGCAGCCGTGTGGTGATATGGTCAGATGGGGAGCTCTGTGGAGCCCCCCCCCCCATTTCCAAATGTGTATCCTGCCTTTGCCTCCTGAGGCCAAGCCACCTGCTCACCTCCATCCCAGGCCACCTGGGACCCTTCCCTGCTTTCTGGGCCACCTCCCATCAGTGAATGTGGAGTCAACCTCCTCCTCTCCTCTAACTTCCCCTCTTTCCTTTTCTTCCAGGAGTCAGGAGACCCACATGTCTAGGGACAAGAGCTTTAGCTTAGGCCTGTAATCCCAGCTACTGGGAAAGCCGAGACAGGAGGATAGCAAGTTCTAGGCCAGCCTGGGCTACACAGTGAGCTCATCTCTAGCCTGGGCTAGAGAATGAGGGCAATTAGGCAAACTCAGTCTCAAAAATAAGAAATGAAAAGAGGACAGGATACAGATCAGACATAGAACACTTGTCCAAGGTGTGGGGGGCTCTGGGTTTCCCCCCCCAGCACAGAGGGAAGAAAAGGAGTGGGGGTTTGCAAACAGACACACTAAGGTCTCCCCTGGATTTGTTGCTTCTCTTTATAGAAATAAAGGTGCAACCTGGACCCTGAGGGTCCTGCCCTGATGTTGCCCAGGCTAACCTGTCCCGGGTACACCACACACTGTGGGCTGCAGGAGGAGAATGCGGTGGGTGAGGGGCCGCCCCCACTCATGGGTCTCCCACACTAACTGTCCCTACACAGCCCTCCCAGAGGGCTAACCTTTGGCACCCTGTACAGGAAGAAGCTGGGGTTCCAAGAGTCCCTCCCCCACCCCGCACTGTACCCTGCAGAGCCACAGGGATCCGGGGGCCCCCAAGGCACACATCCTTCCACATGTCTTGTGGATGGATGAAGCCCTGTTTTAGGCAGATGGGAGGCTGTGGCAGACACACCCCTTCCTCTCTCAGAGCCTTGCTGGTCAGTGGGACTTGTGGCTCCCCTCTCCTCCCGCTCTGTACCCCATCCATCTGGAGAGCACAGCTTCATTGACTTCGATTCCTGAGTCATTGGTATTTTCTGAACACAACAAAAATGTCCCTGAAGTGCAGTGTAACAGTCCAGGATGTGTGGCAGCTGTGTGCCCGGGGTGCTAAGCACCGGTCATCTCTGGTCCCATTTAATCCACTCAGGGAACTTCTGTACCAGGTCATTCCATCTGGAGGCTCAGAGAGGGACAGTCTGGATCTGTGTCACACAGCACACAGCAGGGTGCTGGACCCTGTGGGTGCTAGTCCTGCAGAGCAGGGGGAATGTGCAGAGGCCAAGGGGTGTCCTGCCCCCCCACAGTGTTTCCTATACTTGGGCCTGGCCTGGGGGGATACACCTGCTCATAGGTGGACTCACTTAGCACCCAAGCTCTTATTAAGCCCCCTCTGTATGCCAGACACCTTGCTATGCTCCCAGGAGACAACAATGACCCAAAGGGGCCTCATCCAGGAAGCTCAGACAGTGTGGGAGACAGACATTTTTTTTTTGAAAGGGGGAAATTGCCCACTCTGTGACTCATCCCCTCTGTCACAGACAAGTGTGGGACAGTGAAGGAGCTGTGAGGGAACAGTCTCTTTAGTTTGGATGGTCAGTTCAGGGAGGGCTTCCTGGAGGAGAAGGCGAGTAGACCCTTAGCCTCTGAATGCAGGGACAAAGAACTTAGGGGACATGGGCTCCCTGGCCCTTCCTGACTCATTAGTGTTCCATGGTGGGACAAGGATGCTTGTGGATTTTCTTCTGTCCTTAGATGGTGATTGAATGTGGGAGGAGATGGCTTCAGGCAGTGGGTGGGCTGTGTGTGAGGAAGACAACCTTGTCCGAGACCCTCAAAGCTTCTTAAAGACAGATACCTCAGGGAAGAAAAAAAGAAAAAGAAAAAGAAAAAGAAAAAAATGGAAAACAAGAAAGGGAATCGGGCGGGGAAAATGATTTTCTTGCTGGCGTTTCCAGGGGAATTAAATCCTCTTGCTCGTCACCAGTGAGTGGAATAATCCAATCTATGAGGCAAAAGCCCCCTCCTATTTATTGCAGAGCCTTTGACCTAACAGTATCGGGCTGCGTTTGAAATCAGACCATCCCGGGGAGGGAGCGCCGGAGGGAGGGAGCACCAGCCCCCGGACCAATTACTCTGCTCGCCGACACCAGAAAAATGAATTATTCCCCGAAAGCAGCCTCCTCGGCTGATGAATTCTGCACTGCAGAGCTGCGGAGTTCTCCCAAATTGAATCGAAGCTTTGAGAGATGTTTAAAACCAGGTGGAGTGTGTATTGGTGGAGAGGGGGTCCGACAGCCTTAGGGGCTTCTGCTGCTGGCAGGGGCCCAGGGAGGGAGCGAGGGATAGCCCACTTTCCTGCTGCAGCAGTCCCCTATGCTCAGCTGGGGCGAAATGCTTTGTTCCCAGCCCGAGGCTCAGAGAGGCCAGGTTGTCTGTCTGAGGCCACACAGTGAGCAGGTAACCATGGCAACCTGGTACCTTTCCGTCCCTGTCCTCCGGGCCTTGCTACAAACGCCTCCTCATCCGTCTCCCTCCCTGGGAAGCCCAGATTGAGCACGTTGGCTCTGAGCAAGCGCTTCCCACTCGGAATCACTGAATCTGTAAGTTGTGCGACCTGGGGCACCGAGCTCCATCTCTCTGGGCCTCGGCTTCCTGACCCCGCTCTCAGTGATGCTAAATAAAATCCTGGATTGCCACCCTGGCAGCTACAAATGACAGAAACATTTGTCACTCCAAGTGGCCAACTAAAGCAAACTTGGCATATTAGTCAGAGTCCCCTACAGGCGCAGAACTGATAGGATCGGCATCTAGAGTGAAGGGGAACGGAGTAGGCTGCTTTATAAGCTGTGCTCTGGGTAACTCCACAACGGGGCCTCCTGATTAAAAGGCCGAGAATCTGGTAGTGGTTTAGTCCACGAGGCTGGATGTCTCAGCACTTGAATCTGGCGCTGGCTTTCTGGAGGACTCTCAGAGCCCTGCTGATCAATAGGCTGCATTGAAGCCCCTGAAGATGTTGACTCTAATACAGGTGAAGGAATGCCTCCGTCACAGAGTAGATGAACTTGCCAGTAAGAGTGAGGGCAAGCAGGCCAAAAGCAAAGAACCCATTTTTTTTTTTTTTTTTTTTTTTTTTTTTTTTTTTTTTTTTTTTAAGGTGGGCTGCCATCAGAAGACACAGACCAGATTTAGGATGGGTCTTTCTGCTTTAAGTAATCTGACCAAGAAAATCCCTCACAGGAGTGCTCAGGGACTTGGGTTCTAGTTGTCTCAGAGGTAATCAGGTTGACAACCAAGGTTAGCCATCACACCTGAGCTTACATAATGAAGGTATGCTGGAATGGTTGTTTGGTGTGTGTGTGTGTGTGTGTGTGTGTGTGTGTGTGTGCCTGCAGGAGTCAGATGGTAACTTTCAGGAGTCAGTTCTCTGTATAGAAGCTTCCAGAATTGAACTCAGTTGATCAGATCTGTGGGGCGAGTATACTGCTCTCTCATCTTCTACCTTCTCGTGTACTGGAGAGAACTGAGGTTCCATAGATCGGACAGGGTCACACACACCATCATATAGCTAGTTAGTACAAAGCCATGCTCCCGTCTGAGTTTCTCTGATCTGATGGGGGAGGCATGACCTCTGCACCCAGTGGACACTGAGGCCCTGAGGCCTGCTCCAGTCCCTCTGAGAGGTTGGATCTGGGATGCCCTAGCACACATGCACGGAGGTAGAGGGAAGGGATCACAGTGTGCCACTTCATAGGAAGCCGCGTGAGCCCCTGTGGGAGCTAGGACATGGGATTGTTGTGTCCCCATTTCCAGCTTCTAGAAAGAGACCTAGAATCCACTATTGGTCTCCCCACCCACCCCCTTTAAGCACTTAAAGAACAGACCAGAACTGATAGCTAAATTAAACCTGCTGAGAGCGCCTGTTTAATTGAAAATGCCATCTGTAATTTAAATGTCAGAATCAGGGATGGTTATTGCGGCCGCCTTGAAGACTGGGTCTCATTTCACAGTTTCAAAATAGACGGAGGGAAACAGCAAATGGACCATGGCCGGCGGCGTCGTGGAGCGATTAATAACGTCTCTGGTCCTGCTGAGCCCCGGCTTCCGTGGCTGCCCAGTACGGAAGGCTCTGGATGGGGGCTGGGAGCTTTGGGCTCTGCCCCTGCCTCACCTCCACACACTTCTGCTCCCTCCCCCCCCCCCCCAGCATCAGGGCAACCTTGCCAATCTGCAGGGCTTTCCTTCAGAGGGTCTCTTGCCTTCCAGGGGTGAAAACCCTGCCTTCTAACCCCCTTTCTAGGAGTGTCACTCATCCACAATTCCTATGATCAAAGACAATCAGAGAACTTCAGCCATTTGAGGGGTTCCCCCCCCTTTTTTTTAATATTCTCTGCTTGTTAGAGGAAATGACTGGAAGACTTAGGAGGAACGCTGGCCGTGGGCAGCCATGCTGCCTCTTGCTGACTTGGCAGGAAATTTGGATGTAGGTCTTTCACACTTTCCAAGTTCAGGGTTCTCTTCCCTACAAAGACATCTACACACACTAGTCCTCCATGAGGTTTCCAGGCAACCAGAAATCCCTCTAGCCCCCCTCAGACCACCTCTCCTCCTGCCTCTGCCTCTGAAGCCTGGCCAAGAGCTATTCCGTGGCGACTCCTGAGGTCTGGGAAGACAGGACGCTGACCTGGAGGTCAGTGGGCTCAAGGGTCTCCTTGTGCAGATGCCTGTCATCGGGAGTGGGGAAGGGGACTTGAGGGTAGGGTTATTTTGACAGTGGGAGGAAAGACAAAAGAAAATAAACAAACTAAACCCAAAGCTATGCTTGTCTCTAGGTGCTGGAAATCCCGTCTGACCGGGTGAGTTCTGAGTCACAATGGCTGCTGAGAGGAAGTGTGTGTGTGTGTGTGTGTGTGTGTGTGTGTGTGTGTGTGTGCGCGCGCACACGCGCGATGTTTGTGTGTGTGTGTGTGTGCGCGATGTTTGTGTGTGTGTGTGTGCGATGTTTGTGTGTGTGTGTGTGTGTGTGTGTGTGAGAGAGAGAGAGAGAGAGAGATCTTTGAAGAGATTAGGGACAGAAGGAGGCAGAGAGAGCTGAGACGTCTGTCTCTGCCCTTCCCACTTCCTCCTCTTCCTCTTCTCCTTCTTCTAAAGCAGGGTCTCATGCAGCTCACTCTGGCCTCGAACTCTCCATATTGCCAAGGCTTATCTGGAGCGACTGACCCTCCTGCCTCCACCTCCCCAGTGCTGGAATTACAGGCATGCACCTGGTTATGGGTTGTCAGGGCCCTAAGCCGGGATTTCACGCATGCTGGGCAGCTGTACTAACTAACCCCAGACACCTTCCTTCACTCTTCGTTCATCCAGTAGGCAATTATTAAAGGGCTGTTATAAGTTGACCAATAGGAAAGGGACTAAGTAAGAAGGTTGGGATATCAATATTATCAGGTGTGGGGTTGAGATCTATCACCCCGGTCCAGAAAGGTAGGGAAGTCTGGGATTTGGGATCCAAAGGGGGCAGAGGACAGGTTCTGGAGGTGCCAGGTTTGATTTATGTCTCTTTGTGTGCTTCACCTGCAAGCCGATTCTGTCCCAGGAAGGTGACTGGCAGCCGTGGAGAGCCGACACTCCCACTCAGGGACCATGCTATGATTACAGGCATGCACCACCATGCCCAGCTTTATGTGGAGCTGAAGATGGAACACAGAGCCTGGGGCAACTTGGAAAACTGAGGAGTGGGAGGTGGTAATGGGCAGAAAGCTCCTCCTCATATTTTCCCCGCCCCCACTCCTGCCCATGTGACCCCCACCTAGTGGCCATGGCCAGGAGCGCTGACTGGATGCCTCAGGGAGCAATCTCTTGCCCTGATTAACTTTCTGTCACCTCAGAGCTGAGTGTCCCAGGGAAGGCTGCTGGGGACTGAGAAGGGAGGGTGAGGGAGGCCCAGCATCCATTTCCTGGGCCTTTGCCACCATGAATCACAGGAGCCCCAGACACTTCCCTGCGTCCCAAGGGGTGGCTTGCCAGGTGAAATGTTCCAGGGTTGAGTCATGATTCAGCCCTGGAGCTGCTGGGAGCTTGTGGTGGGTGGGGAGGGTGAAGTGTGGGAGGAGAGCAGCCACCCTCTGCTTCCAGGGTGCTGTGATTGTCCATTTATCAGGGGGCACTAACTGGGTTCCAGCATCTCCTCCTGTGCCCTGGGCAGGGAGCTGCATACTGTGAGGAGCCAGCCCAGCCTGGTCCCTGTCCTTACCGACCTTGTCCTACAGGTGACACTGTTCTGCGCACTGCCTGAGGGCAGATAGACACTTAGATCTCTCTCTCTCTCTCTCTCTCTCTCTCTCTCTCTCTCTCTCTCTCTCTCGACCTTACCCATCCCATCTCTTCTGTCTGCCTCTGCTCAGATATTCAGGGTCTGGGGATGTAGCTCTGTTTGGGGAATGTCTGCCTAACACTCACAAGGTCCTAGGTTCGACCCCTAGAATCCTATAAAACTGGGAATGGTGGTGCACACCTGTCACCCCAGCCCTTGGTGGGTGGAGGCAGGAGAGTCTAAAGTTCTAGTTCATCTTCAGTAATCAGCTACATAGTGAGTTCAAGGCCAGCTTGGGCCACATGAGAGTCTGCCTCAAAAAATAGGGTGCTAGGACGATTGCTCAGTAGATAAGAGTACTTGCTTCGAAAGCACGAGGTCTTGAGTTTGAATCCCCAGCACACACTTAAGTCAGGCGTGGTCGCACACAGCCCCAACACTGTGGGAGGCAGAGAAAGGAGGGTCCTTGGGGCTTGCTAGCTGCAAGCCTAGTTTCAGGTTCAGTGGGAGACACCGTGTCAAGAGATTGGGACAGAAAATGACAGAGCGGGATACCCAGTGTATCCTGCTTTGCACAAACACACACACACACACACACACACACACACACACACACTCACACACACACGGGAGGGAAGGGTGGCAAGGAGCCGCATGCCCTGATCTTCAAACCACTGGTGATGCTGAAGGTGGCCCAGCAGGGATAGAAGCGCCAACTGCTACCTGAGAGCAGCCCAGGCACACATACCTACATGGCCTTGTGCACATAGATCATACATGTATATACACAACACATGAATGGACAAGCAACGGAATATTTAAATCCTAAACTACAAGTCCTCTCCATGGACCCTCCCCTTCCAGGACCCTCTACTTCCAGGAGCTTCCTCTGCCAGGACTCTCCCTTCTAGGTCCCTTCCTTCCAGGACCCTTCCTTCCAGGTCTTTCCCTTCTAGGACTCTCCCTTCCAGGACTCTCCATTCTATGTCTCTCCCTTCTAGGACCCTCTCTTCCAGATCTAGGACTCTCCTTTCCAGGACTCTCCCTTCTAGGACCCTCTCTTCCAGATCTAGGACTCTCCTTTCAAGGACTCTCCCTTCTAGGACCCTCTCTTCCAGAACTCTCCCTTCCAGGACCCTCCCTTCCAGGTCTTTCCCTTCCAGGACCCTCCCTTCCAGGACTCTCCCTTTCAGGACCCTCCTCTGCCAGGTCTTTCCCTTCCAGGACCCTGGGCATACACAGGAGACCCTTGCCTTCAGAGCACTGCCCTCGATGACCTCTTTGTCTCCTTCCCCATCTGTTATTCTTGTTGCCCAGATGAGGAGCTGTGTCGGGGCCCCTCCTCCATCATCAATCTCTTCTCAAGTCTGTCTCACTGAAGCCAGGTTGGTGGCTTGAAATTGGCCTTGAAATTTAACATTGTGGCAAAGGGCAGATGCCAGGAATCAGGGCATTTCCACTTTAGGGAGCCAGTCAGGATTCGCCCCTAGGCTTCTGTGCCTGGTGCTTGGACTAGGACTCACCTAGAGAGGGAGTCATGAATGGTGTCTCCTAGGAGCATTCAGTAATGCCCCACTTACTGGTGAGGGGCTGCTCCTAGGTAGCAGTTGGCGTGTCTGTCCCTGCCCGGCCACCTTCAGCATCACCGGTGGTTTGAAGATCGGGGGATACAGCTCCTCGCCACCCTTCCCTCCCACGTCCAGGTTAATGATGGAGATAAGACCTTGAGCTAATTGAGGTCTTGCTCAAGGTTAACTGGTGCTTTCATTGGTGTGAATGATAGCTGCTTCTGGGTCTGAGAAGGAGGCAGGGATGCGATGATGCAGTGCCCAGAGGCTCCTTCCCAGGGAGCTGAGACTCCTAGATAGACTCTATAGCTGCCACTTCCCCCTTCTCTGATCATCTCAAGAGTAGCCTGTCTGTGGCAGGCTTCTCTCTCCATCCTCACAATGTCTTCATTAGTTTATTTTCTACTTATTTACTTCTATTGTGCGTGTGTGTGTGTGTGCGTGTGTGTGCGCGCGTGCGGCGCGTGCACACATGTGGGCATAGGGATGTATTTCTGTCACTGAACTGGAATTAACCAAGAAGGTTGGACTGGCTGGTCAGCAAGCCCCAGAAATCCACTTGTCTCCCCCTCTCTAGAGATGGGGTTGCAAATGAGAACTGCAAGGTTCATATTTCTAAAATTAAGGTTTAACCCATTTCTTTAATATGTATGGGTGTTTGTCCTGCTTGTGCGTTGCGTACCACATGTGTTCCTGGTACCTGTGGAAGCCAGAAGAGGGCATTGTTACCCCTGGAACTGGAGTTACAGGTTGTTGAGTCACCCTGTGGGTGCTGGTTCCTTCGAAGAGCATCCAGGGCTCTTGATTGCTGAGCCACCTCTTTTTTTTAAAGATAGATCTATCTATCTAGATATCTATCTATCTATCTATCATCTATTTTTTTTCACATATATATGAGTACACTGTAGCTGTACTAATGGTTGTGAGCCATCATGTGGTTGCTGGGATTTGAACTCAGGACCTTCGGAAGAGCAGTCAGTGCTCTTACCTGCTGAGCCATCTCGCCACCTCTCCGGCCAGGTTTGTAAGGGGGAGCCAGGGGATCAAACTCCGATCTTCATGTTCTTGCCAAAAGCAGTTTACTGACTAAGCCTTCTCCCTTGCCTGGGTGACTGACTTCCTTGCCTGCTCTGCAAGACTGGAAGCGGAGTGCAGAGGCTTTGCAAGCTGCTCCCCTGCCCCTGCCGCCTGCTTTGCTGCCCCTTACCCCTCAGTTCTTCAATGGCTTTCGTTCAGCTGTGCGCACCTATTGACTTAGTGGCTTTGAGTCCAGGTCTCCCCCTGTAGTTGAGCCTGGCTTCAAACTTGTGGTTCTCCTGTCTTGGCCTCTCTCCTTCCGGGAATCTAGGTGTGCCCTGCTCCCTCACCTGGGAGTCTCAGCATGCGGGTTCAGATGCGTAGAGATGTGCGACTGAATGGTGCTATTCACTACTTAGCTCAGCTCAAGACTGGATTCGCTCTCATGAGAAGAATATGTTGTTGTTGTTGTTGTTGTTTTAAATAATAGCTACTTGTGGTGCTTTACATCTGTAATCCCAGAAGTTGGGAAGCTGAGGCAGGAGGATTTTTTTTTTTATGGCCTGGCCCTCAGTTTCTTTCTGCCTCACATGGTCTATGACGTCACCTGCCACTCACCGGAGCTCTGCACACACCACAGCTTGCTCTTAGCTCTCCAGAACTGGGAGTCACACAAGCCCCCTTTCTCCGCCAAGCACCCAATACCAAGTCTTTTTTTCATAGTAGTAGGAAGAGAAAAACAAAACGACCGTCTGTGATCCCGGGAAGCGCCTGCCGTCTCCCTCAGTTCAGCAACCCACAACGCTGAAGGAGGCCAAGGTGAACCAACACTAGTTCCCCAGACTTGGAACTGTACAGTTTATTTGGTTGGTTGGTTTTTCCAGACAGGGTTTCTCTGTGTAGCCTTGGCTATCCTGAACCTCGTTATGTAGACCAGGCTGGCCTCGAACTCAGAACTCTGCCTGCCTCTGTCTTCCAAGTGCTGAGATTAAAGACGAGCACCGCCATTGCTCGGCCAGAATTCTGATTTTTGTACCCTATTTTAATGTCCTTTAGCTTTGGGACCACGGGGAGGGAGCAGACAGGAGAGCCTGACACAGACCTGACAGAAGCGATAGACTCCATTTTCCCTGACCCCTGACCACCTTCATTCAAGGACAATGTCCTTATTCTGCTGTGAAAAAAAAAAGTTACATTTGTTCTATTAAAAAAAAAATTCATGGTTTCTGTTGGAGAAAATTTCGGAGAGCTCGCACAGCGTTAGAGCAGAGCCCCCAGCCTGGGCTCTTTCCCTTTCCAGAGTAAGCCCCTCCCATCGGAACCCAAGACCCGCCCCCTCCGGTAATTATAACTAACATTAAAACTGCCTCCCGGAGCAAGTTATTACTTCCAAGAATAATAGTCTGTTACTACAAGAAACTAATTAACAGCATGCAATGAGGGAGAAAAATTCAATTAATTAGCGGTTTAATAAGCACTCCCAGTGACTCAGGCCCAGCTTGGGGGCCTTAGGGTGGGAGAGAGGAGCGACTCAAGGGCTGGGTTGGGGATGGGGTGAGAGTCGGGCTCAGCATCCTGTGGGTCCAGGGCGACTCCTGAGGCCCAGCAGAATCTAGGAGGAGAGCTCCCCTGTTGGGTTCAGCCCTGGTTTTACAGAGTCCCTGCTGGGCCGGCCTTGGCATTCATTGGTCCAGTTGTTACATCGCAGGGTTCTCTTAGGGTAGGATTGTCCCAGTGTGGTGGCTTGGGAGCTTTGAGGAGATTTTCTTTTCTGCGTCCTGTGTCCTTGAGCAGTCCTCAGAGGGTAACTGGCAGGCCTTGGTCTCGCTCCTTCCACCTTGTGGGTCTTGGGGATTGAACTCAGGTCGTCAGGCTCGCAAGTATCTGCTGCCGATCTCACTGGCCACTCCCCCTCTTGATATAAGGGACTGAGTGTGGAGCTCACTGATTGGCCAGCCTGGAATGCGGCCCTGGAATCTTCCTTTTCCCACCTCCCCATGCTGGAGTTCCAGCTCTCTCTCTCTCTCTCTCTCTCTCTCTCTCTCTCTCTCTCTCTCTCTCTCTGCGCTGGCTTATCACATGGGTTTTGGGGACTGAACTCAGGTCGTCATGTGCCAAGCAGCTTCTCTCCGAGCCGTCTCCCTTATCTCTGAATTATTCAAAAATACAAGTCCTCATAGCTCTCCCCTAGACTGATGTCAGTTCCTACGAACCTAACATCCTGTCCGGGCCACTCCAGAGTCTACGCACTGATTTCTCCCCCTCGCTACCT
>NC_034595.1:99144541-99148499 GCF_900095145.1 Mus pahari
TCTGCGACCTCTCTCTCTCTCTCTCTCTCTCTCTCTCTCTCTCTCTCTCTCTCTCTTTTATTTTCTTTCAAAAAGATTTTATATTATTTTAATTTATTTAATTGTATGGGTAGAGTCCAGAAGGACAGGGAGTCAGAGACAGTGACAGACAGAGAGAGAAACACAGACACACACGCACACAGAGGGAGAGGGAGAGGGAGAGAGAGAGAGAGAGAGAGAGAGAGAGAGAGAGAGAGAGAGAGAACAGTGCCTGTGGAGGCCATAGAGGACAGATGCCCTCGAGCAGGAGATACAGGCTGCTGAGAAGTACCCAACATGGGTTCTCTGGAAGAAGAGTTGCAAGCCTGGAAGGTCCTATAATTCTGTTTGTTTGAGAACGTGTCTCACTGTGTAATTCTGGCCTAAAACTTGATACATATCAGGCCAGCCCTGAACTCCCAAAGATCCACCTGCCTCTGCCTCCAAGAGCAGGGCGCACCTAACTTTGCAAATCCTCTTCTTTTCCTTTAGAACTAGGCTTGAAGTTGAGTTTTTTTTTTTTTTTAATTTCAATTTTATTTTTTATTATTTTTATAAATGTCTCCTCTGGTCTTAGGCTCTCTCCCCGTCTCCCGCCACCATGTGGCTGAGTCCCTGGACTTTTCCTTTGTGAACCTTCTGTAATGACAGCTACCTATGAAATTGTCTGTGTCCTCTGCTCCATGACAGCTGTGACTTCAACTGCCTTGTAGGGGCTGGTATTCACTAAGCACTCAATAAGTGCACGTTAGCTAAACAGAGGGGTGTGGGTGGTGCTCCCAGTGTGGGAGGAGGACAGTGCTCCTGAATACACTTTCCTATAGAGGTCATGCTGCTCAGAAGTGAGATATGAGCCACCATACTGCACGCACGTAGGAAGAAGACAAAGGCCATTTCATGGGTACCCAGACAGTAGGTGGCAGAGTGTGTGTCATGAAATCCCAAGGCAGGAAGTTGCTGAAGAGGCAGGGTGGGCAGGGTCGTGTAATGGGGGACCACTCCTGGTTCTGGAGCGCCGTTAGGCCAGCCTAGCCTGTCCTCCTGCGAGTGCCCAGTGTCACAGCTTACCTTTGATGAAGTCCTCCCACCTGGCTACAGTTGACCTGGGTGGGGAGCAGCTAAACTTGCTGCCTGCTGGGGGTGGGTCGCCCTGACCTGTCTTCTCCATCCCCCCGCGCGTCACCTATCAAAGCAGTTGCTGTGGGCCAGCTGTTCCCAGAGGGAGGCCAACAGGCGCTTATTGAATGTATGGTTTTAATTTATGACAATTCTAATCCCATTATGGGTTCCCTTTTGTCTGCAGCCTGCACAGCAGCATTTAATTACGGCCAACCTAGAATTCCCTGGCACAGGGGACCTTGCCTGCCAGCCTCCACCCTCCCCAGTCTGAGAGAGTTTGGTGGCCCTACCGAGGGGTGTCTACAGAGGGGAGGGGGGGCTCCCTGGCAGTGTGGTGCTGGCATCAGAGCAGTTCCTGGGGCTATTGCTGCACCCCACGGGATGCGTGGTGTTGGCTGCTGGATAGCAATGAGGGACTGCAATGTGTGCTGGGCCAGGCATCGGTGTACGACCTGTATAGCTAACTACTGGGACGAAAGTGGGGTAACCTGGGATAGCAGGGGCATGGGCAGCTCAGAGACCTGCTGAAGGGCAGTGAGATATACCTCAATAGGCAGTGCTTTCTGAGTGTGAACAAAGCCCTGGGCTCCATCCCAGTGCTGCATTAAACCAAATGGAAACAGGAAGACCTGAAGTTCAAGGATACCCTCAGGAAGAGCGAGGTTTCAGCTAACCCAGATTTGATGAGATCCTGTCTTTAAAAGAAAGATGAAAGAGGACAACTCTCCCAGGGTGCCTGTGCCCCCGACTGCCCACTCTAGAAACAGATGACTCCCAGAATGCCGAAAGAGGCAAACTCCAGTGGGCTCAGGCGCATGGTGATGATGTAATTCCAGCCAGGCTCAGGCGCATGGTGATGATGTAACACTGTGGTGTTGCTGGAGGCCTCTGGAGAGTGGATTGTAAAGCACTGCAGTGGAGGGGTCAGGGGTCACGGGTCAGGGTCAGGGGTCACGGGTCAGGGTCAGGGGTCAGGGGTCAGGGGCTGATCCCTGGCTGATGGGAAGTCCCAGGTTACAGCTCCTTTCTCTAATCTTAGGGCCATGTCTTAGGGCTTTGCTGCTGTGAACAGACACTAGGACCAAGGCAACTCTTACAAGGACAACATTTAACTGGGGCTGGCTTACAGTTCACAGGTTCACAGGTTCAGTCCGTTATCATCAAGGCGGGAACATGGCAGCATCCAGCCAGGCATGGCACAGGAGGAGCTGAGAGTTCTACAGCTTTATCTGAAGGCTGCTGGCAGAATACTGACTTCCAGGCAGCTAGGATGAGGGTCTTAAAGCCCACACCCACAGTGACACACCCAATAGTGCCATAGTCTGGGCTGAGCATATACGAACCACCATAGGGCAGAACTCAGACCCATCTAATTCTGAAGGAAGGTGTTAGCAGGATAGCTGTGATGGAAAAACAAGGGCCCAGAGATGCTACAAGTAGGCCAAGGAGATGGCAGTACCAGAGGAGGAGGTTCCTACATCCTGTGCCCAGCAAAGGCCAAGCTTGGCCCTAGTGCCTAGAGACCAACAGGAGGAAACAGCGCCATCCTGTGGTCAGAAGGACCAACAGCACTTGGAGAGGAACAGCCCTGTGTGCAGAGACTCAGCCTGTAGCCCGCTTTCCCACGTTGTTACAAAAGGGAGAGAGCAGTCCAGAGCTGCTCGCTACAGGCGAGGGAGTGGAGACCGCTAGGCAAAGGTTCCAAGGCTGCGAGTTATGGTCAGAACCAACAGGCTTCGGAGCCTCCTGTGGTGCAAACGCCTGTAGATCTCAGGGCTACACACGGGCAGATTCCGGGGAGAGGTTTGAAGGAAGCTGAAGGTGTGTGGGGCTGTTGCAAGTCTTCAGCCTGTATCTTGGTTCTTTCCAAATAAGGTGTGTGTGTGGGACAGTACTGTAGGATTCAGACTGGAAACCCAGACCCTTGGGAGGTTGAGAAAGTAGCTTAAGTGAACAAGCAGACGGGGAGAATAGTGGAGTGTGGTGGGGACTGGGGCCAATTGGAGCACCTAAGGGAGCAGCTACCTCTTTACCGAACCATCGTCAGTGAGACAGAATGCTGATCTTCCACTGTCTGATGGGCTCAGTCTTCCCATGTCTACATCTGTAAAATGGGCATAGTAATAATGCCTCTCCCATTGACTTGAGATGCAATTTTGAGTGGGTAAACACAGTTCTTGGCATGGCATTTGGCGCACAGTAAGTGGCAATTACTTGTGCTGGCAATTATTGGGGTGTCTGTCACTCTGTAATGACACAGGAGACTAGTTGTCTTCCCTCTCACAATCGGGACAGTGAGAAGGAGATGGGCAGGAATTGGTAGTCTGGGGGTCTTTGGGGTCCCGTGACTGTTTGGTCATGGTCTGTTTGGTGACTGAGCCTGGAACATGTTTTGATCTGCACAGGAAGCAGGCGCCAGACATGCTTGGAATCACTTCATCCCAGATACAGACATTGGCAGACAAGATTTGTCAGGCTCCGCTGGGCCGGGAGATGGAAGGGCTTGGAGAGCCAGGAGTCACGTGGTGTGGGGTGCGACAATGTCAGTAGAAGGAGAGACTCACTGTGAACTTGAGATGTGGGATTGATTCTGTTCCAGGATAGAAAAGGGAGAGACAGGGAAGCTCTCGAGGAGTCCCCTGCATTCATGAATCCTTCTGGGGTTAGAAGAAAGAGGCACCGTCTCACATGCCAATGCTAAGTAGCCTTGGCTGGCCTGGAACACACGGTGTAAACTGGTCTAGCCTTGAACTCATAGAGATCTGCCTGCCTCTGCCTCTGCCTCTGCCTCTGCCTCTGCCTCTGCCTCTGCCTCTGCCTC
>NC_034595.1:99148674-99162672 GCF_900095145.1 Mus pahari
CTGCCTCTGCCTCTGCCTCTGCCTCTGCCTCTGCCTCTGCCTCTGCCTCTGCCTCTGCCTCTGCCTCTGCCTCTGCCTCTGCCTCTGCCTCTGCCTCTTCTGCCTCCAGGCCTGGCTTGACTGAGTTCTTGAGCTCCTTGCTTCCATTTCCCAAAGGGTTTGGATTCCGAGCAGGCACCACCACAGCTGGTTTGTGTGGCGCTGGGAATGAAACCTGGGCCTTCGAGTATGCCAGGCAAGTGCTCTAACCACTAAGCTATACCCCCAGCCCTGCACATACATATTCCCAGGGAGTCTCACCAGCACTGTCTGGGTGAGCCAGCCAGAGACAGGTCATATCCATCCCTAATCCAGCGATCATCTTCTTGCTCCAGGACTTTCTGTCTTTTAAAGGGGACAGTGATCAGATACCTATGTGGGACATCTGGACTTGTCTCCTTTGCTAGTCTGAAGCCAGCGGGACGTGTGTTTCATTTAGTTGCCACAAGATAGCTGTGGAGCCCAGGCTGGACCACAGACCTCCAGGTGGTGATTGCCCCAAGTCATCTTGCGGCAGATATCTCAGGTGAGAGTTGGTTCTCCCAGCTGGTGGATCACTTAGGAGCTGAGACCTCTTCCTGAGGGTGCCAGCACTTCTCAGGATGAGGCACGTGGAAGATGAGGTTGACAGTCTGGTGTGGGTATCAGGAGGCTGTGACCAGGCTTCCTTGGTCCAGCAGGTAGTGAGAAGAACAGGTGGCTCTGCACAGATTAGGTGAGCCTCTCTGGGCCCTCAGTCTTCCCTCCTGTAAAATGGGTGTAGAGTCTATGTGATGACTAAGACTGTAGGGCATTGTGGTCCAGCACAGCCCTTAGCAGGACATGAAGTAGAGTAGTAGGGCTCAGCAGAAGAGGGGCTCCTGGGAGAGCTTTAAGAAGGAAATGGGGAGGCAGCAACAGTTGGGGTGAGAAAGGGGACCCAGTTGACAGGATCGACTCAGGAACCAGTGGCCTTGTCTCCCATCAGGACCCAAACATCGGGGAAACTGGTGGCTCTGCTGAAACCCATGACATTACCATATGAACCCTGGAGCTGGGGCGTGGGCCTGGGGTCCTGTGAGCCTTCCACCCTGGGGGTCCCCATCTGGCAGGACAGGTTGGAGAAGGAAGGACTGCAGGGAACTGGAGGGAAGGTGACAGCAAAGGAAGCCACAGTGAGTCGAACTGTGACCACCCAAGGGCGAGGCAACTGACGTCCAGACCCCGATGCTGCTGCTCTCGCTGGGTTCGAGTCCCCAGCTCTGTGACTTTGGGTGAGACCCACTCTCCCTGCGTGTTGGTCTCTGAGAAGGCTGGGCTGACTCCATGACAGACTTCAAATTAGCAGCTCAGGAGTGACCTGGGGCTTCATTGCTGTGAACAGACACCATGAGCAAGGCAGCTCTTTTTTGTTTGTTTGTTTGTTTGCTTTTTTGTTTTTTTGGTTTTTCGAGACAGGGTTTCTCTGTATAGCCCTGGCTGTCCTGGAACTCACTTTGTAGACCAGGTTGGCCTCGAACTCAGAAATCTGCCTGCCTCTGCCTCCCGAGTGATGGGATTACAAGCATGTGCCACCACGCCCAGCCCAAGGCAACTCTTACAAGGACGACATTTAATTGGGACTGGCTTACAGGTTCAGAGGTTCAGTCCATGATCATCAAGGCGAGAACATGGCAGCACCCAGGCAGGCATGGCGCAGGAGGAGCTGAGAGTTCTATATCTTCATCTGAAGGCCGCTAGGAGAAGACTGGCTTCCAGAAAGCTAGGATGAGTGTCTTAAAGCCCATGCCCACAGTGACACACCTACTCCGACAAGGTCACACCTTCTAATAGTGCCACACCCTGCGTTGAGCATATACAAACCATCACAGAGGAGATTAAGCCTGAAAACCTAGCCATCAGGCAGCTAATCAGAAACTGCCACACCACCTTAAGCAAGGACAATGGGTCAGCAGTTTCCAGCTCCCATACCCCTGTAATGGAAAGTTCTTAGAGATAGAGTAAGACCAAGCCCACCTAACCCGGAATTCCCCTAATGTGCTTTAAATTGGGCCTTTGAGCTCACTTTTACGTCTCTATCTTGATAATGGGAGACCCTAGCATGCTGGACTTCTGCAGAATAAAACACTCTTTGCATTTGCATACGACATGAGTCCAGAGCATCATTCTCCCTGGAATCATGAACCCTTTCCTCACCTATAAAGCAGGGTGGGTGACAGCACTTCCTGGGTCTCCTCCTGAGGACAAGGGGCTTTGGATCATACAAGGAGGGTGTTCAGCTCACCACTGTCATTGATGGTGCATCTGCACTGGACACAGGGCAAGGCTGTGGAGGCTGAGCCCCTGGCAGGTAATGTTCTCACCATCTGGCTTCCTTGTGCCTCCATTTCCCAACTTCTGAATGGAGAATTGTGTGGTGCCCCACATGGGAAGCACTGTAACAAGCCACAGTGACGGTGGCGTCATATCTGGGACTGGCTTAGATATGTCAATGGGGATTGGAGTGACAGACAAAAGGCCCTTGGAGCCAAGCAGCAGACCCTTGGGTGGAGACTTCTCCAGTGAAACCACAGGCTTCTTTGATTGTGTCCTCGTAGGAGACACATACTGGCCTTTGGGTCTCTCTAGCTGAGGCCCATGCCAAGGCCTGGCTGGGACTTCTGCTCATCTAAGCTTTGGCTCTGAATCTATGAAGCACAACGGTAAGTCTATGCTGCTGGTGTGCCAGGCAGAGGCTTACAAGGGAGGCTAGAGATGACAGTGACCCAAGCAGGGCCAGCTACACTGCTGGAGAGACTTACAGTCAGAGACACGAACCCAAGCTTGTTCCTTAACTCTGTCACTCACTGACTAGGTGACTCCAGGCAATATCCTCAACTTTCTTGAGTCCCAGGCAAAATTATGGTTTGAAAGTTTACATTAGTCTGGGTTCGACATGAGACTCTGTATGTTAAGTGTTCAGTGGAAGGATGAAGTGACCAGAAGGGAGTGCATCATGGGGCAGGAGCCATCAGGATTGATGCTCCCTCCTCCCCTCCTTTCTCCCCTCCTTTCTCCCCTCTCTCCTCCCCTCCCTCCTCCCCTCCCTCCTCCCCTCCCTCCTCTGTCCTCCTCTTCCTCCTCCTAACCTGTGATCTGTGTGGTTCTCTGTTTGCATCCTTGTTTGATGCACAGCCACACAGAGCCACAGTGACATGGGAGGGAGTTTCTTTTCCTTTCATCTGTACTTTTTGCCTCCTGGTCCCTGGTGCTGCACACAGTCCCCCCTTTTCCTGTGATGTTCGCCATTCTAATTAAGTGGAAAAGGCTTTTTACTCTATACAATTCTCCGGTTATGAATAATGATACTGGCTCATAAATGAAAATCGCTTTTCTATTTAAATTCTCTGTGTAATTTTTTTTTCTGATTTAAAAAAAAAAAGGAATTAGGAGCCCAGAGCTCTTGGGTCATTTGCAAGTTATTCATTTTAAGCAGAGCCCTTAGCTAGCTCATTAATGGTGAGTGTGGGACCCCAGTTAAACGCAAGGGTGCTAATTACCTTGCAGGCTTCCATGGGAATAGATTGCTGGCTCCTAGGTTAGTAAAAGTTTGGTAGGGAAACATAATTCTGTTCTAGAATCTACGAGGAAGGGAGCCTGGCTCAAAGAGATCTTATGAAGACATATGTGGGGTCCCAAGATTCAATCCTAAGGCCAATTTCCCAGAACCTGAGGATTCTGGAATGAGGTGAGAGGGCAGGTTATAGGTCTGAGTGAGGGGCCACAAGGAAATGGTCAGTGTGCATAACCAGGAATGTGTTAATGGTCAGTGTGCATAACCAGGGATGTGCTAATGGTCCATGTGCATAACCAGGAATGTGCTAATGGTCAGAGTGTATGATGGGAAATGTGCTAATGGTCAGTGTGCATGATGAGGAATGTGGTAATTATCTGAGAAATGTGTCTAAATTCTCAGACTTGGTCATTCCATAGCCTGTCTATAGCCTGTGGCTATGTCCAGCTATGAGTATATGAACAGCTCAAATTGGACTTGTTGGGTTATTTAAAAAAGGGGGGGGTACTAAAGAGATGGCTCAACAGTTAAGAGCACTGGCTGCTCTTGCTGAAGACCTGGGTTTAGTTCCCAGCACCCATGCGGTGGCTTACAACCAACCATAACTCCAGTTCCAGGGAAGTTGGTGCCTTCTCTGGCCTCTTTGGGCACCACACACACATGTGGTGCACAGATATACATAAAAAAAAAATACTCATACATATAAAATTAAGAATAATCTTTTTTTTAAAAAAGGGCTGGAGAGATGGGTCAGATGTTATGAGTATTTGCTGCTTTTGTGGAGGATCTAGGTTTGATTTCCAGCACCCACAGGGTGGCTGGCAACTGTTTGTAATGCTAGTGGTGGTGATCTGACACTATCTCCAGCCTCTGTGGGCATCAGGCATTCATGTGGTATACATACGCACATGCACGCACACATATGCATAAAATAAAAATAAATAACTTTTAGGAAGATTTATTTATTTATTTCACAAATATGAGTGCTCTGTCTTCAGACACACCAGAAGAGGGCATCGGATCCCATCACAGATGGTTGTGAGCCACCATGTGGTGGCTGGGAATTGAACTCAGGAATTGCTCTTAACTGCTGAGCCATCTCTTCAGCCCCCCAATAAATAACTTGTAATAGAAAAAGACACAAAGTTGAGAGTGGGGGATGGGGGAAAGGGAGGGGGTCTAGGAGTTAGGTCTAGTGGGTGTGAACGTGATAAGAACACATTGTATTCTGTATGAAACTCTCAAAGATTGATAAACATATTAAATAAAGCAGAAGGGGTATAGACAAAGACACCCATGGTGACCTCTAGTTTCTACACATACACACCTTCATATGTGTATACCCACATACACATGGGCACACATGAACACAAGAAAGCCAGACACAAGGCACACCCTTGACTTTGGCCTCCAATGGCAGATGACAGTTGGATGGAGGAGGGTTGGCCGTGCAGTGGCAGATATTGTGGTGAATCCAGTGTTTCTAACCACCTCCGCCATCCTCCATCTCTGCCGTCTCGACGCACAGCCTACTCTATTATTTATTTACTGCTTTTATTTTCATTGACTTATTTTTTTTAAAAAACTGAAATTTAGTTTAAAGGGGAACTTTATATTTCAGCAGTAAAAGGGAAACTGGCACCCCAGTCATAAATTCAAAGACGCATAAAAATGAATACGTGACTATTAAAATAAATAATGTCCATTCCTGTGTCCTCTGAAAGCGACTCCCACACAGCACAGGCTGCATCCACGGTGCCATGGAGGTCCCAGCATGCAGGGGAGAGATCCCAGCATGCCCTTGTGGTCTGGCAGGGAGCAGGGCACAGGTGACCTGCCCAGGGACCCGACTCTGTGGTGGTGTGGTGTAGCTGAAGCCAAGAAGCTGCAGGAGCAAAAGCAGACCTGGGGAATTTCCTGGCATTTTGGACTTCAGGGAGTACCATGCAAATGATATGCAAATCATGCATATGTAAATTCCACACTAGCCCGTCTGAGGTGCTCTGGGGATGGGCGGCTCAGCGGTGTGGCCAGAGCTACTAGCCTGACTTGTCCTCCTGGGGCCAAGGATTTACAGCAAGAGCCAGAGGGCTGTGCAGGGAGCGCCCGTCTGGGAGCTGGGATGGAAACCGCTAAGCTCTGCTGTTACTCAACCAGGTGACCTCGAGTGACTCCTGTAGCTGCCCTCCTGTAGCAGCTTTTTTTTTTTTTTTTTTTTCTACAGGTGAAAAGGCCGAGAAAGCAGACATCTAGAGATTCGGGGATAGTCAAGTCTGTGGGCCATGGTGCTCCAAGGTGTAGGTCAACATTCTCCAGATATTTGGATGAGATTAGAATCCAACTCCACTGACAATAGAGAAGGTGCCCGCTGTGGTTAGTAGAAGTCATGAATACCTTCATCTTAGGGACTGAGACTGGCTTGTCATTTGATCTGTAGCTATTTCAGCATCATCTGGGCAGAGAAGGGCGTCCTCCTACCTAAGAAATAAACTTTAAGCCAGGCAGTGGTGGCCCATGCCTTTAATCCCAGAACTGGGAGGCAGAGGCAGATGAATCTCTGAACCCAAGACCAGTCTGGTCTGCAGAGTGAGTTCCAGGACAGCCAAGGTCACACAGAGAAACCCTGAAATTTCTCATTGCATTTGGGACTCAGAGAACCACTTGAGGAAGTTAGTTCTCGCCTTCTCCCATGCGGGTCCTGGGTATCAAACTCAGGGGTTACCATAGTATTATTCACTCTACGAGATGGGGGTCTAGGTGCTGGGCCTAGAGATCAGGGAGGGAGGCAGAAGCAGCAGGCCCCTGGGCAGGGTGGCACAGCTGACCCAGGGTACCATCTTTCAGGCCCAGCTTTTTATCCTTCTTAAAATGCAAATCCCAGGACAGCTAGTTGACAAGTTCCGGCTTTCTCATTTTTCTGAGATGTGGAGGATTTGAGGCCCTGCAAGCTGACGTGGGGACTTAGATTCGCTCTGTCACTTCTCCGTTCATCCCCTGTGATGCGGAGCTGCTGTTGGAGGCAAGCCTGGGCTTAGGTTCCAACCCTTGTCCACTGTAGGCAGCCTCGGTCCTGAAGGTACCACCCCCCCCACCACCACCACCACCTTTTCATTCCCCCAGAGCTGTCTCCTCTTCCAGCAAGTCTTCCCTAAGCATCCAGTCCCTGCCCAGGAGGTGACCCACCATGTGCATTGCGTATGTGTGCCATTTCCAGGCCCACTCTTCTGTAACTCCCCCATTTTCTGGTCCCACTGCCCTGCGATGGCTGCTCTGGTCTGGTGTGACTAACACAGGCAGAAGGACTGAGCGGCACCTGCCTGTAGTGAATGATGCAGAAATGGAGAAAAAAAATCCTGGTTCCCATTCACTTTGCAGCCAGGCCTCAGTGAGGGCAGCTGGGCAGTGGAGGCAGAGCTCAGGGAAGAGATGGCAGGTGCTGCCTGCTGAAGTCCTTGCAGTTCCTGACTGTGACCGTGTGGATGGGGATATCCCCTCCTGGGACTAAGAGTCCCGTGGGCCGTAAAGGGCTTTTTTGTCGAGAGGCTGAGGTCTTGAGTTCTGGTCTCTTCAGTAGCCTGGGGAGTAGAAGAAGGTTGAGGAATGGAGGTGTGTGTGTGTGTGTGTGTGTGTGTGTGTGGTGTGGTGTGTGTGTGTGTGTGTGTGTGTATGTGTGTGTGTGTGGTTTGTGTGTGTGTGTATATGTGATTTGTGAGTGTAACTAGATCCTGCTATACATAATTGAGGACAATCGGATGGACAGATATAATAGGGGCTCCCTTTCTCTCTTCCCAGGGCATGTCCCCACCTCTCTGACTTCCCTCCAAACCTACTTCATCAGGTAGAGGGTGTGACCAGCAAGGAGCTCCAAGCCTGGTGGAAGAAGGCGGTGGTGGGGGATGGGGTCACCAAGTCACCAGACCAGAGCACTCCTGAAGGGGCCCGGGCCACAGGGTGTGTTCCCATCCCTTTGATCCACATTCCAAGCTACATCTTCACCCTGAGGCCTAGCTCAGAAGGTGGTGCTGCCCCTCAGAGGCTGTCATGGCATAGCTTGTCCCTGACAGAGCTACCGGGTGCCCAGCTGTGCCATCTGCCCCGTCCAGACATGCAGCTGCAGTGTTGTGAGGTGGGGGGCCAGGGTAAGGGGTGCCCCCCTTCCTCCAGGCTCCCACACTTTCTTTCCACGTCCCCTCGAAATGGGGAGGGGACACATGCTGCAGGGTATTAACTAGAGAATAACACTCCACACCATGCGAGCGAGCGAGGGTCAACTGCCTGGAGACATACTAGTTTTTATTGTTTCGTTCTTCATGGGTGAGAGGAGGTCTCCGCCATGGCGACCATGCTGTGTGGGCATCACAGGCGGTTCCTGCTGGCCTTGGCCTTGACCTTGATCCAGTGTGGCTCTTAAAAGCCCTTCTGGGTTGGAGATCAGATCTTCAGGTTTGCCTAGAGCTGGAGAACAGGATGGGGAAACTGAGGCTCACATAGCCTCTACCCCATCCCTTGTTGAAGGTCGCACCAGCACTTCAGGTGTCTGAGCTCTTTGGGATCCCACAGAAATCTCTGAGTCTTTAAAATACTTATCGGCCGCCAAATGGGGAAAGAAAACTGGGAAATCGAAATTAATAAATGTTAAATGTCTACACAGAATAACACAAGGTCAGATGCATTAATTACCACATTTGGTATTCATAAATGTGTCATTACTCACGAAAGCAATTTGTCAGCTACATTTCAGAGTGGGCCAGAGAGAATGGATGGAAGACACAGCCAATTATCAACGGAACCAGGGCCCGCCAGTCCAATGAGTCCGACAGCCAAATTAGAAAAATCCCTTTAAAAACTGTTGGCAAAAAAAAAAAAAAAAAAAAAATGCTGTGTTTAATAAGGGTTGCTGGTGCACTTCACTCTGGTACAGGGAGGGAAGATTTTAAAAGTCTTTGTTGGGGGCTGGCAAGATGGCTCAGTGGGTGAAGGTGCTTGCTGCCAAGCCCCTGACTACTTGAGTTCGATCCCCAGGACTGGTAAGGTGGAAGGAGACCACTGAGCAGGAACAGGGTTCTAGAACTGGAGGCCCTGACCACTGAGCAGCCTGAATAGTAGCTGCTGCGTGGACTGAGGGAGGACTCCCAGGGACCTGCTGTCCCTGTTGGCTCTGCTGGCCCTGCTGTTAATCCTTCGGACCCCACCTCTGGGACAGCTACCTCAGCTGAGCTGTTTGTCACCTTCCCTTGCTTCTGGTCTCTGCAGGGGGACTGAGGACTCTGAGGCCCCACTGCCACAGAAGGCCAGCTTTAAGCCATTAGGTGCTCATGACCCAGTCCCCACTCTGGGGCAGCAAGGAGGGGCCAGGCCACACAGGTCAGCAGAGCCTCTGTCCCCTCCACTTCCACAGCCGGGCTACTGTGACCATCTCTCTCCCTGAATCCCAGGGCTATGTCCTTCATTAACAATCGGTTGGGCCCTAATCAGAGCTAATTAGGCCAGATAAGTGATGTCCAAAGCTAAATGGGTCTTGTCTGTCCCAAGCAGTCAGACGAGGACAGTGGCTTGGTTCAGACCCAGCTGTGTCCTGGATGACACTTCAGACCCCTTCTGTAGAAAAGAAAGGGCAATGTCCTCCTGAGATACCAGGCAGCAGGGGTTCTGTTTCTGCGCCCCTTATCGCTCCTTCTGCAAGGATGGCCAGCTCAGGCTCTTGCAGTGGACAGCCCCCTCTCTCTAGGTTGCCCTTCCTCTCGTTCAGAACCTGCCGTGCCTCCCAGACAACTTGTGTGCTAGCCTCTCCTTTCCCCTCTCTATTTACTCCTCAGAGCTAAACCTTCCAGGTTCTGTTTGGATCACTGCCAGGGTCCTCAGGCCTGTAGCCTGGTGGGACTCCCCACGGTTGCTCTCACTGCCTCACCGTGCAATATGATTTACCCAGGCTCCCCATCCACGGTTCCATTCCTATCAAGGCAGTGAAATGGTAGAGACATACACTTCGTAAACAGGTGGTCATGAGGGAGAGACAATGTTCATAGTGTCCTGGGAAGCCCTGAGATGCTGGGAGAAAAGACAGAGAGTCAAATGGTGGAACAGCTCTGGCTTTTCAAGGAACTGGAGTAACAGATCTCAACATTCCTAATGCTGTGACCCCTCAATGCTGTTCCTCACGCTGTGGTGACCCCTCAACCATAAAATGTTTTTTGTCGCTACTTGGTAACTGTCATTTTGCTACTGTTATGAATCGTCATGTAGAGGTCCGTGTTTTCTGACAGTCTTAGGTGACCCCTGTTAAAAGATCATTTGATCCCCTGAGGGGTCTCGACCCACAGGTTGAGAACCTCTGAGCTGGCGGGGAGGCTGCGGGAGTGACAGATGGCAACGAAGGCCCTGAGGTAGGAGCGATGGGGCTGCTGCGGCACGGTGAGAAGGAGGGATGTGGGGGACCAAAGGGTTGTGGGGAGAATAGAGGACAGCTTCTAGGATTTGCTGCGTGGGTCCCTACGGCTGTGGTGGCTGGGGGACGGCTCGGACAGACTGGGGTGGCCTTTTGGAGATGGAGCTGGAGGGACTTGTCAGTTGGATATAGAGGAATTGAACACAGAGGGATATAAATGAGGGCATTATGTGGCCTGCCCCACAGGGATGGGGAGCCTTGGCATTCCCAGGGCAGTGGCGTGGTCACACAGGTGTGGAGAAAGGTCTGTCTCTCAGGAGAATTGTAGAGTGAAAGGTGTGCTCACCAGGCACTAGCGAGTCTTACGACCCTGGTGTCTCTGCTTCCCGGGGCCATGGGCTCCCAGAGGCACAGGGCTGGCTCTCATTATTATGACTCTGTGGCTTCAGGGCTGAACTCGGGTATCCAAGCCTGCAACTGCTTCTCTTATTTAAAGGTATGGCTGACAAAAATAAGTAGATTGGGAGAAAAACAGTTTACGGCGCGGAATGTTCTCTGTCTGCCTAGCTCTGCTGAGGGCGAGGCGGGACTGCAGAGGGTGAGGAGAGACGGAGCTGAAGTAACGAATTGTATAATGAGAAGCAGCGAGAGGCTGGGGACGTGGCTCAGCTGGCAGAGAGCTTGCCCAGCTACCATGTGCAAAGCCCAGAGTCTGATCCTAGGCATTGAATAAACAGCCTTCAATCCCAGCCCAGGAGAGACAAAGGCGGGCAGTGATCAGAGAAGCTCAAAGTCACTAGCAAACACTTAAGGAGGCCAGTCTTGGCAGATCCAGGGTCCTGTCTCAGGAGCAAAGTGAAGCAGAGAAGACACAGCCAGTAGAGATGTCAGAGGCAGGAGATCTCTGCGAGATTGAGGATAGCTTTGTCTATACAGTGAGTTCCAGGCCAACCAGGGTTATACAGTGAAACCTTGTCTAAATATATCTATATCTGTATCCATATCTATATCATCTATATCTATCACCTACCTGTCTATGTATCTATCAATGTATCTATCTATGTACCTACCTATGTATGTATGTATGTATGTATGTATGTATGTATGTATCTATCTATCTATCTATCTATCTATCTATCTATCTATCTATCCATAGGTGGAGGGGTACCTGGCAGGTTCCTTAAAGGTCATGGACCTCTAAAATGGAGGACATCTGAATACAGACCCAGGTGGCTGAGGTACAGCTATGTGGTTATTTGGAGGAAGTATATAGAGGCAAATGAGTCTCCTGTGCCTGAGGCTGTTGGAACATCAGGAGAGACCTATAGTGTCTTCCTGACTCTGTACTGTTTACCTTCCCTTGATTAAATGGCCAGATACACTCAGGGTGGGAAAATCTGCCGGCAAAGGGCATTTTCCCCCTTTCCCATAATTTTTATGTTTTAGAAGAAATCACCGAGTAGATGGGTCAAGAGGCTGGCTCATCGAGGGAATGAGACTGGTGAATTCTGTGGCTCTCTCACTGTGCCTGCCTTCCTGGGGCTAGCTGTGGATCTCACTTTGCCACCATGGGGGAGGGCATATGAGTGCGCTCAGTGACACAAAGTGCTGGACTGGTAATAGCAGGTAACAGTGTAATGCCTTAATGGGGCTGTTAGCTGCAATCACACAAAGTCAGCCTGCCCTGTCGCCTCAGCTGCCTCAGAAAGCCTTCGTCCTGGTTTTGTTATGTAAGCCTCAAGGGGGCTGGGGTCTCATAGACATAGACCCATATGTGATCAAGACCCTCACACTGGCTCCCCTTCTTTCCCCAGCATCCTAGTGAAATGGAGGCTGGGGAAGCAGGTCACAGTTGCTGTGTGTCTTGGTGGTGCAAGGCTCCAGGCAGATGCTGGCTCATTTCTCCCACTCAGCTCTGTTCCAGCTCAGTGGGACACAGCTGAATCAATGGATCAGGCTGGAAGGGACACAGTAGGAGAGAGTGTGTGGCACCTGGGGGAGCGAGAGGGGTCACAGCTTCCCTTCTTCCAGAGAAGGGATGATTTAACTTAATGTTAACTATGACTCTTTAAAAATGCTGCTATGTAATTCAGTGGATAGAGTGCTTGCCCAGCGTGCGTAGAGCCCTAGGTTCTTTCCCCAGAGAGCACTATAACACCTATGATTCCAGTACCTGGGCCATGGAGGCAGGAGGTTCAAAAGTTCAATGTCACCCACCAAGCACATGATTAGTTTGAAGAAAACTTGGGCTACATGAGGCTCTGTCTTAAATTACAAAGGAGGAAGAGGAGGAGGAGAAGAGGAGAATGGGGGAGGGAGAGGAGAAGGAAGGGAGGAGAGGGGGGAGGAGGAAGGAGAATGGGGTAAAAAGAGGAGGAGAAGGAAGAAGGAAGGGAGGAGGAGGAGGAGGAGAAGAGGAGGAGGAGGAGGAGGAGGAGGAGAAAAGGACTTATGATATAGCTAAAAGGTTAAGGTGCCTGCCATTAAGTTCTGTTGAGCTGAATTTGATCCTCAGAAACCCACTTGGTGGAAAGAACCAACTATACATGTATCATGACACATGTGTGCTCAAGAACACACACACACACACACACACACTCACGCATCAAGTAAATGATTGTAAACTTAAAAAAAAATCCTCTCAAATGATTTAAACTATTTACTTATTTGCATGAGTGAATGTGAGTGCTTTACTGTATGCAGGACCTGAGTAGGTTAGAAGTGTCAGAACCCCCTGGAACTTGAGTTACTGATGGCTGTGATTTGCCATGTGGGTGCTGGGCGCTAAACCCAGCTCCTCTGCAAGAGCAACAAGCGCTCATAACCCATCTCTTCAGCTTTCAAACCATTAAATAAAAGGTAAAAGGAAAGACCGCTGGCAGGCCATACCCTCATCTTCCTGGGCACCTCGTGCTTGGACTGCAGGGTCTCTCCCTGGCTCGCATTCAGTGCCTCGTGACTCTCAGGACCCGGGGCTGAATGAGGACGCCTCTTTTGACCTGGTTGGTGATCTTGGGATGATGCTCCTGAGCTGAGCAAATCTTGTTGCTGTTAAATTGGGGGGGGGGGGGGAGTAGAGATTCCCATGAAAGATCTAGGTTCAGATTTAACCCTATGATCCCTGATTCTCCAAAGATGGCTCATGGAGGCGGTACCAAGGCTGGAGCCATGTAGGGTGGTCACACTGCCCCAAATGTAGGGCATGAGTTGCTGGCCCTTGTGGCAAGAGCTTTGGTATGTGGAGGTGAATTCGGAGAAGGATGCCACGGGTGAGAGAATATGTGTCATGGGAGAGGGGGGGCAGCATGGGGGGACAGGGTGGGGGGCCTACGGGTTAAGGCTTTAGAAAACTGAAGAGATTATGTTTACTCTATGGAGCACACCCCCATCCACCTCTTACTCCAGCACACAGGTCCTGTAGCTGCCTGGACTCTGAAGTGGCAGATGTCAGTCAGCTTCCTGGATCCCTCTGAGTGAGCTCTGCCTGACCTTCAGGGGAGAGATTCATTTCCTGGATCAGGAAGCTGACCCAGGTTATAGCCTGGGGAATGCTGGGAATGCAGAGATGGGGGTGGGGGGGATCTGTGAATAGGGGTACCATTGGCCTTCCTGGCTGGGGAGTCTCTTCTATCCATCCCCTGGGAGCTCTGACCATCCCTTCCCCTATCTCATCCATCTCCTACGAGTAGATATTGGAGCTGATGATGGGACGGGAAGCAGAAAGCTGGGATAGACAGCATGGGAAAACATAGAAGAGGAAGACTACAGACAGATGTTAAGTTTCAGGGCCTGGGCTGGCAGCCAGCTACAGGCAGGCCACAGAACGGGTAGAAGGAAGGCATCCAATAAATCCTTTATTACTTCAAAAACAAACAGAAGAAGGTTGAATATCTTTACTTTTATTAATGATGAGGCTAGAAATGAACATGAAACAGCTGCCATTTATCACACACTGACTACCCCAGGCATTGAGTAAGTTCTACAGCTTCCCTCCCTCCCTCCCTCCCTCCTTCTTCCCTCCCTCCCTCCTTCCTTCCTCCCT
>NC_034595.1:99164137-99178974 GCF_900095145.1 Mus pahari
AAAAAAAAAAAAAAAAAAAAAAAAAAAAAAAAGAAAGAGGATTGATTAGAATGGTTTACAGGCTGCGGTCCAGCTCTCCAACAATGGCCGCTTACGAACTGAAGCTCTAAGAATCCAGAAGTTGTTCAGTCCAGGAGCCCGGATGTCTCAGCTGGTCTTCGGTGTAAACTGGAATCCCGAAGAAGTGGGCTGTAATGCCAGTGAAGGAACGGACTTGCTATCAAGGTTAGGATATGCAGGCAGTAGCAAGCATTTCCTTCTTCCCTGTCTTTATATAAGCTTCCAGCGGAAGGTGTGTCCCAGCCTGTAAAGGTGTGTCTTCTCATCTCAAAGCTCCAGATTAGAAGTGGCTCTTTCCACTTCAAATTGAGCAAAAGTCCTTCACAGGTATGCCCCTCCATTTTCAAGTTTTAGTTAATTCCAGATGTGTGTCATCGTGGCAACCAAGAAGCGGTCACACGACCCTTCCATTTCACCTGCAGCCAGCAAGCGCTACAAGGAATGGGGGCTATTTGTGATTCTAATGTTCAGTCTTTCCCCACCGTTCTGGCGGTCAGCCATCATTTTGACCTTGAGATATTCCTGACCTTTTCTTTATTCTCCCTGCACTCTTCCCTCATCTGTGGATGTCTGGGCTCAGGCACTTGTTGAAATTCTGAGTCAAGAGTTTCTGCTGGTGCCAATCTCATACCCCACCAAAGGCATCCGGGCTGGGCGTGTAATTCACAACCAGCAAACCATTAGGAGTGTGTCTGTGCTAAGAGATAGTGTGAAGGCCAGCTTCACTGTCACCTTGACGCAACATACAACCACCTGGAAAGGGAGTAGGATTGTCTACATTGGGTTGGCCTGTGGGGGATTGTCTTCCTAGCCCACTGTGGGCGGTACCATTCCCTATGTAGAGGATTCTGAACTGAATGAGAGTGAAGGAATCGAGCTGTATTCATTTATCTCTCTGCTCTTGATTGTCGTTGTGATCTGACTAGCTGCCCCGACTTCCCCTAGCGATTGTATTGTAACCTGGAACTGTAAGCTAGAGTCAACCCCCCTTTCTAACTTTCGTCAGGGCATTTTATCGCAACCACAGAAATGAAAGGAGAAAAACAAGGAATAGTGTGCACATTCTGATTCCCCTGTGCAATGTGAGAAAACAGAATATGAAAGTGCCCTTACTCATCTCTGTTATCTCTTATCAGTTACAGTGGTTGGTGGCCGGGGCTGGGACCATCTGAAAGCTCACCAGGATGCCCAGAAAAGCTGTTTTGTGCTTGTGTCAGATAAGGCACTGGGGATGGGAGAATGTCTTAACACAGTCTGCATGTGGCTAGCCTGAACGTCCGCACAGCAGGGAGGGAATTAGACTTTTTACACAGACACAGACTTCCCCTGGAGCAGTGTCTCGAGATCCCTAGGCAGAAAGGACATGGCCTCTGAATCCTTCCTTGCCCTGGAAGGTGTGCACCCCACGACCATGGAACATTCTCTTGGTCAAACCAGGGAAGGGACCCACAGGAGCTTGTGACTCTCAGAAGTCAGATGGGAGTGTGGCACAGTGGGCACGACTCTGGGATGCGGCAGGAAGACCTGCATCCCAGTCCTGGCTCAAAGGGTCACCTTTGTGAGTCTCCGTTTCCTAAGGTACAAAATGAGAGGCCTGGAGTCTGGCTCCTGAAGCCCGAGCCTCTGGGTGACTTGTGGTTCAGAGTCTGAGCCCTGTGAGGCTGCCAGGCAAGGCAGAGAACAGCTGGGGCTCTAATCTCCGGGCTTCGGAGAAAAGCGGCACCATCTCTGGGCACATTATTCACGGGTTCATTACTGCTTAATTTAATCACCAAATGCCATCCAAATGCCGTTTATTCTGCCTTCTCACCAGAGACCTACCTATTTATTTCACATTTCAAATGGGTCGCTCATGATCCTGTCGTTGGGGCTTTATTTCGTAATTCATTTGGCGAGTTCTGACAAGCTGAAAATGATACCGCACAGAACCACCTCCCAACCCTCCTCGCAAGGGCTTTCTCCTTAATGGTCCTCCCCTGTGCCTCTCTTTGTCAGGGAGAGCCAGACCCACACACTCCCCACCTTCCTGATGGATATGAGGAGGGAGGAAAATACAGAGGTCTACTCTCTCTTGCTTCCAGGAGGCTGAACCTTCTTTTAGCAGCAGCATCAACCTGCGGGGGTGGGGGGGAAGCAGTTCCATTTTGCTAGTGACACAAGCCTGCAATTGCAGCTTCTTGGGAGGCTGGGTCAGGAGGATTACAAGTTCAAAGCCCATCTGGACTACAAAGTGAGTTCAGTACCAGTCCAGGCAACTTAGTGAGGAGAGCCAGAATTAAAATAATAGCCCTGGGGGCTGGGGAGATGGTTCAGTGCTCACCTTGCAAGCATGAGGACCCGAGGTTGATCTCTGGAACTCAGGGCAAAATACTGGGCATGGTGGCATATGTTTGCAATTCCAGCACTGGGTGAGCAGTGGTAGGAGGACTCCTGGGGCTTCCAGATCACCCAGTGTAGTGTAACTGTTGGAGTACAGGCCAATGAGAGAGTCTGTCTCAAAAGAAGTGGACAGAATTCCTGAGGAAGACATCCTATGTGGCCTTCTAGCCTCCATATGCATACACATGTCTGCACACATGTGCATGTGCACACATGTGTGCATACCTCCCCCCCACACACACACACAAGAAAGAAGAAAGAGGAAGAGGGCTAGGAATGTAGCTCAGTGGTACAGTCTTGCATGGATGAGGCCCCAAATTCAACGTCCAGTTCTGGCAAGAAAAATGAAGTTTCTAACTGTAGGCCATCTTCTGTGGTTATATTCACTTTGCTGGCTAGTTTGATGTCAACTTGACACAAGAGATCAATTGAGCAAATTCCCCAGTAAGACTGGGTTACAGGCAAGCCTGAAGGACATTTTCTTAATTAGTTGTTGATGTGGGAGGAACCAGTCCACTGTGGGTGGTGCCATCTCCTAGACATTTGGTCCTGGGTTTCATAAGGCTGATGGAGAGCAAGCCACTGAGCAGCATTCCTCCTTGGCCTCTGCATCAGCTCCTGCCTCCAGGATCCTGTTCTGCTTGAGTTCCTGTCCTGACTTCTGTCAATGATGAACTCTGATGTGGAGGTGTAAGCCAAACAAACCTGTTACTCTCTGACTTGTGGTCAAGGTGCTTCATCATAGCAATAACCCCAAGATAACAGTGCACCCCCAAACTTCCTAGTATAGAACAACTTGTTAGGTAAGTGAGGAGGCTTAGGGAAGGCTATGCAGAGAGAGCCACCCAGGTCAAGCTCCAGTTCCATCTATCAGTCATTGGCTGAGGTCTTCTTTTCCTGGGCGGCGGTTTCCCACCTCCACACCTGGAAGTATTCACTTCTAAAACAGGACGGTAATAGGTCTGCGGTTAGAGGATAGTGATGTGACAAAGGCTCACTAGGATGAGCACATCTACAGTGCTCCCTAATAGCTGTGACATCATTTTACTCAGAACACATCAGCCCAGCTGGATCCCTGTCAAGGGCCAGGAGTGGAAAGGTCAGAGGTCTGGAGAGATCAGATTCAGCAAGGGGGTTGGGATACTTCTAGTGCTGCAGGCTTCCAGTGGGAGGTCCCGACCTTGTCCTCCTGGCTTCAGGCCTGGTGGGGAGGCTGCCAGGTTCAACCCCGCAGTCCCCCCAGGCTGTGGCTACCCAACCTGGCTGCTGAGCAAGCAGTCTGGGAGGGCTATCGATCTGAGAGACCAGTGACACCTCTGCTTGAACCCAAAGCCCACGTGGAGATGCGGGCAGAGCTGCAGAGCTGGTAGCTTCTAGCCAGCCGCCCCATCCCTTTCTATTCCAGCTCCTGGGGGAGCCCCTACCTTAGGATTCTGACCCTGTTAGACCTGGGGGAACAAGGGAGGGCGCGGTGGACAAGAACATCCATTTTCTGTTTGTCCTCTTCCTATGCCCAGGCCTCCTGGCGTCTTGGAAGAATGTATTAGTCTTTCTGACTAGTGATGGGCACTCGCCCTGTGCAGGAACCATGGAAAAGAGACCCCGGAAAACTCTGTTCAGAGAGGCAGTAATTACCAGAGTCTTCGTCCTGTCTTTGTCACCCAGGACACACTCATGTTTGCTCTCATGTGGCTGCAGTTAGCTCCTGTCTGCCCCTACCCCCTACCCCAGCCACTTTGCTCCCTTGTATTGCCTCCCTCCGTCTTAGACCCCATTCACACTGCAGGACTTTAGGCTCCCCACCCTAAAATACACCTCCCAGCTCTGGATACTCATTGGGCTGTGTTTTCAGATTCCTTTTCAATTTGCTGATGATTTTTCTAAAACAAACAAACAAACAAACCAACAACCCAACCCCCCCTGCTTCCTCTGGTGATCCCCTTTCAGGGGTGATCTGCCCAAACACCCCCAAGTCAGCCTCCTGCTTCGTCCTGGAGCTCCACGGCAGCCCCACCCAGCAGGGCAATATGAGCCATGAGTGAGGTTTAAAGTGCTCCAGCGGCCACGGTTAAAGAGAAACGGGTGCTATGACTTCCCAGTGTCTGTGATGTCACCCAGACCATCCAGTTGAGTGACACATGATCCGTGCAAAACTGTGAGTGGGCGATTGTGCTTTGTTTGGTTTGTACATGCTCGGCTCAGGGAGTGGCACTATTAGAAGGTGTGGCCCTGTTGGAGTAGGTGTGTCACTATGGGCATGGGCTTTAAGACCCTCCTCTTAGCTGCCTGGAAGCCAGTCTTCTCCTAGTGGCCTTCAGATGAAGATGAAGAACTCTCAGCTCCTCCTGCACCATGCCTGCCTGGATGCTGCCATGTTCCCACCTTGATGCTAATGGACTGAACCTCTGAACCTGTAAACCAGCCCCAGTTAAATGCTGTTCTTATAAGAGTTGCCTTGGTCATGGTGTCTGTTCACAGCAGCAAACCCCTAACTAAGACGTGCTCTTTGCTTTTGTCTGCACCAAGACTTGAGAATCGATGTGTGTTCTGTGTGAAATTATACCCGGGATTCAGGCTCCACGCCACTTCAGATGCCCAGAGGTCATCTGTGGTTACGACCATGAAATGAGAGTGTGTCGGGGACCCCTGAGGATGAGAGTGTGAACTCCTATTCTTGTGTCCCATGGGCTGCTTCTAATTAAACCTCGAATATCTTTTATGTCACTGACACACAATCGTTATTTCAACATTAGAAAAATCTGTATATGATGATGTGGGTTTTCAAATTTTTCTTTCTTTTCTTTTCTTTTTTTTTTTTTTTAATGGAACTGGAGAGATGGTTCAGTGGTTATAAACCCAGTTCTCACTCCCAGCACCCATAGCAGGCAGCTCACAGCCTTATTTAGCCCCAGATCCAGGGATTCATACTCTCTTCTGCCCTACAGGGATACCTGCATGCATATAGCACACATACCGACAAGCAGGCACCCCCCCACACACACACATAAATAAGAAGCAAACAAGATAAAAAAATCACACGTGTTTGCTGGTGAGCGCACATGTGGAGGTCAGAGGGTCACTTGTGGAACTCGGTCCTCCTCCCCTGGCACCATTGTGGTTCCAGGGATTGAACTCGGTTGTCAGGCTCCTGAATCGAGATCTGTGGGTGTGTCTCAGTGGTAGGCTTCGTGCCTGGACTGCAGGAGGCCCTGGCTTTGACTCTTAGTGCTGGGGGGGGGGAAGAAAGGAAGGAAGAGAGAGAGAGAGAGAGAGAGAGAGAGAGAGAGAGAGAGAGAGAGAGAGAGGAAGGAAGACAGAAAAGAAAAGAAATAAAAAAATAAAGAAGGAATAAAGAAAAGCAGCTACCACCGTCCACAGCAGCAGCAGAGCTGGCCTGCGCTCTGCATCAAGAGCTCAGGCCAATGGGCATTCCTAGAAACGGGGCTGAGAGCAAGCAGGCAAGAGACTCTAAGCAGACAAGCCTCAGGGGCAGCATAGAAGACTGTGGCTCCTGCTTGGAATCCCAATGCTAGAGAAGCAGAGGCAGGAGGATTGTTGAGTTTTAAATGGCTTACTGTGTGGAAGTCGGCAGGGGTGAGGGTTTGCTCCTGTGGTGGGGGTCAGAGGACCACTTGAAGGAGTTGGCTTTCTCTGTCCATTACGTGGGTCCGGGGATCGAACTCAGTTCACCAGGCGTGGAGGCAAATGCTGTCGCCTCCTGAGTCACCTCACGGGCACGTAGGCAGACTTTTAACAAATAAGCATCAACCCCAGGACGAAAGGGAGATGTAAGTCTGCAGAATGAGTCGCTTCTTACCTCCCCTCTCCGTAATTTGCTGGATCTTTCCTCATCCGATAACTACTCCCGTCTGCAGTATTCATGGCTCTCTCAGGTCTCACAGACTGGATCAACCTGCTATTTATTTAACCAAATGCTTACAGTTGCGAATTTTCTTCTCTTTTTGTTCTCTAGGATGGATTTAGGTTGGTCCCATTTTTCTCTGTAGAAGCAAATTTACAAAGGACATCTTAGAAGCAAAATCTCAGGATGCATGACTGGAAATGAGGTGTTCAAAACAGTGTGAATATTGTAAGGAGTGTGGCCACTCATGACGTATGATCCCAAGGGGAGTGTGACAAAGTCACTGGTCTTCTGTTATACTGGGGATACCATTAAACCCTTCTGCTCCTCATGGGGGCTTCCCCTTCATGTCTCTCCCTTCTTATTTTGTTAAAGTTTATTACACTTTATTTATTTATTTATTTATTTATTTATTTATTTATTTATTTATTTATTTATTGTGTGTATGTACAAATGTGTGTATGTTGGTCTCCACGTATGTTGGTCTTCATGCGGAGGTCAGAGGACAACTTTTGAGAGTTGCTTCCCTCCTTCCGTTGTGTAACAAACACATTTATTTACTCACTGAGCCATCTCATTGGGTTTTAAAAAAATATTGTTTTTACTGTGTGTGTGTGTGTGTGCGCGCGTGCGCGCGCGTGCGCGCGCGTGTGTGCCCAGGGATACCAGATTCCCTGGGGTTACAGATGGGTGAGAGCTGTCTCTCATGGCTGCAGGGAACTGAATTCTAGTCTTCTGAAAGAGCAGTGAACGCTCTGAGTACTGAGCCAACTCTCTAGCCTCCCCCTTTCATTTCTTTCTTTAAATATTCTTCTTATGTGTGTGTGTCTGTATACGTGCATTGCCCGAGGCTAAGGGTATACCCTGGGACTGGAAGTACCAGCAGTTGTAAGCTGGCCGATGTAGGTGCTGGGAATTGAACCACTGAACCACCTCTCCCTTTCCCTTTCCCTTTCCCTTTCCCTTTCCCGCTCTCCCTCCCCCTCTCTCTTTCTCTGTCACAGATTTTCATGAGACCAGTCTCTAAAACCTCCCTCGGGTTGCTGCTATCTCAAGGGTCCTCAGCACCATATCTGTCCCTTCTTGGGTCCTTGGTAAATGTGTGGTTTATGAAAAAAACAAAACAAAACAAAACAACCAAAAAAACCCAACAACTAAAAAAAGAGCACCAGGTTGAATAAGATTCAAAACCATCCTCAGAGCTCACTGATGTCTCAGGGAACAGCGTTGATGGTTCACCATCAGTGCTGGGGTCTGTGCATGAAGTGTCGCCCCTAAAGCACCTGTGTTGGAGGTTTGGTCACTGGCAGGGGATCTAGTCTCCTCTCAGTTCTGGGTCCTGAGGGTTCTGACCTCATCGATGAACCAATGGAGTCAGATTTTGGCAGTACTGTTGGTTAGGTTGGAAGAAGCATGTCGCTAGGGCTTGCTGTAGAAGGACATGCCTCTCCCGTGTGTCTCCTTGTCTCTGTCATCTCTTTCTTTCCCTGCCATGCTCTTCTGCCTCCCAACAGCCCAAAAACACCAGAGCTACAGACTATGGACAGAAACCTCGGAAACCAGAAGCCAAAGAAAAAATTCCTCCTTCAGATGGTTTCTTTCAGGACTTAGTCATGGTGGCAAAAAATTTGACTGGCTCCATCTGTCCAGTCCAGCTTTCAGCCTCTAGGATGGACAGAGCTGTTTGGCAGAGGGTCTGTGCGGCTTCAGAGAGCTTGCCTGCGTGGTTGTGGGAGCCCAAGCAGGCAGAAAGAGCCTGGGGTGGCTGTTTCAGAAAGCACGTCTGCTGGAGATGGAGAAGGATGGCCACTGTCTCCATCTCTGCTTACTCCAGACCACATCTCTACTACAGCCAGGGTCTAGACAACTTATTTTTTATTCCAACAATATTTAAGGTAAAAAAGCCAAAAGGCACAGGGGAGTCACACCTTATGTCTGTGGGTGAACTCCACCTATCCCTCCAGCTTCAGCAAGACTAGGAGATTTCTTTTTATTTTTTCTTTTAATTAATTAATTTATTTCATGTATGTGAGTACACTGTCATTGTCTTCAGACACACCAGAAGAGGGCATTGGATCCCCATTACAGATGGTTGTGAGCCACCATGAGGTTACTGGGAATTGAACTCAGGACCCCTGGAAGAGCAATCAGTGCTCTTAACCGCTGAGCCATCTCTCCAGTCCTAGAAGTAGATTTCTATGGGGATCTCAGAGTGGTCGCCACTGATTAACGTCCCCTCTGATTGTCATCAGGGCAAAGGTCAGCTGAGCCATCTAAGGGTGACTTCCCTAGTTACTGGCCCAGGGGACACATATGCCTTTAATTTGCCATGTGATCCCAGCAGATAGCAGTTAGGAGAAGTGACACTACCCTGGGTGTGTGACATTCAGACGACTGCCCTGGGGGACTAGGGGCTCTTTGAAAAAAATAAATTCTTCATACACTTTATTTAATGTGTATGGATGCGTCTGAACTCAGCAGGGTCTATTCTCTGCTCCCACCGTGTGGGATTGAATTCATGCTGTCAGGCTCGGCAGCAAGTAATGTTACCCACTGAGCCACCCCACCAGTCCTAAAGGGCTCTTTGTTCTGGGGACCTTTAGGACACTTTGTCACCCTGAATGAGGAGCCAGGAGGCCCATGCTTCTCCATTGTTTCCTGCCATCTCTGAGAGTGTGCCCTCCCTTGCAGGCACACTGGTCAAGTGACCAGCTCAGGGTGGCCTCCAAGGGGGTATGGGACACTGATCCTGCCCAGGCAGGCTGACTACAGCCTGGTCCACCTCCCTTGTGTGGTCCTCCTTCCAATTACACCACTGTGAGGCAACAGGGATGGGGAACTCAGGAGCTCGTTCACCTCCAGTGCTGCGAGGTCCCCTCAATCATAGACTCCTGCAATTTTCTGAGCTGTCGGTTCCCCACTTGGTGGGGGTTTGCCTGCCGAGCCCAGCGGAGAGGAAATGAGCCCGAGGGACCCTGAGACCAGCGACTGCCTCAGCTTGCTTTTGATTAAAGCAAACCTGGGTGTGAGCTGGGTTAGCAGCTTTGGTCCTCATTACCGTGGCTGGAAAGCCCCCACTCACTAGGGAGTTGAATGGTGTTGAAGGAAGTTCTTCACTGTCCACTAGGGCCAGAACCTTCATCAAGCCCAGGCTGGCTTTCCCTCTCTAACTCTGCTCCCTGTGATAGAATTATGGTCGTAACTGTGGCAATAGTGGTAATAGCTGTTATCATTGGCTGAGTGCCTGATGCATACTTGAAATGGTGTCTGTGCTACGTTGTATATATTGAATGATGTAGGCATATGGTTTTATATACGATGAAGTGTAATTATAGAAAAACGGAGTAGGTAAAGACTAGGTTACTGAATATCTGCATTACCTGTGTACTTTAGAGGTAGATAAGAGTCTCAGAGAGGTTGAGAGACTCGCTTAGGGTCACACAGCCAGGAAGGCTGGAGCTGAGACCAACTCCCAGTTACTTGATGACAGAGTCCCTGCACCCTTGAGCTCCTGCCTGACCCCCCCCCCCACTCCTCTTTTGGGTGTATGTGTAGTTCTGTGCTTTCCTGGATCCTGCACGTCATCTCACTTTTCCAAAAGAGACAGAAGCCAAGGTATTTCCTCCCTCCCTCAGGGCGTGGCTCTGTGGTTAGGTGCTTGGTCAGCCGACCAAGGTCCCAGCTTTCATCTCCAGCACTGCAATATTCACCGGTCGGTCATACCTGATGATACCACGTGGCCCCGCCAATGCCTTCTGTCTCAGTTTTTCTCACTAAAAATCAACAAATTACACGAGTGTGTTCACACGCATACCACAGCAGCACACAAGTGGGGCTCGGAGGACAACTGTGGGAGTCAGTTCTCTTCCACCAGGTGGGTTCTAGGGAATCAAGCTGAGGCCCCCAGCCGTGCCCGTAGCGCCTTCAGCCCCCGAGCCATCTCTCCAGCCTCTTTTTCATTCTTTTCTAGGTTGCTTCTGTGCTCAACCATGTATCCAACACCCAATGACAACCACGTGCCCTGTTCATGCTGCGTCTCCAGACACCTTGTTTTCTCCTGGGATGGACTCTGTGTTCCTGCCAGCACTGTGTAACAACCTTGTTGAGAATGTGATTCTCTGTACCGGCAGGATGTGGTGGCACACGCCTTTAATCCCAGCGCTCGGCAGGTAGAGGCAGGCAGATCTCTGAGTTTGAGGCCAGCCTGGTCTACATAGTGAGTTCCAAGACAGCCAGGGCTATACAGAGAAATCCTGTCTTGAAACAATCAATCAATCAATCAATCAACCAACCAAACAAACAAACAAACACACACACAAATGTGATTCTCAGAGCTGACAGGTGAGACATAATTATGTCTCTTGGAGAGCTGGAACTAATTCAGAGCTCTATTAGGCTTTTGGGCATTGTTTTGATAGGGTGGGAGTGGGGTGTGTCTCAGTTGTAGAGTTAAGACTCTTGTCTCAGCTGTTAGAGGGGACCTGTGAACATGCGCTAAAGCAGTAACTGACTTTGTAGCCTGAAGATCAGTGGCCATTCTTGCGAGGCAGAACGGAGGAAGAGACCCAGGCTGTAGCTCTGCAGTCAGACTTTACAGCAGCCCGGCTTCCAAGCAGCTCGGGCTTGTACCTGGCCCACAGAGATTCGCTGTGAAAGGTTCACCATCTAGAACTGATTTGCAGAGTGAGTGCCTGGCACATGGAACAATTCCTTCTGTGTGAGCTAGGGTCATTTTCCAAGTCACACAGACACACTCAACAAAGTATTGGGAGTGGAGAACAGATTGAATTGCCCACACTTGTGATCGATGTATTTTTAATTGGGAGCCATGTCCTCAGGAGCTCATTTGAGCTGAAGGACTAGGGCAGCTCTGATTTGGGGTGACTGGGGTTGGAGTGAGGCCACAATCCTGTCTTGGCTGCAGCTATGGAGTTGGGGTGGAGGCTCTTCCTGACTCTCAAGCCACCTGATCTTTTCAAGCTTGTAATTTCCCTTCTTCTCTATGTGAGCCCAGGCTAGCCCATTAGCCTGCACACAGGGCTCCTCCTGGGGTGCATTTGTTCTTGGCAGCCGGTATTCCTCTGCTGGGGTCTTGGGTCAGCAGCTCCATTAGGGTCTCTGTGAGGAACAGCCGGGGAACTCCATGCAGCAGCTCTTCGCTGTTTCCATACCCAGCCTGTCGGTCTCCTGAGGTGTTTACGGGAGCCCTTGTGGCTGCCGTGTGTGACTAGAGAGGTTTCCACCCTGAGAATTGGAGGGGGAATCCCTGCACAGACCCAGGTGGCACATTGTACAGACAGTGTATTTCCCGGGGCTCTATTGCTCGGTGGCTTTGTGCCCTTGGAGCGGTGCTCCAGAGATTACAGTCAAGCTGTCACTCTGAATGGTGCCCCTGTGGCTCCCTTGTCTCTTGCCTCATCCCCCCCCCCCCCCCACTGTGGCTGCAGCTCTGTTGCTTCTGTCCGATGCCTCTGGAACAGAGCATCCAGCAGGTAACCAGAACCTTGCTGTTTTTTTCTCCCCTCAAAGGGGCCGAATCCAGGAAATCGGTCCTGGGAGATTCCCTGGCAACCCTCACCAGGCTCAGCATCCTTCCCCACACCACGGTCCAGGCAGCCGATGACAACTGGGGGAAGTATCTGACTGGTCCCCATAATGAGTTCAGAGACCCACCTGTCACATGCTAAGCATACGCTTGGTTACTGAGTCACTGCCCCCGCTGGGTCCCAGTGCCTAACGGTCAGTTTTCTCCTTGTCACCTTCAGATAGGCTCTCTCCTCATGGTGGCCACGAGGATGTGGAAGCTCAGCCTCACATCTTCCAGGCTGGTGTCTAGTCACTGACATCCAGATCCATAGATATTTTTAGCCAAGAGGATGGAAGGAGTGAATGAGCCCAGCCTGGGTCAGAGCAACTTTGTCACACATGTGAGCTGAGAGTGACAGCCCCAGGACCCTCTGCACATGGCCCAATTCCAGGTTCTTAGGACTACAGGTCTTCAAAAGGCCAGCAGCCCCCCAAATCTCAAGGGTCACCTTCTCTCAGGCTGAGGGTGTAACCCAGTCTCCCAGGCCGCTGTATGGCTGTGTGTATGCTCACATGGAGAGGAACTTCTCTAACCAGTGTGTCCATCTGTCTGACACTTCCACTGTCCCCAGCCCCACTGTTCTTAAGGCGTCAGCACTTAGCTCTCAGCTCTAGAACCTTGTGCTCTCAGCCCAGGACTGCAAGCTCTGCAATACGCATGGGGGCACCACACAACTTCACTTTCAAGCCTCCTGCACACCAGGCTCGAGTAGCCTCTGGAAAGCGGATTCTCACTTGAGGTCTATGGAGAATCCTTGAAAGGAGGAAGAACCCTGTGAGGTGGGTGGGAGACACAAAGTGATTCAGAGAGGCATAGTAACTCACCCAGAGCCACACAGTGCAGAAACGACAGGTGCATGGCCAGAGCAGAGGCAGCCTGTGGGGACGTCCCTAGCTTCAGAGGCTGCTCAGCCAGGATGAAGTCAAGTCTGAAGTCCAGGATGAGCTGGTGGAAACCTTAGGCTCCTGCTCGAACTAGCTGCCCCCGCCCCCGTGAGTCTGGTTCTGTTTGCAGCAAGTTGGCAGCTGAGCTATGGCCAAGCCAGGGGCTCATTTCTCCAGACACAGAATGTTCCAGGTCCCCCGCGCTCGTGACTAAATCCTGGCACCAAATGTTCTTCCCTCCTGGCTGATTCTGCCTGGCAGGCCTCAGGCAAGAAGAAAGAAAACATCCCAGATTCTCCCACTGGCAGGCGATATCGTCTCTGCTCCCAATGGGTCAGGGAGACAGCACAAGACACTCGCCCAATAGAAAGCTTTCGGTGCTGTGGGGAATGTGAGTTAGCCAGAACCCCCTTCAGCTCACACTGCTGCTGCACCCCAGACTAGAACCCCCCTCCTCTTGCCCCTAACCCTTACCTCATCTCTATAGCTTACACTTCCCTTGCCAGACTCCCTGAGCTCTCCAACCACTGTCCTTCCAGGCTCAACACTGTGTTTGCCTCTCCAACTGTCTAACTATTTTTTTTTTTTTTAAAAAAACAGATTGAATGAACGGGTTTTGTGTTGACAGCTGTTTCAAGACCGGCCTCAAGGTCCTCTGAGCAAATCCACATCCCTTCCTTGAGATGGTCTACTGCCGCTTGACAGACAGCTGTCCTAATTCATGGACGAACCCAGGAGCACGGTGGAAGCAGTGATCCTTAGCTCTGTGCAGTGCACAGCTGGCACAGCTGTCCACGACAGTCTGGGTGCACCGTACATTTAACAATGGACTGTAATTGTAAATATAATGTAGTTCAGATGCTCAGCGGTACAAACCGAGTCATTTAAATAACAAACTGAGTTTTTGCTTAGGGCTGAGGAGCCCAAGCTTTGGTAAAAAGGGGAGCAAACTGGGTCACTGATAAATAGACTCAAAAAGAGGCTGTTTAGACCTGAAAGTGGGTCAGGGCTCAACCCTGTGCAAATTAGCTACTGTTTACTTAGCGACTCTCCTCTGGCGTGTGTGTGTGTGTGTGTGTGTGTGTGTGTGTGTGTGTGTGCACCATTGGAGACTTAACTCAATAGAATATCAAATTTCCTTTTAAAAATAGCTCTCCAGAGCTTGTGGGATAGCCCAGGGGGTAAAAACATCCACTGTGAGCTCTGAAGGCACAAGTTCAATTCCTGCACTCACTAGGTAGAGAGAACTGATCTGTAAGTTGTCCACTGACTTCCAGTGATGGCACCCACATACCTTCACAGGCATGTGGGCATACTCATGTACACAAACACACACATACACCTGTGCACACATACACATACACACAAGCGCGCACACACTGATTTAACTATTTAAAAGCAAAGCTTTTAGGCCTTGAGAGGTGACTCAGTGGTTAAGAGCATTCTGGCTGTTCAGTTCCCAGAGCCCACACGATGGCTCAGAACCATACAGAATTCAGTCCTAGGAGATTGGATACCCTCTTCTGAACTCCCTGAGCACCAGAAGTGCATGTGGCACACAGGTGGACATGCAGGCAAAGCATCAATACACATTATAACAAGTTTCCTAGGGACCAGGGAGGTGGCTCAGCAGTTAGGAGCACTTGCTGCTCTTCCAGAGGGCCTGAGTTTGGTTCCCAGCACCCGAGTTTGGCAGCTCGCAACCATCTGTAACTCCTGTTCCAGGGGAACTAATACCTCCCTTTGCCCTCCAAGGGCACCTGCACACGCACACACACACACACACACACACAGTGGTAATGACTTGTGTCCCTTCACCTGAAAAAACTAGATTTAAAGCTTCAATCCGTAGTTTGTAGATAAAGCTTGCTGACACATCCTGCACAGTGTGAATGGCAGAGAGGCCTCTCATGGGGCTATGACTCTGAAGGAGTGCAATCACCAGCCCTTACCGCTGCTCCCTCTCACCCCTCCCCTGCTCGCTCTCACCCCTCCCCTGCTCCCTCTCACCCCTCCCCTGCTCTGTCTCACCCCTCCCCTGCTCCCTCTCACCCCTCCCCTGCTC
>NC_034595.1:99179487-99186510 GCF_900095145.1 Mus pahari
CCCCCTGCTCCCTCTCACCCCTCCCCCTCCCCTGCTCCCTCTCACCCCTTCCCTGCTCCCTCTCACCTCCTCTGCTCCCTCTCACCCCTTCCCTGCTCCTTCTCACCCCTCCCCTGCTCCCTCTCACCCTCTTCCCCACTTTCTCTCACCCCTCCCTTTTTGACCACCACTACTCAGCTCTTCCGTATAGAGAAGCATACACCAACATGCACAACTGTGTTCCAACAACACTCTATAAGCACAAGATGAGGGCTGGATTGTCTTCACAAGGGTTCAGGCGAGTTCACAGTCCGTTCCACTGAGGTGGAGCATGGCAGGCATTGGTGCTTGGATTTGGATCCCATTCCCCACACTCTGCAGCTGGCATTGGGCAAAGCTCATGTCTGTCTCATGCCTCAGTTTCTCCATCTGCAGGACAGGGATGCAGTCAGTACCTACTGCTCAGGATTAAGTCAAGCACTGTGCCCACCATGAAGAATGGAAGCCACAGAGCACACGGAGGCCTCTGTGTGCAGCCATACCAGTGGCTGAGGTTTAATTCAGAAATTAGACATGATGGGAACTTAACGGCAGAACACACGTGATGATATGCTACAACTGGAGCTATTTATAAATGAGTTCTGGAATGTTCCGTGTACTGATTTTTTGGACTGCAGTAGCAAACACTCCATGAGCATTGCTTGGGACTTGAACATGAAAAGTGTCAGTCTTGCCCAGCAGAGGGAGGGGTCAGGTCTGCTCTCATCCTTTTGGCCAGTATCCAGTGTCTTACTCAACATGGACCATGCTTCTGTGGGTGCCCTGAGCCTCGTTCCCTCTGTGGATGGGCATGGGACATAGTCTTGGGATGGAGAGACTGAGGCCAGTAGTGGCTCTCCTCCTCTGCAGATGTCATCAGTGGGTCAGGTGTGGTGAAGAAGGCCCTGCAGGTGGCAGTCCCAAACTGCTCCTGGCCCCTGTGTCCTCCCTCTCCCCCCTTCTCCCGCTCCCTCTCACACCTCTCACCTCTGCATGCGACTGTGTTCAGGCTGAGGCAGGATCTATCTGAGGATGCAGAGGTAAGGCTGGCAGTCAGAGCAGCTTCCTGCATGCCACTTAGCTTGGGAGGAGAAGGTATGACTGATGAGCCACCATCCCGGAGAGCCAGCTCTGAGCAGCTCATACATTTCTGCCTAAAAGAGTTTTATACAACCAGGCACTCACTCAGCAGGGCCGCTGTGTGTTTACTGACGTTTTTAAACGCTGCACGTCTCCCACCAACCTGTAAAGCCACAATTAGCCAGAGCCTAATTTATGAGCATGAGCTGTGGTTAAGGGAGAGCTGGCGCTGTCCTGGCTGCCTGTAAGCGAGCGGCTGGAGGCTACTGGGAGCTGGTAGAGGGAGGCCGGGCTCCTGCAGCCCTGGGGTGTCTCTGGAGCAGATAGGGTGCAGATAGGGTATCCTCAGTGCAGGGAATGCTTCCTTAGCAAATGTCACCTCAGTTCTCAGATCCTCAGGACATCTCTTGAAGCCATCTCTGGTATCCTTCCTAATTTGTAATGGAGTACATTGAGACTCAGAGATGTCAAGTAACTTGGATGTGGATCACACAGCATAGACGCCTTGGGTAGTCTAGCAGCTCTTGGTTCTGTAAGGGACTCTGGCAGTCCTGTCCAGGTTTACCAGTCACATCTGTGTAAGCAGGACAGCAGCGTCTCATGTTCTCTGCACCGCGGCTTCTGTATCTCTGTAAGATGAGCATGAGGAGAGAAATTAGGCTCTTAGACAAAGCGATGGCCACAACCTGGTGGGCTTAGAACTGGAAGGGACTGGTTCCCAGCTCTGGAGACCAGAGGTTGAAAGTGTCATTTGGTTACTCGGGGACTTCTGGCTTTGGTGACATCTGGCCATCCCTGGTCCTCTATGACCAGCTCTGCCTGTCGCTATCCATATCTCCCTGAACTTCTGATCCTCTTCTGTCTCCTGGAAGGACACATGTCCCTTGACAGGCTTGATACAGAACACTCTCATCTCAAGACACTTGATTACAGGCTGGAGAGTTGGCTCAGGTGGCAATGCGTGTTTCCTGCACAAACACGGGACTTGAATTTGATCCCTAGAACCCACCTTTAAAATAATTTGAGCTTCATGGTGGGCACTAGCAATCCCGGTGCTGCAGTTAGAGATGGGAGCATCCTGAGACAGCCACCACGCTGGCTGACACTGTTCAGTAAACTCCACATTCAGTGAGAGCGCCTGCCTCAGAGACTGAGGAAGAGACTAATGGAGGAAGACACATGATGTTGACCTTCAGTCTTCACAGGCTCTGTTCTGGGTCTCCATCTCTGGGTCGTGGGGCTAAAGACTTGCAGACAGCTGGTAACCTGCAGGTACCCATGCTGGGCTCCTCTCTCCATGGGGACATCAGATCGTACCATGTGAGGTGATGGCTGGGATGGGCTACTTGGCTCTCAGGAAGCTCCTAGATCCCCAAATGCAGTTGGAGGGGTGAGTGTGGAAATGTACCCCAGCTTCTGCCATGGATTCCCCTTGGAGGATCTGAGGTGGAGGCCAGCGGTTCCCCCAACTCAAGTCAAGGCACAGTGGCCTTGAGCCCTCAGGACCTGAGGTGAGAAAGTCCCCTGCCTTCTTGAGCCTGTATCTGCTTGTGGGTAGCAGGATGGGATGAACACAGATGGCCGTAGACGTCAGGTCTTTTGTTCTGAAAATAAGCACCATTTAGCTGTTAAGCTCACAGGACTTGGACAATGAGCAGAAGGAGAGGGACACAGAGTCCCTGCTGTCCCTTCCACCCAGTGGCGATCGTCATTGGTGAGGGCTAGGGAATCTCATTTTATAACCTGCGTTTAGTTTTCTTGAGATAGGGCTTCGTGTAGCCCAGGTTGGCTTAGAGCTCACTAGGTGGCTGAGGGTGACCTTGAACTCCTGGTTTCCTGCCTCTACCTTCCCAGGGCTGGGATCACAGGCATTCACCACGGCGTTGTTACTCTTCTTACCCACAGGGTTCATGTTCTTGCTTTCATTCCAAATCTCTTCTAGCCTGCTTCCCCACTGGAGGAAAAGTCTTCACAAACGCCCTTTTTAATGGCCACATAATATGTCACAGGGTGAGCGTGGGGCTGTTTTCTTAGACTGATGGTTCTCATCTTGCGAGTCGTGACCCCCTTGAGTGCCAAATGACCCTTTTACAAGGGTCACCTAAGGTCACCAGAAAACAGATATTTGTGTTATGATTCATCACAGTGTCAAAATTACAATTTTGAAGTAGAAATGAAATAATGCTATGTTTGGGGGTCACCACAACCTGAGGAGCTGTATTAAAGGGTCGCAGCATTAGGAAGGTTGAGAACCCCTGCCTTACTCAGTACTGTTGGACATCACCGTCTTCTCCAGGATGGGGGGCAGGCGTGAGACAGGGATGGGAACTGGGAGAGCCAGCTGCAGAGCTGGGGCACAGTGTGTCTGAAACCCTGCCTGAGCTGTGGTCAAGAGCCACCTGCACAACTGTACGCCCAGCGGGAGCTATGGTCCCCGCTGTCAGCCCTCCTTCCCGCCAGGCGGCTTTATCTTCATTTCTGATGGCTCTGCAGTGGTTCAGCCCTGACACTTCCTCTTTATGTCTCTCGATCTGGGAGCTTCTCTGTCAAGTAGCTAATGAACTGTAAACAGACACTCCCGGCGTTCTGGGGACCCTCTGAGGAGCTCTGGGAGGGAGGAGCTGGGCGCTGCTCTTGACTGGACCACGCAGTGCACAACAAAGCTGTCTGCAAAGCCTCTGGGGCTTTGAATGCGTGGGCCCTGTCAGGACAGCAACCAGGGCATCACAGGAGAGTGGGGTTGGTGGCAGCGGGGGTGGGGTGGGGTGGGAGGGTGCTCCTGAGTTTCAGATTCCTTAGCCCAGTTCTTTGGACCCCTCCAGAGTTCCCGTCCTTGCCTTTTTCAGCTCCCTTCCCAATCGCATATGCCTCACACCAGAAAACAGCTGACCTACCCAGGGGATGCTGGGGATCCCTGGGTCCCCAGACTATAGAGCGAGGCTCCTGGGTTTGGGTGGGATTCCCTACTTGATCAATCGTCAGGCTATGCTGGGAAGCTCTGACCCAGGCTGGGGCCCCCACAAAGCTTGGCTCAGAAGCTCCTGCTCACTCTCTGGGCAGCACCTTCTCAGAACCAGCTCTCTGCACCCCATCCTCTGGGAAGGGCTGATTCCTGCCCCCTCACTGACGCTTCCTGCAGAGGACTCAGCCAGCTCCCCCGTGCATATGGAATGGGCCTTTTGTCTTCACCTCCATGCTAAGGATGTGAGTGCGAAGGGCTGTTGGTGGGCATGGGTACAGTGGTACCACACTGGCTTGGGAGGGGAGACTCAGGATGCCTGCCTCTCCCTGAGCCACCTCTGGAGGAAAAGAAGGAACCAATGGGGCTCTGGCTTGCTTCTCTGCTCTAAGTAAGGGCTGTGCTGTGTGAGTCTTACATCATACAGTCATTCACTCAACAGCTACACTGCTTTCAGAGCAGCCCCTGAGGAAGCCCCAGTTCCCTCAGCATTCGGCTTTCAGCACCCACTCCGAGGTCCCTGCCAACCACGGATCCTTTTTGTCTCCCTGGCTTTATTCATTCTGGACACTTCATATTAAACAGAACCACACAGCCTGTGGTCCCAGTGTGTGGCTTCAGCCTGCTCACCTGCACTGTGTATCAATGACATATTCCGTTTTTTTTTTCTGCAGAATAATATTCTACTGTATGGCTAGTCTGCATCTCGTTTGTCCAGTTGATAAAATTTTGTGTATCTGTATATGTTTGCCTGTGTGTATGTGTATGTGCATGTGTGTATGTGAATGTATGGGCATGAGTTCACGTATGTTTGCATGTGTGCATGGATGTTCATGTGTGTTCACTCATGTGTGCATGTATGTGTGTATGTGCATGTGTGTGCATGTATGCATGCATGTATAGAGGATTGAGACTCACGAATTTAAGAGAAGTACTCTGTTGCCTAGCTGTATTCCTAGCTGGTTTTAAGCGCTTAGGAACTTTTAGCACTAGTGCTGCTATGACTATGTATGTGCAGAGTATTTCTCACCTTCCTCCTCTCTTCCCCTTCTCTTCTTCCTCCGCCTTCTTCTGTTCTTCACTGTCTTCTTCTCCGGTTAGGCATGAAATCCAGTTTGCCATTTCAATTTTATTTATTTAATTTTGAGACAAGGTTGCATAGCTCAGGCTGGCTCCACACTTACTATGTAGCTGAGGATGGACGATCTCGAGTTTCTGGCTTCCTTCCCTCCATCTTCTAAGTGGGGGGATCACAGGTGTGCGCCACCATGCCTAGTTTATGTGGTACCGCTGCTGGAACTCGGGGCTTCAAGCTCTCTACCCACCGAGCTGCAGCTCCACGCTCCCGTCTTCTGCTTTTGTAGTGTAAGATTTGACTTCATCAGATGGTGTTCATCCTCCTGCCTCCGGCATCCATGCTGCCTAGGAGATTGTTTTTCACTTGGTCTAGGTGTGTTGTTTCTGTACAACTTCTATAAACACATTTCAGTGAGATAAGATGCAGGACAAACACTCCACCTTCCCTGCAGCTATAGAAAGCCGATTCTAATCGGCTTCAGGAAAACCCGCGCTTGCAGATGCGGTTCCTAAGATGAGTTTCAGAGGTAGACTCTCCACTCTTAACAATCCCGGTACATTGTTTGACTGTATAATTTATTGCCTTTTAATCGACTGTCCTTTCTCTTTGTGAGTGGTCCTGAAAGTAGAGGAGAGCCATGGGCATCGAAGAAAAAGCTGCCCTGCTCTCTGGGGATTCCTATCTGAAGCATTAGCTGGAAGGCGGGGGACTTACTGAGATCGCAAGCCACGCGCGATTCTTCACTTGGGTAATCTTGAGATCTTCATAGCCAGCCAGATGGACTCCGTGTTGTGTCTCCTTTTCAGACAGGACAGGGAGACAGAGCAGAGATGACAGAGTGCCAGAGGCTGCACAGCTGGCAGCTGGTGGCGCGCAGTAGAGCTGACCCAAAGCATCAGGGTGCTGCTGATGGAGGGTAGGGCAGTGCTTGTGGGTAGAACAGCGTTGTTTGTTTTGTTGACCGAAGAGTGGGAAGCAGAGAATGAAGAAGCCAGAGCCTGCTGGGGAATCCAGCCTGTAAAAGGGGGAGGGGGAGTCCCAGAACGAGGATCTCTGCAGCCAAGAAGGAAGAGAGGCGCTCAGAGCAGAGGAGGGAACTGAGGATTCTCACTGAGGTCAAGGCCAGGTGGCTGGGGCTCAGGACGTGGGGAGCTGTGCAGGAGGTGCTTCAGGAATAACTGATGTTGATCTGTGGGGTCACAGGGGACTCAAGGCTGATGCCAGGGGGCTGAGTTGGACTTAGGTAGGGTACAGCGCTTGCTCGGAAACACCATGCTTACAGAGTGTCCATTTCCTCAGTGAATGACAAAGAAATGTTCAGAGAAGACTTTCAGTGCTTTAACTTTCTGCCAAGCCGACCAGATAGCAAGACTGGTGCCCATTGTAGCCTGTGTTGCTGTATCAAGCCTCCCTGGACAAAAATTGACAATCTAACCATGGAGGGACGAACCAAGCGTTATGGCCTTGGGTGGAAGGATGGCTCCAGCCTGCGACCTCTGGGCTCCTCTGCAGAACTTTGTAAGGCGAACTGTTTTCTAAAAAAGAAAAAAAGAAAGAAAAAAAGAAGGGAAAGAGATAAAGAAAAGGAGCTGGAGATGTGGCTCAGTGGGTAGAGTTCTCTGCTAGCATGCAGGATACCCTGGGTTTGATTCCCTGGCCTTGCAAACGTGGAGGGGAGCATAGGACAGATTCCAGCGTTAGAGAGTTGGAGGCAGGAAAGTCAGACGTTTAGGGCTCCATCATGAGTTTGAGGCCAGCTTGGGATACAGGAGACTCCATCAAAAGAGAGGCTTGGAGGGGCTGACAGTGTGAGGGAAAGGAGAAGAAATAGAGGAAAGAGAAAAAGGGAGGGAGGGAGGCAAGGGAGAGGGAGAGGGAGAGGGAGGGG
>NC_034595.1:99187915-99219210 GCF_900095145.1 Mus pahari
ACACACACACACACACACACACACACACACACACGCACACACTTGCACACATGTGAGTCCTCGCGCACTTGTTGGGGCTTGAGAGAGGGCTCAGCTGCTAAGAGCACTTGCTGCTCTTCCAGAGTTTGGTTTCTTCTACCTTAGTTAAGGTTTCTACTGGTGTGATAAGACACCATCACCAGAAGCAACTTGGGGAGGAACGAGAGGGCTTTCAACTCACAGTTTGCAGTTCATCATCCAGGGGAGGCAGGGACCTGGAGGAAGGAATTGAATCAGAGGCCATGAAGGAATGCTACTTACTGGCTTGCTCCCCATGGCTTGCTCAGCCTGCCTTCTTATAGCACCCAAGACCATGGGTTGCCTACTGGCCAATCTGTGGGGCCATTTTTTTTCAACTGAGGTTCCTTCTCTTTAAATGACTATAGCTCACATCAAGTTGACATAAAACTAGCTACCACAGGCCTCACAACCACCTGTACCTTTAGCTTCAGGGGATCTGATTCCCTCCTCTGCTCTCCATAGATTACGCCACCCCCACCTCCCACATATGCAGACACACACAAGTAAAAGTTTTAAATGAGACCAGAAGTACAACCCAATTATAGTACAAGGCACACAATAAACTCTCAAGGACCTGACCCTTGGTGACCTGGGCTCTTCTGGTCACCAAGATTTATGCCTTGCCAGTTCAGAGATGGAGGCCTTGGTGTCTGCAGCCCAGCATCGACTCTGCCTCCTCTCATGTAGCTAGGGGAGGACTGAACCTGTAAGATGGTCTGCAGTAGATTTATATGTATGGGCCAGTGGTAATTTACATAACAAACATCATCCTTCCAGACCCAGGAGCCTGGCAGGGAACACATTCCGAATGAGTAGTCTTAGGAAAAGCCCACAATGTCCTCCTCCTCTTCTCCATGCTAATGAGCCAAGACAAAAATGACAGAGGAGGAGCCTGTGTGAGGAGCTCTGACAATGGCCTTGAAAGAAGCAAAGGCTATCCCTGGGGCAGGGACAGCTTCCCAGTCCTGTCACAGTGCCTGCTGGTGATAGCCAGGACTCTGCAGGCCAGCCCGGACCCGAGAAGGATTGGGAAGGACTGGGAGGCAAGGACGAGGACATCTGGAGAGTGAGGCAGTAAGACTGTAAGTGCTCTCCGCTTCAGTGTGTCTGGGCACGCTATAATGGACCCTCATTCAGCACCCTGTAGCTGAAGCAGCAGAAATCTTGGGAACATTTGCATGTGACCTCCAGGATTCGTTGTCCCTGCCTGCAAAACAGCGTTCTAGATCACCGTGTTAGTATTTTTCTTGTCTCTGCAGTCTTGACTCTGACAAGGATGGAGGTATTATTTTGGTTCTCAGTTAAACGCATAGTCCATTCTGATGGGGGAGATGTAGCTATGGGGGAAGCTGCCTGTCATGGCAGCTAGACTGTGAGACAGCTTGCTCAGATCTTGGCGGGTCAGGAAGTAGAGACAGGACACAAAGTGGGGCCTGGCTGTTAACCTCAAGGTCCAGACCAGAGATACGCTTCCTACAACTAAGCCCCACATTCCAAGGTTCCATGACCTCCTGCACAGTGGCACTGGCTGAGGACCAAGTGATCAAACGTAGACATCTTATAGCCAATCTGTGATAGTGAATGGGCACAGAACATATAGCCTGTTCTTGAGAGTTTTAGGACCTCAGGAGACACATGGATATGAAAGCCAACTCCAGGCAGAACGTAGGGTCAGGAGCCACTTATGGACTTACGGATGCTGCAACTGGAGGATCACAAGGTCCAAACGAATCCCTTGTTTTATAGTTGGCTCGGGCTTGCCAACTGTGGTTTTCCCAGTTCTGTGGCAACAAAGTGGTACTCATGTTTATTTTGTATGTATTTATGTGTGTGTAGATACATGTGGCTGTGTGTGCATGAAGAGGCTAGTGTTTTTCACATTTAAAAAAAGATTTAATGATTTTTTACTTATGCCGTGTGTGTGTGTGTGTGTGTGTGTGTGTATAAGTGTGTGGTTGGTGTGAACGGATCCACATGTGTGAGACATTTATAAAGGCCCAAAGAGGGAATCAGACTCTCTGTAGCTGGAGTTACAGATGGTTGCAAGCCACCTGACTGAACATTGGGGACTGAACTCAGGTCCTTTGCAAGGACAGCAAGTGTTCAAACCCTGAGCCACCTCCCCAGCCCCTTCACCTCATTTTATGAGGCAGGGTTTCTCACTGGCCTGTAGCTTGCCAGGCTAGATTGGCCAGCCAGCGGGTCACAGGGGTCTTCGTGCCTTTGCTTCCCCAATGCTGGGCTTGCACGTACGTGTTAAGCTTTTCCATGTGGTCCTAGGGATTGAACTCGGGCTCTTGTGCTGGTGCAGCAAACACTTCACAGACTGAGTGTCTCCCACTCACCCACGTTGTAAATACATACCGCCACTTTTGTCCACTCATAACGGATAGCGTGTGGCCTCCCGATTGGCACCTCAATGCCCTGAGCCCACACTTCCCACTGGCTTTGGTGAGACACTCTCCTCAGAGAGACATAAAGGCTCTGCCTGCCCTTCCTTTCCATTTGGCCCTCAAGCCCGCCACATCCCAGCTTTACTCCCTCCGTGCCTTCCCTTTGTCCTGCCCACTACTGATGGCTGCCATCCCTTACTCGGCTTGCACGACGTTTGTGACCACCTCCTCCCCTTCCTGGTGACTGCACCCTTCTCTTTGGATGCATTTTGGCTAGATTTCTGTACGTCTGGCTCTTCTCATTGATTATATCTCATCTGAGACATCACCTGATCATAGCTGTCTCTGGCTATCCAAACACTGACTCCCACCCAAGACACTTAAGTTTTTAGTTTCCACAAACTGAGAGGATTCCAGCTTTGCTTATGTCCGTGTTCCCACCCTTCCTGGAAGGTAAGCTTCTTGTGAGTAGGAGAGCTCGTTGGCTAGCCACTGTATTTCCAGGGCCTAGCACACAGTAGACTTTCAATAAGAGTTCAATGTGCTGAGTCTGGAGATGTTCTTCAGTGGTTAAGAGCACTGGCTGCTCTTCCAGAGGACCCAGGGTCGACTCCCAGCAACCACACACAACAGCTAGTAATAATCTGTAACTCCAGTTCCAGGGGTTCTAACATCCTCTTCTGTCCTCTGTGGGCACTACACACATGAGGTACACATACACACACACATAGGCAAAAGACACATACACATAAAATAGAAATAAATATTTAAAAGTTGGTTAAGATCAGTGTGTGAATTGATGCAAGTGTGCACCTGTATGTTTTCATGTGCATTGTGTTTGTGCAAGCACGTGTACCTGCACTGTGTGTCTGTTTGTGTGTGTGCACCATCAGAATCCACAAGAGGGTGTTGGATTCCCTGGAAGTGGAGTTACAGGAGGTTCTGAGCTGCAGGGTGTGGTTGTTGGAAACTGAACTCAGGTTCTCAGCAAGATCAATACATATGTGCTCTTAACCACAGAGCCATCTTTTCAGTCCACTGTCAAAGTTAAAATCTAAAACAGCTTCTCCTTTCACTCTCCCAGAAGGTATTCTTGAGTGGGAAATAAGGGGAGCCCTAAGGGTCCTGTTCTTTTTGCGTGTACTCTGATAGTTCCAGCTACCAGGAACACAATTTACCGGAGCGTTTCCTGACATGCAGGAGCCCAGGGAGAGACCTGGATTTGAGGAAGAAGATGGCAGTGGGAGGTAGATTTGGGCGTTTTCCAAGACAATCTTCTCATTATACATACATTTTCAACGCTGTCAGAGTTTAATTTGTTATAAAAAGCTGGAAACAGCAGCGCTGTGTGTAAACAGCAAACAGTGGAAAGACTGCTCTCTGCAATCTTGACCTGGCCAGTTCCCACAGCTAGATAATGCGCGGGGATCGCTGTCCACGGTGCTGAACATTCGCGACCACGGGCGTCCCCAGATGACCTCTGTCCGACGTGCTGAAACGCCCCATTCCATTTCCTACTATGCCTGGGCCCTGGCCCTGGGCACTGGTGGTCACGCCCAGCTTTGCTTCCTTCAGTCGATCTTCAGTTCTGGTATGTTGTGTACCAGTGTTTAGTTTTTGTTGATGAATAGCACTTTTGTGTGTGATAAGCACACAGTAATTCATTTGCGCCATCATTGATAGACAGTGGGGTTGTCTCCAGCGTGAGCCATTTGGAAGAGAATTAAGAATGTTTTTGTACGTTTATTTTGGATGGGAAAAACACACAGATGTGGCAGATGTGTATTCATGACTGGGATAGCTGGATCATGGCACAGACATTTGTTTTCATATTGGTCACATTTATTTACAGTCATTAAAAAAAATTAATTTCTCCTTCCTGGCTTTGCCTTTCCTGCATCTCCTGACCAGGGGAGAAAATGTTCCGAAGTCTCCGTCTGGATAATTGTGGCCTGAGAGTTTTCTGGGGCACTCTACTGATCAATATCGATTAGATGATTTCCCTGCTAACCTCTGCCTGGTACAGACATTCTCTCCACGAAGCTTCCTTCTTCTCTATCACTGACGTGACCTGGTCTGTAATGGAATCTGAATGAGATGATACACAGTTCAGAGTGAATGGCCCTCTCCTCGTCTTCCACATCCTGGGTTAGAACTTGACTGAGAGAAGAATCCAGCCAAGCCGGGCTTGGTTTCCACCCCCACAGCCACCTGGACACTCAAAAGACAACTTAAAATCTGCAGGGAGCATCATGCTCCAAAAAGAAGGTGGGGACAAAGGCAGAGAAATGAGCAAACGTTTTTACTTCTGTTTTCAGTTCTCTCCAAGTCTTATGAGATCCATGGGTGATGTATCACCTGCTGTTGCGTTGTGCTTAGGAAAGTGTGTGTGTGCATTTACACATCCCTTTGTGTGCACACAAGGACCACAGAGTCAGACACTGAACATCTCATTCTATCAGTTTCCATCTTCTTCCCTTGAGGTAAAGTCTGTTGCTGAACCTGGAGTTTGTCTGTCAGCATCAAGCCCGGTATTCCTCCTGTCTCCACTCCTGACCCCAGCAGCACTGGGAAAACAGTGTGCATGACAGTGTGCATGAGGCCATGTCTAGCTATTGAGTCTGGTCCTCACACATGCAAGTGCTCTTACCAAGCTGTCACCCAGCCTCTGAGTTTAGGTAAGTCTAAGGCACAAGCTGTATCTGTGCCATAGCACAATAATTCCAAGGACACACGAGGGACATTTCACACCGTCCTCAACATTGATCTGTCTGTGAAGGCTCTGTCTCCATTATCCTGATGACTATACATTCTGACTCTGGAGTCATGAGGTTTTCAACTCTGTACTTACTTTTCTGTGAAACCAATCTGTCCGTGTATGTCTCTCTCTCTGTGTGTGTATGTGTCTCTCTCTGTGTGTTTGTGTTTGTGTTTCTCTCTGTGTGTGTGTGTGTGTCTGTGAGTGTTTATAGGTCTGTGTACATGCATATGTCTGTGTGTTATGTCTGTATCAGTGGTCCTCAACCTTGGTTGCAACTCTCACAGAGGCTGCATAGCAGATATCCTGCATATCAGATATTTACATTACGATTCATAACAGTATCAAAATTATAGTTATGAAGTGGTAATGAAGAAATCTTATGTTTGGGTGTCACCACAACACGAGGAACTGTATTACAGGGTCACAGCATTACGAAGGTTGAGGCCTATGTGTCTTGTCCATAGGTGTGTATATCTATATGAGTGTGTCTGTCCATATTGTGTATATCTGTATGTGTCTGCATGTCTCTGTACTTCCTGCTGCTGTCTCTGCCTCGTCTGTGTCTCCCCGTCTCTGTGTGCCATATGTCTATCTCCCTTTCTCTTCTCATTCCTTTTCTTCACTGGTTTTCTGGCCTCCCTACTCCCTTCCTCTTCTCTGGCCTCCTTTCTCCCTCTCTGCTGCTGCTTCTCCTCTTGCTCCCCCGCCCTCACTTACTCTTTGGAGAAAAGATCTCTGGATTCAAAATATCTAAAAGGCTAGTGCAGAATAAAGTGAAGCTCCCGAGTTCTCTTGAGATGGTGCAGAAGACGCTCACAGACCCAGGGCTAGGCCAGCAGAAGACGCTCACAGACCCAGGGCTAGGCCAGCAGAAGACGCTCACAGACCCAGGGCTAGGCCAGCAGCAGATGCTCACAGACCCAGGGCTAGGCCAGCAGCAGACGCTCACAGACCCAGGGCTAGGCCAGCAGCGTGCCTGACTTTGCACTCTCTCTTTCTTAGTTGACACCCATGGAGCTCTTGGCTGGGCTGACGTGAGAGTTAAAGGACTCGAGGTACAGCATGGCTCTGGGAGAGGCAGAGAGGGCGTCATGATAGGATGTAGTACTTACCCTGGGGTCATGTGGATTCTCTACATTGGAGGGTCCCGTGGGTTCTCTACCCATCTTGGAATGTTCTGAATCTGGGTTTGGAAACACTCTGTCTCAAGGGTATTTAACTTTCCTCTCAGCTGTCCAGGTTACCTGCAGGTCATACAGGAAATGCTCTCAAATCTGCTGCAACTGCAGGAGTCTCTGTGGCCCGGCTAGCCTCACTGGCCCAAGGATGGTCGCTGTCAGCACTTTCTCTCTCTGTGAGGATCAATAGGGCCCTTGGATGTGACCTCGAGTTCAATTATGGCTTCAATTATGGAATAAAGAGGCTGTTATCACACACCTACCTCTTATTAGAAACACCATGCTGGGGGCTGGAGGAGACTGGTCCTGAGGGAAATCATTAGCCCGGTAATTTGAAATCAATTTAAAGTGCATTTGCTTAATGATATGAGCATTGTGAATTATCTATAAATTGTTAATTTAGTTGAATGTCACACCAGATTTTTATTTCATAAATTGGGTTTTGGGGTTGACCCATGTGAGTGTGGATGTCGTTGTTCCCCTGGCTTTTCTCTGACACGAAGCTTGGCCGTCTCTCTTGTGCTTTTGAACTTGTGACCTGCAGCTACTCGAGAGCCTTCCAGTGTTTGAAATAATTAGGGCAAGAAAGGGATTCTGGCGAGCGCTTGCAAGCCTGCCATACGCCTCTGCCTCCAGACTAGTGACAGCTCGGCCAGGAGGGTAGAGTAGAGCAGGGCTGACCTGACTCTCAGCTGCCGCTGCCTGCTTCAGAGTGGCAGGCGCAGTGCTCTGCTCACTAGGGGTCACTGCCTCTGTCTGGACCAGGAGGCAGGAACATTGCCCATGAAGCAGATTCCTGCGACGAGGAAGCTCAGACTGGCTGATGGCCTGTGGGTTTTCCACAGCAGCCTTCATAGGAATGAGGTTGTTGCCATCAGAGGCGGCTTTCTTCCTGTGGACTGGGCACCTGCAGATAGGCGGTAGCATCAGGTGGGACCCTGTAGGTAGGCAGGGACCTCGATGCCAAGCCAGCTGGAATTCATTAGTCTCTGAATTTCTGCTCCATGCCAGCACTGGTCTGGAAATTACAGTTAAAGTTTGAATAAAGATTTTTGCTTAAAAAGAAATACTGACTCCAACAAATCATCGCGCCGTGCGTGGCCTCTGTGCCACACGCCCTACTGAGACCTGGCGGCAACAACACTGTGCGGGGTATATCCTTGCCCTGTTCAACAGATGAAGCCCTGGGAGTGGTTGATTGTGAACCACAGGGTGCCTTCATCTCTCCCACAGAATCTAAATCTGCCATCTATCGCAGCGGCGGAGGACTCTTCGGTTCCTTTGGTAGGATGGATAGAGAGCAACCCTCCACTGGCAGCTGACCCCACAGACCCCACTTCCTGGTCAGCTTGGACATGCAAGCATCCCTTCTGCAGCAGAAAGAATGCTGGTGCTTTGGTTGCCTAGCTGCCCCACCAATGCACCAAAGAGGACATGTAAGATCTTACATTTCCCAGACAGGAAAGTGGGATGGCGGTGGCCCATGGCCTGGTGAAGCCTGTGGACCCCATCCTTGGTTTTCCCCAGTTTCAGGTGCTTTGTAATCTATAGGTGTCCTTTGTCATGAAGATGCACAGCTCTGGTCCTCAACCTCAACTGCAATTGTGTCTCTGTATGGCCACATTTTCTATGTGTGTCTATATGCAGATTCCCTCATCAAACAGCCCCCTCTGTGTGTGTGAGGGTGCACACGCATGAGTGTGAACATTGGTGTGTGTGCCACAGTGCCTTTGTAGTTAGAGGACAGCCTCTGACGTTGGGCCTCTCATTCCACCTTGCTGACGGCGTGCCCCATTTGTTCTTCACTGTGTATGCTGGGCTAGCCACCCTGTGAGTGTCTGTAGGTTTTTCTGTCCCTATCTTGTCTCTCTGTAGACCATTAGCTTCATAGACTCCCGACAACACGGGGTCTGGGAATCTGAACTCTGGTTCTCGCACTTCCACCGCACCCAGCCCCAGATGTCACTTCATAGGGCGTCAGCTGTATTCTTTTTCTTCCAATCAACATCGCACAGGATGGAGCTTCAACAACAGACACTGATGACCGGGGGTGTGCAGGGCTGGTCCTGCCAAAGCGCCTCTGCTTGGCTTGCAGATGGCACCTTCACCCTGTGTCCTCCGTGGTCAGCCCTGCACGCTCTGTCTGCTCTTGATCAGCACATGGACATCTTCTTACCTGTAAGTCAGCAGTCAGACTGGGTCAGGGCATCTGTCAGCCTTGTTCCATTCCACCCCCTCACTGAAGGCCCCGTCTCCAAGGAAATCACACATGAGCATCCAGGAATAGGGCCTACGTATGTGAATTCTGGGCTGGGCTGGGGCACAGTTCAGGCCACTGTACCAGTTATCCTTCATTAGAAGCAGAGTCCACCCTAATGACCTCACTTTAATTTGGTTCAATCTGTAAGGAGCTTGCTTCCAAATGAGGCCATACCCTAATATACCACAGGTCAGGATTTCAATATTATCATTTCAGCTCATAAAAGGGGGCTGTGCATACGTTCCCATATGCTCTGGGAACCTGGCTCTGTGAACAAGGCTGAGCTGATGGATGCTGGAAGACTCACGGCCTTGTGACCCATTTTCATTCCCAAACTAGCCAACCCTCCAATCCCCCCAAATACGTGACCCATCTAACATGTAGCTTAATGCAGATTTATGAAAGAGCCCCACAAGGGTAACAAAACCACCTAGAGGGCCCAGAAGACCCTGGCTTACTATGTGGTACCAGAATCATGAGATAAGCATGATGTTTGTGTTTGTTTGCTTGTTTGAGACAGGGTTTCTCTGTGTAGCCCTGGCTGTCCTGAAACTCACTCTGTAGTCCACGCTGGCCTTGAACTCAGAAACCCGCCTGCCTCTGCCTCCCAAGTGCTGGGATTAAAGGCATGCGCCACCACCGCCTGGCTAAACATGACTCTTTGTAAAGATTATTTTTATTGTTTTTTTAAGTGATGTGGTGTGGGGGGAAGGGAGGAAGAAGGGAGGAAGGGAAGTAGAGAGAGAGAGAGGAGGGAGGGAGGGAGGGAGGGAGAGAGAGAGAGAGAGAGAGAGAGAGAGAGAGAGAGAGAGAGAGAGAGAGAATAAGTTTTTGTGTATGTGCATGTGTGTGCAGTGCCCTCAGAGGCACTGGGTCCCCAGAGGTGTTGGGTCCCCAAGAACTGAAGTTGTAACAATAGGAGTCAAACTTGTGTCCTTTGGAAAGAGCAGCAAGTGATTTTAACTACGGAGCCATTGCTTTAGCCCAGGGTAGTTGTTTTAAGCCAGTAGACTTTGAAGTGGTTTGTTAGGCATCAGAGAAAGAACAGATCTACAAGTCTCAGAGACAAAGGGGCATGTTCAAGGTCAAAGCACTGAAGCTAGGAGCCAAATGGTGGTGCCTCCAGGATCCAGCAGTGTTGAAACATTCTTGAGCCCTTCTGGAGTCAAAGCAAGAAGCTGGGCATGGCGATTCAAGCCTGTAATGCCAGCACCCAGGGGACAGAGAGAGGATCAGATGTTCAAGGTTGTCCTTAGACATGTCAGCAGTTTGAAGACAACCTGGTAATATATAGCTGCAAACTTAAAAAACAAAAAGAAGGTAGGGGTGGGGGGAGGGTGGAGTGAAGACGCCATGATGCCTTCTACCCCCAGACCTTGCCCCATTCCTGTGGTGGTTTGAATGAGCCCAAAGGCTCAGATATTTAAAGACTTAGTTTCCAGTCTATTTAGGAAGGATTAGGAGGCCCTGTGGCCTTGTGGGAGGAGCTGTGTCACTAGAGGTAGGGTTTGGGGTTTCAAAAGTCCGTGCCAGACTTCATCTAGTTTTCTTTGTTTCCTGCTTGAGGGTCAGATGGAAGCCCCCAGCTACTGCTCCGAGGATCACATCACACAAGAGCTTGGGTATCCAACCTTTGCCTGTACGGAGCACCCCCTCATCCACTGGGGTAGACAGCCAAGTAGTAGCCATTACAAACATGGCAAGGGGAAAGCAGCGAGGTTCTATGAGGTGACTAACCCACACTTGGGGTTCCCCACAAAGGCTTCTGGGGGGGAAGCCGACTCCTTCAGGGCAAGAAGGCACTGCACAGTGTACCGTGTTCAAGACGAGGACAGCTGCAGAAAGGCTGGGGGTGAGGCATAGCACCACACATGTTAGGGATGAAGTTTGGTTACAGAGGCCGGAGAGCCAAAGTAGAGGGTGTGGCTTTCAGGTGATAATGGGGGCACGATTGGGGAGAGCCTGCAGAGCCCCAAGGAACCCTCAGCTTAGCTCTAGGGGCCCCTAGCAGTGCTTCGGTCAGTTATTGCTGCCATACTGCTGCATAACAAACATCCCGGACACAGGATCTTCTAATACTAATCATTTACTGTCAGCAGGGAGTCTGATCTATGCTTGACCATGGCTTGGCTGCAGGCCAGACATGGGGTCAGGCTGGTCACACAGGCTTCTCCACTTCCTGGAGCCAGTAAGGTTGGGGACCATGTCCTTTAACTCAGAAAGACAAGAACACAGATCACCAGCAGCATCTCAAGAATTTACTGTTTCCTGATTACCATATCCCACTGAGTAGCATGGGTCCCACAGGCAGGCTTATTGTCCATAGGACAAGGAAGCATAATCCACCCCAGTCAGAGGGACAGGTGCAGGGAGGGTAGCTCCTGCTTACCGAAGAGCTTTGGAATGCTAAGCACATCCGTCTACCCCGGGTTGGGAGAGACCTGTCTGATAAGAGAGACGGCAGAGAGGATGGCATGACAGGTATTACCGTGGCTACCGCTTGGGCAAACATCATCTTATTGAAACACAAAGGCCACACTCAGTGGGTATTATTCTATTTAACGGATGAGCAAGCAGGTAAAGACAGAATGTGTGACTTGCTTGGACGGAAGGCCAGCAGAGGCAGAATGAGGGTGACATTGTGAGAACATTCAGGGGGCAATGAGCCCAGCTGACCTGCCTACCCAGGGCTGCCCGATCTGAGCATTTCCTTGCCTACTCGACTACACCTGAGCCAGGGGCTATATCAGGACACCATTTTTGACCACTCCAGCCTTTCCAGCTCCAGCCCCGACTTTGCTTGGAGAAGGTGGCAGGGTCCCGGGCATTGCCACTAGCAGCTTCTGGAAGTGTATCAGATGCAACAAATGTCAGCTTGTGCTTGTTAAGGCCTTTTGGGGAGACTCCTTCTGTCCTTCCTCCTGAAGCTGGAGTGAGTTTCCCAAGAAGCCAGGGTCAGCCACCCATCTCTTTACAAGAAAATCATCTCCGCGATCGATTCCTGCAGTCAGAACACCTGAGCGCACAGAGATTTATGGTGAGGTTTCTGCCTCCAAGTAGCATCCCCCTCCTGGCACACACAGGTATCCACGGTTGCGGTTCCTCCTTGAACTGTTCTCGAGAATTATTTAATGCACATGCAAACAAAAATGTGCACAGATTCGCCCCTGCTTGGTTGGTTTTCAAACACATAAGCTGCATAGCTTTACAAACCTCCTCTCTCTCTCTCTCTCTCTCTCTCTCTCTCTCTCTCTCTCTCTCTTTTAATCTTCATTGGCAGTTTTTCCATCCTCCGACGGAGGAAGCGCCCTTGTTCATTTACGGCCGCAGAGCGCAGACCTACGTAGCTCACTTCCCCTGTCCCTGTGCTGATGCTGTTGGATGCGTGGGGCTCTGGTTCTTGGATAAGCCAGACTGGTCTTCAATGCACACCTTCTGCACTCTGCCAGGGCTAAGTTTACCCTTCAATGTGCAGGACAGGGGTGCTGAATCCAAAGGGAGGGTGTGGCTATAATTCTGCTACTGACGAACTGTTCTGCATGGCTGAACAGATTACACACTCCAACAGGCGATACCTGAGAGCCTGCCTTCCCATAGCCTCATCACGAAACTTAAATCTACCAGCCAGAGAGAGGGTGGCCTCTGTTTGGGAAAGCATGATCTGCGCCCCCACTCTCCCCAGGTCAGAGCACAGCATCCTTTGGCAGATGTGGAGGTGGGCATAGTTCTGTCCATCTCAGAGCTGTGGTCAGCTAGGGTGGATAGAAACACACCTCTGGCTGCATCTTCCTTAATGGAACATGACAAAGACACTTTCTTGAGGCACACTGGGGATTTTCAAAGGGTCAGGGGGCACCCCTTAAAAGCAGAATAGGTATCCCCCCAAAAGCAGCTGCCATTGACATCTGGTCTCAGTGGGAAAGCGGGGCCACTGGATCCTTGGTCAGTAAAGGGTTTTCATTCACTCAGACCCCACGCACGCCCTTGGCTCCTCCTCTACACAGATGACTGTCACCTTGGCATGCCGACGCCTGCACATCCTGGGGTCCCCGGGCTGGTTGCGGAGCTCAAGTGAACAGAGATCTCATTAAGCTCAGCGAAGCTCATTAAGACTGCAGCCCACATCGTCGTCAAAGGAAGGTCAAGCTTCTATTCACAGGAGTTGGTGCCTCTGGGACCCGGTGGTGCCAACAGTTATGAGAAAGATGAAGGGGATTAAAGAGGCAGACAGCTGTGTGGCCCAAGTCCCCTAGGGCACCCAAACTGTCACCACCTCCTTTTCCCAGGCCTGTCCCTGCCCCAGGGAGGCCCAGGTGGGAACTCAGTCTATCAGCCATCACACAGCACCTCCAGGAAGGAGGGCAGCCAGGGAAGTGGGGCTGAGAAGATACAATTTGGGTGTTCAGAATGCCATGCTTGTAGGAGAGAGACAGTGAGCGTGACCAGAGGCCAGGGTGCACACTCACTTGCCCTCTCTGATAACCAGACTTATCATCTGTAAACTGACAGGAGTCCCGCGGGTGACAGAGTCGTGCAGAAGCTAGTGAGCCTGAGGTCGTCTCCTCCATCCTCTGCCCTCCTACACTCCCACAGCTCTCTGTGAAGGCAGAGGTCTGCCCTTAACCGGGCCAGGCAGAGATCTCCCTGAGCCAAGCGTCATGTGGACAGCATGCAGATGACCCAGCTCCACATTAAACGGAGTTACTGGGAAGATCTCAGCATAAGAGCTTGCAGACATCAATCCTGAGATTACGCTGTCGATCTGCCAGGCCCCTCCCCAACTCTCTTAACCTCTCGACGCTCCACGTTGTGGTCAGTTTCATGGACCCTGTACACAAGGGGATCCTGAGGCCCTGGGTCAGAGCCAGCCTGCTTCCTGAGACCTTCCCCTCAGTGACAAGTCTCCCAGGGATCCAGCGTTACCAAGTGAGGAGTGTGTTAGGCAGATGCAAGAACTTGCTTCAGGAGTTCCAGAGTAGGCCCTTTGGTCTGACTACAGCCTCCAAATGCTCTAGCAACACTGTCTGCCTTTGTGAAAGGGTTTTCTGGTGGTTGGAGATGTGCTTTTAGAACACACCTAGCCTCCAGGTTGGGCTCAGGGTCCAGGAAAAACTATTGCTCAGGCCTAGGCTCCCTTGCATGCATCTAAACCTGATGTTTAGAAAAAGAACTGATTCCTGTCTGGCACGGTGATGCACGCCTTTAGTCCCAGCACAGAGGCAGATGGACCTCTGAGTTCAAGGTCAGCCTGCTCTATAGAGCAGGTTCCAGGATAGCCAAGGCTACACAGAGAAACCCTACCTCAAACTGAGTTGACTCCTGTGTGTGTGATGACCCTGCCACCCAGGTATGCTGTGATCCTAATGCCTAGTCCCCGGGGACAGGAGCTTATCCAGGGGCGGAGTCTCTACAGCCCACCAGGTTAAGATGAAGTCATTAGGGTGGGGCCAACTCCAGCATGACAGATGTCCCGCTTAGAGGAATGCGGACATGAAATGACAGACACACGGAGACCAGCAGATGCCCAGCAGCCAACGGGCCTGGATCAGCTCCCCTCTTTGGATTCCCAGAGGGAACAGCCCTGCTGTCAGAGATGAGGGTCTTCTGCTGCAGACATCTGTGGTGCCATCATGGCGCCTCGGGGAACGAATACCAACTCCAAGAAGAGCGTCTGTTGTGTTACATGCCAACCAGTACCCGCCTGATCGCTTCATTTCTTCACTGTGGATGGTGGGTCTAAAGGTTTTATATTTCCTCAACAAACACTGGGCACCACGCCACGCCAGGCATAACTAGGCAAGGATACAGTGGTCTCAGTCTTGCACCCAGCCTCCCCTTTCACATCTACTGGTGACCATGTGAGTGGTGTGTAGACGACCCTGGATTCCTTTCTCACCCTCAGAGATCTGTCCTGATAACTGAACTGTCCTGTTCAGTCTATGTCCAGCTTTCTAAGACCCAAAAGGCACAATATCTATGCCCAGGAAGAAGTCCGGTGGCTGTCACAATGCCAAGCTTTCAAAAACACCCAACTGTGGGTCCAGATGGACCCCATAAAGGCACAAACATCTCCTGGGTCTCACCCACTTCCCACTGGGAGGCCCTGGCCTCACACTGAGCCCAAGTGCTCCCATCCCTGTACTGGACACCTTCTACCCAGGTCCGGTGCCACCCTCTGTGTCAGGCTGCGGGTGAACACTTAGTTATTTCAATTTTAAGGACATGATGGAGCCAGCGAGGCTTGAAAATGCTTGTGTTAATAGCAGCGGTCTGCAGTTTCGTCTCACTTTAATAGGGACCATCTGCCACGAGCAGGCGGCAGGCATAGCCAGCTTCTCCCCATGGGTGCTGCACCCCGCCACACACCAGTCATCCACTCTCAGTCAGGTCGGGGCGCCGAGGCTTGGATCTGTAGGGAGAGTTGAGCCACAACTCCAGGGAGGGAATTTGAGGTGCCCTGGAGGCTGGGGCTTGGGCTAGGACATGCATGATCCCAAGAAGTGCCTCTGTCTCTGCTGGCCTGGCCCACAGCTGGGTCACCAAGCACTGGCTGCACAGAGCTGGGGTTGGGTGGGCCCCCTGCAAAGGCCCAGGGAGACCTGTGCTTTGAGGCAACTCTGGCTCTGCCCTGATCCAGCACAGGGCAGTCCCTGCCTCCCAGTGCCTTAGTTTCCACATCTGTAGAATGGTTGGTCCTGAAATGCCCACCCAAGCAAGTCACAAACACTGAAGCAGTGTGAGAGGAGACCCCGGTAGGAAGCCACCTGCTTGGAGGTGACCAGGTATAGGAGGAGGGGCCAGGCAGACTTCAGCGAGGGGGCCCAGATAGTATAGGGGTATCTGACTTTACTTCCAGTCTGAGCTGTGCCGAAGGTGGTGTGGCCCACACAGCGCTGGGTCCCAGTTCCACGAAGCCTGTAAGGGGAGCTAGTTGGAGAGCCCCTGCGTCTCAGATCCCCTCATCCCCTGCGGGGCAAGGCGCATGAGTCTGGACGCAATACGCACGGGGGCTATAGCGTGGCCCCGCTGGGCAGGGGGATCTTGTAGCCACTGCGCAGGAGCACAAGACAGGCACCCAGCCCTAGGGCTCCTGCCAGCAGCACGGCACCCAGGGCCTTGAGGAAGGAAGTCCTGGTCCGGGTGAAGGAACCGGGGGCCATGATGCCCAGCAGGGCGGTGCTGACGGTGAGCGTGTAGAGGATGGATACGCCCGTGTTGAGTGCCACGATCTTCCCGAACTTGGCGAACGGGGCGATGATGCAGAAGAAGAGTGGGACAGTGGCGATGACGGTGGTGAGCGCACTGGACACGATGGCCACGCCTACATGCCGGACGGCCTCCAAGGTCCTCCACTGACGCTGAGAGCTGGGATCCTGAGACAGAAGAGAGAGCTGGGGCTGACAACAGGCCTGGGGCTTGACTGTGGGGGTACACCAGCGTATGCCGCTGCCCCAGGCTGGCTCTGCCTGAGAGGCTCCCATCCTAGGCTGATAGGCTGTAGGACAGGAGGGTATGCATGGTGGGTCCTCAAAAACGGATGCTCCGACTGGGGTTATCCTAACCAAAAAGTGATTAAACGTGTCGATGCCTTGATTTTAGTCAGTCTTAATTTTACAAGTCTTCACATCAAAGTAGGAGAAAAATGAAACTGCGGATGTTAGCTTTAGTTGTTACCTTGACACAACCCATAATCACCTGGGAGAAGGAACTCAGTGAGGAGCCGTCCACATTGGGTTGGGTTGTGGGGAACACAGCCTACCATGGGTGATACCATTCCCTAGGCAGGGGATTGTGAACTGTGTGCTGGTGGATTAGTCAAGCTGAGCGCAAGCAAGAGAGTGAGCCAGTGCGTGAGCAGGTGAACCAGCAAGATAGCATGCATTCGATCTCTCTCTGCTCCAGACTGAAGAAGGATGTGGCTAGATGTTTAAGGTTTTGGCCCTGATCTGTCAATAATGTTGGGCTACAAAGTGGAATTATAAGTCAGACGAACCCTTCTTCATCTGAACTGCTTTTTGTCAGGGTTACTTTATCACGGCAATAGGTGTTTAATTAGAACAACTCTGCCCCCAATCCCCTCCTTAGCTCCACAGCAAGCTTTGGCTGTGGTCTCGGGACTGGAAAGACACCCCGTGCACCAAGGGTTGAGGATTGAGACACTGCAGTCTTGGGAACAGCTCCTCAGACATGGTTTGGCTGGTATGGGGGTGTCCATCTGTCCTTATGGGCCCCCCCATTGCCCCAAGGTGGGAGCTGAGTTAGGGGGTCAGGCATACTTGGGGCTGCTTACCTCAGCCTGCTGTGGGGGTAGGTTCTCCCCAGCCAGCAGGTAGCCTTCTACCAGATGGACACAGTAATCCACAGAGGAGCCAACCAGGATGGACAGGGAGATGGCCTCCACAGCACCCATCTCCCAGCCGCTCCAGTACATGATAGTCACCACAAGGCAGACGATGCCTGTAAGAGGGATGGCAAGGGTATAGCCTAGACCTTTTCCTGCCCATGTGGTCCTAGAGGGTCCCTGGGGAACGGAGACATCTGGAGTCAAGAGGGATACTGGCGTCCAGTGGCATAAAGAAGGGGAGGGAGGAGGGAAGAGGCGGGCACAGCGACATGCCACTCACCTACAGGATGCCACAGACAGATAAGGATGAGGACTGCCACAAGGCCTTTGCTAAGACTGGGTGGCCAGAGGCTCAGAGAAAGTCATTGCCTTGAGGGCGGGAAGACCCCTACCTGATCCCACCCCCACCAACTTGGCCCACTGTCCCACCAACCACATACCCACACCCAGCCTGCTGTCTCCCGCCATGTACCCTGGCCAATGCCATCCCTGGTGCACCGTCACCCTGGGCACACATACCTAGGATACTCAGGAGCACAGGCAGCAGAAGGAGGACGTGGGTGGTGAACATGGCCACCGCGGCCACACAGATGAGTAGAGAGAGAACCAGGCCGTACAGGGCACTCTGTACCCCTGCAAGGTAGGAGAGAAGGGAGCTCTGGGGGGGGGGGCTGCAGAGTGAGGAGACTGAAGCTCCCCTTTCCCCCAATACAGAGGTCACCAGCATTGTACAAAGTGGCAGTCATAGCAGCTTGGCCATCCTGAGGCACATGGCCTCCCTGCTGCAGTGTGGACTGCACACAAGTGAATTTTATTTGGAGCTCGAGGAGTTAAACCTGCCCTCAGAGAGCAGTGGCCTAGGAAAGACCATGACATACTTTTAAAAAATTATTATTGTATGCATGCAGGCACGTGCCCATGTGCCAGAGCACACGCAGTCAGAGGACTTGGTGCAGTGGTTCTTTTTTCCCACCGTGGGATTCAGGGATTGGCTCAGCCCATCAGGCTTGCACAGCAAGGGCTTTTTATCCACAGAGCCATCTCACTGGCCCCAGGGTTACTTTCCAGGTGGCCAAATTCAAGATCACACATGAACAGGTGCCACCGGCAGGAGAGGACCCACACTCTGGCTGCCGCTGCATGGCCATCGACTGGAGTGCCAACCCAGGACTCGGGGTAACACTCCAGCCGCCCAGAGAGACCACACTGTGCTCTCGATGTGGGTAGCTGCCTCTGTGTGGCTGCCCACCACCTGGCCTGGGGGAGGGGCGGGCTCACACTCACCTATGATCTCCATGAAGATTTGCTTCCAGTGCTCACAGGTCTGGAAGCCTCGGTGCAGGGAGGAGCCCTCGGGGAAGGTCTGCAGCTGCTGCCGGAGGAAGCTCTCCCAACGCAAGTAGTCCGAGTAGGTCTGGAAGGAGGACTTGCCCTTGTACGTGGTCTGCAGGGGACATAGGCTGGTGAGACTAGTGGGTCTGCTCTGCAGCTCCTAAGGACAGCTACTCTGGCCACCAGTGGAGGGTGCCCTGTGAGGATATGGGTGCTGAGCCATCCCATCCACTGCCCTGAGCCCTCACAACATAATATTCTCTTAGAATACACTGTGCTCCCATATGCCACTCTGCCTATGCAAGAAGCCCCTTCACATGGCCCCAAGACAGGCTAGGGTTCATCTCCTCTAAGAAGCTTCCCTTTTGTCCAAGATGGGCCTTCTCTGGGTTCTCAAGCATCCCCCTTCCCAGGCTTCCCCCCAGCTCTCAGCATATCTGGTCAGATGCCTGCCTCTTGGCTGAGGATGCAAGCACACAGGGTCTTGGGCAGCCTGCTTGGCCACAGTGCACCGTCCTAAAAGGGATTGAGGACTTTCTGCTCTGTTGCCTCACTGACTCAGTTCAGTTATTCTTATGAAACTGTCTCAGCCCGGTCAGCTTGGCAGGGGTAGTGGATGGTTGAGATGATCAAGAACATTTCTAATTTCAAGTTGACTGTGGCACAAGCCTGAGAGAAGAAAGGCAGTTCTACCACACACTACAGTAGGGGTGGACCTTGAAGGACTTGATGCTCATGGGAAGGACAAATCTGTTGGATTCCACTTGTGTGATATACTTAGTGTAGTTAAGCACATGCACAAAGTAGCATGGGGTTGCCAAGGGCTGGGAGGAAGGGCAGGAACTTCCTGATTGACATTTTGCAGATGGCTGGTCTCAACAGTGACAATACGCTTTCCTTTCTTTTTTTGAGACAGGGTCTCACTATGAGACCCTGGCTGGTTAGGAATTCCCTATCTAGATCAGGCTGGCCTCGAACTCACAGAAATCTACTTGCCTCTACCTTCCAACCATTGGGATTAAAGGTGAATACCCCCATGTCCAGTTGGCAATGATTTTTAAAGTCACAAAAATGGCTAAAATGTGGGGTGGCCAATCTGTTGTCAACTTGACTGGACTTAGAATCGACAAGGATTTGTTGAGACATGTCTCTGGACATGTTTGAGGGTATTTTCAGGGAGTTAGAGTAATTGATAGGAAAAGCCCCATTTCTGATGTGAGTGGCGCTATCCCACAGGCTGGAGTCCTAAACTGTTAATAAAATGCTAAAAGGAACATGCTACTAGAATGTCAACGTTCTTCCTCTGCTTCCTGGCCACCATGGCAGGAAGTACTCTGTTCCACCACACTGCCTTGGCTGTGGTGGACTAAACTCTTCCTCCCTACTCTCAGTCAATCATTTGGATCACAGTAATAAAATGCCAACGATATAGAAAAGTGGTACCAGGAGTGGGGTTGTTGCTGTAACTGACCATGCAGCTCTGAGGTTCCTAGAGGTTGTAGGAGGAATCTGGGAGAGCTTGGAACCAAGGGATAGAAAAACTCTAGAATGCTCTAAGTAGAGCTTACTGGGGCATTTTGGTGGGATTTTGGAAGACCAGCATGCAGACAGGAATGTGGATGGTAAAGACTGTGTGCTTGATGTTTCAGATGGGAGCAAGGAACTAGAGAATCGGACTAGAGTCTAATCTATTGGGTTATATTCTGGCAAAATAACAACAGCAAAACATTGTATACATCTTGTCTATGTCCCTGTAATGGATGATTTTAATTGTCAATTTGAGATAATCTACAAACACCTGATAAGAAGTGCTCAGTGAGGGCCTGTCTATGTCAGGTGGGCCTGGGGCATGTCTGTGGGAGGATTAGCTTGAGCACATTAATTGAGATAAGATCTACTCACTGGAGGTAGCACCATTGTCTCAGTAGAGAAGTTTGAACTATATTAGCATAGAGCTGAGGAGGTGGAGAGATGGCTCAACAGTTAAGAGTACCAGTTGCTCTTGCAGAGGAACTGGGTTTGACTCCCAGCACCCACAGAGTGGTTCACAAACATCTGTAACTACAGTTCCAGGGCATCTGAATCCCTCTTCTGCCTCCTGAGGGTACTGAATACTTGTGGTGTACAGTCATGCATGCTGGGAAAACACCATTACTACTACTACTACTACTACTACTACTAATAATAATAATAATAATAATAATAATTTTAAAGAGTGGAAAGCTCATTGTTCTCGGCTTCCTGACTACAAGTGCAGGTTGACCAGATGTCTCAAGCTCTTGTCATTGTGACTTCCTAATTAGGATGGGTTGTAACCTGGGATTGTGAACTAAAGTAAAGCCTTTCTCTCTCCAGTTGCTTTTATCAGGGTATTCTATAACAGTGTGGAGGACAGTTTAATGTCAACTTGTCACAGGCTAGTCATCTGAGGGCATTTTCTTAATTAGTGATCAAGGGGGGAGGGTTCAGCCCATTGAGGGCGGTGCTATCTTTGAGATGGTGGTTTTGGCTCCTATAAGAAAACAGGCTGAACAAGCCATGGAGAGCAAGCCACGAGGCAGCACCCCTCCATGGCCTCTGCATCAGCTCCTGCTTCCAGGTTCCTGCCCTGCTTGAGTTCCTGTTCTGATTTCCTTTAATTATGAACAGTGATGTGACACTGTAAGCCAAATAAATCCTTTCTTCCCTAACTTGCTTTTTGGTCTTGGTGTTTCATTGCAACAGTATAAACTCTGAACAGGACAAACAGCACTGGAAATGACATTAAAACATTGTGAGAGGATGCATTTAAAGGTGGCAGATTAATTTGATTGAGGAAATTTCAAGACAGCATAACACTGGAACTGTGGTATGGTTAATGCTACCCACATTTAGTTGGATTTACAATAAAAATTAGGATGAAACAAACAAAAACAAAAACATAACAGAAGGATCTGAAAAATATGCAGTCTGTTCACAAAGGAAGCTAGTTGAAAGCTGCAGGGTTGTCATGGAGATTAGCATTATTAAGGAAAACCCAGGCACGCTGAGCTGGGGCAGTAGGAAAAGCTTTCAGCCCATCTCAGGAATTAAGACTCCACTCACTGTAGATTCCAGTGCATGAAAATGATCACTCACTTGAAAGACTTTCCCTTGACAAACACAGGGCCACCCGGGGAAGTGTTTTCCCAAGTTCAGCTACCTGGGCATCAGAGGCCACTGAAACTGTAGTCCAAGGGCTGGTGTTGACCTTGGTATCATCAATATGGTGCTGGTTTGCATGAATGCAGGATGCAAAGATGTATAGATCATGGAGCTTGTTGATTTTACAGGGGCTCACAGCTAAGAACTTCCCTTGAGTCTCTGAGGAAACTCTGAAGTCAAGTCTTTTGAAAACGTCAGAACTGCTAAGCATCCATTTTTCATTGTGAGATGGGCATGAGCCTTTGAGGGCACCAGGGGTAAAAGATTATGGCTTAAACTGATACATTATCTTTATTGTTAATGGCGTCATATTTAGAAACACCCAAGACATAGCAAGGAAAACTTGTAGGCTTCTAGACAATATTGAGGGAGGGGGAGAGGCTCGTCCCACAGACTGGGGTCCCAGGAGCAACAAGAGAGAAGACAGCTGGAGTACCTGGGCATTCTCATCACTTCGCGTTGTTTCCTCTCACGATGGACTGAACCCTCTGAAACCGTGAACCGGAATAAATCTTGTCTTTCATAAGTTATCTCTATCCTTCTCCCCCTGCCCTCTATTTTGGTTTTAGCAATGAAAAACCAATTAATATAGATACTAAGTTTTATAAAGTGTTTTACCAAATAATAGAAAGGGCAACTCTGACTCAGCCTGGGATTGTCCTCCCTGGGTTAGGGCTCTCTGGTCCACCTGACCTGGATCAGAGGCGTCATGGTCTGTACTATAAGTAACACTGACCATGGGAGACTGCGTTGGGGGCCTGAGAACAGTCACTCCCCTAAACTTGTCATCTGGCTTCTATTTCTGCCACTCCCAGCAAAGTGTGTTATCTCCATAACAGCCAGAAGAGAAAAGGCTTTAAAGAAAAATAAAAAAAAAATTATTTATTTTATGTACATGGATGCTTTATCTACATGTATATCTATCTGTACATCAGAAGAGGCCATCTGATCCCATGCGACTACAGTTATAGATGATTGTGGGTGCTGAGAATTGAACTCAGGACCTCTGAAAGAGCAGCTAGTGCTCTTCACTGCTGAGCCATCTCTCCAGTGTTTGTTTGTTTTGTTTTTTGATTTTTAAGATAAGGTTTCTCTGTGTATCCTGGCTGTCTTGGAACTTACTCTGTAGTCCAGGTTGGTCTTGAACCCAGAGATGGGCCTGCCTCTACCTCCTGAGGGCTGGGATTAAAGGTGTGCGCCACCACTGCCCAGCTAGGGAAAGGCTTTTAAATCCTGTTTTGTAGGTGGAGATATGAGGCCAGAGGGAACTGGGGATCCGATCCATGACATCAGTCAACCACACCAAGATCAGGTAAAGGCTGGGTGGACCCCCGGTTCCCACACAGAGGCAGCAGGACATCTTGTCAAGCCTGAGAGGCTAACATGCCAGGTCTCAGGGAGGCCAGGACACGGGATATGCCTGTGTGTATAAATAAGTATGTACATGTTTGTGTACACATGTTCCTGTACCTCCTTTGGCAGAGCCAGGGAACATGAAGATGACCGTGGAGAGTGTCCTGGCCCTCCTTTATCCCTACAGTTGTTAGAAAGCATGGAGATGCGCAGTTGGATTGGGTGGTGCCTGACACTGTCAACTGCTAACTATGACCTCAGGCCAAAGCCTGGATATCTTTCTCTGGTCTGGGCTGAGGGACAGGAGTGGATGGGGACATGTCTTCAAGATGAGCACACTACACGGGGCTCCCAGGCTCACCGACTCAAAGGCCATCGAAATCCACTGCACACGGCCCTCTTTGACACCCACTGCCCCGTGGGATAGCTGCCCTGGCAGCAGGTTGGGCTCAGGCAGCTCCTTGCACTCGGGGTGCAGCATCTGCAGGAAGGAAGAGATGCTGTACCCTGTGGGGAGAAGCAAAGAGGAGGTTGCGGCGGGAAAAGCAGCCCGTGCCGCACATTACACCTGGGTGCACATATTCACCTGCCTCTCAAGCTTCCAGTGTGTTTGCAAACATCGGGCAGTTGTCATTGAGAGACCTACAACCCATACTTGCCACTGAGGTAGAAAGTGGCATTTTGGATCATTGCAGTCAAGTAGCCTTTGGGCCAGCCACTTGCCCTCCATTCCGAAAGAGCTCCCCCCATCCCCCAGAGGCACACCTACCTATACATTTCACTAGCAACCCCCCCACCCCCAGCATTCCAATTCTCCTGCAAGCCTGTGCACATTTGGAAAATGTGTGTATGGAGCTGTGAGTGCCTTATGGGCACACCCCAGTACAGACACCTAAACTCTAGGCACAAATTGTCTAGCCCTATCAAGCAGACCATGACCTCACACGGTCCCCATCCATGACCACATATACCTGACGGCAAGCACTGGGCCCCGCCTGGCTTCACCAGCTCCGAGTTGCCCGCGATGGCCTTGCAGAGGTGACACAGGTGCCCGATCTCTTTGAAGAGGTCAAAGCTGCTGTCGTAGATGACGCTGCCCTTTCCCAAGGAGACACACCGGCCCGGGCACTCAGTGAGTTGCGGACTCAGTCCCAGGCTCCCCTTCCCCACAATGGGGGACAGACCCTGCAGCAGCTCCCTTGTCCTGTGTTACCACCATGTCACACCCTCACGTGGATACCCATGAGTCCCTTTGCTCGGCGCCTTTGGCACCTCTGCTCCGATAATAGCTTACCTCGAAGCCCCCTGTCCCCACCTCCATTCTTCCTCTCAACTGGATTTAATGCTTTTCTCCCTTGCTTCCGGCCAGCTCTATCTTGCATGCCTGCCTGTCCCCTCCTTAGGCTCCCATCCCTGCTCTGAATGTGGGCAGTGCCTTCTGACTAGAAACACAAACCTCATCTTCTTCCTTTTGTTCCTTCACAGGCTGTATCTACCATGCCTGTGCCCAACCAGAATGTGACCTCTAGTAAGCCTGTAAGTCCACCTGTCAGGCCTTCCAGTCACTCATGGTCAGTGATGTCAACATACAGAGTCCACCCCAGGGGAGGACAGGCCTCACATAGGGTTCCTCTCATCTGTTCTAGTCCTCAATAAAGACGAGGCAGCTGGTATGGGTTCCCAAATGTACCCATATGCCTGAGTAATTCTCAGTCAGTGCTCCCCCTCCAGGGGAGTAGTGCTCCCTCAGAGGCCCGTGGAGATCTAGTCAGTGCTCCCCCTCCAGGGAAGCAGTGCTCCCTCAGAGGCCTGTGGAGGTCCTGTGTGGTCTAGAGGAGCTGTGTAGGAGTCAAGAGTGTGCTGCAGCTGTGTGACCTTCCACATCTGCCCAAAGTGGCCATACCGGGTCCCCAATAACGTGGTTATCCATCTGCTGGGTGCGGTTGAGTCCAATGATGCCAAACACCACAAAGACCATGGCTCCTGTGTCCACCAGCGGCCGCACCGCAGGCTTCCCACAGCCCGTGTTCACACAAGGGTTGAAGCCAAAGGTGGCAGAGATGCGGGCCTTGGGCACTGCAGGAAGGGAGTCACAACCAACACTGAGGGTAGGCCCAGGGTTCTGAGGCTCCCCGCAGCCTCCCCCACCCAGGGATGGGCCCCAAGTACCTTTGTCACTAGGCACATAGAAGAAACCTTTGGTGGGCCCATCAGGGCTGGAGCTGAGCAAGCACCCTGGTGGCGCCACACACAGGCGCCCGTGGAAGGGGGGCTTGTGGGACTGAGCAAAGTACAGCTTCCTGTGGAGGCAGGGAGGCCAAGTCAAAGGAGGTAGGGTGAGGAGCATAGGCTAGGGAGTCCAGGGAAGGTCATAGAGGCAAGACACAGAGGTCACTTCAGGAGCCAGGGAGGGTGAGCACTCCCCCAGCACAGGGCCAGAGGGTGCCCGGGGCTGGGGCCCTGTTTTAGTTCTGCCTCTGCCCTGACCAACCTGACCCTGATCAAGGCTCTTCCCTCTGGCTCTCAGTCTCTTATCCTAGCACAGGAAGGGAGGAAGCACAAGTGTCCACTTTAAAACCATCCTCCAGAGTTCAGAAAGGACCTAGGGCAAGCCTTACTGGGCCCCACCTGCAGCCTATTGACCTATTGACCTACTGACCCACTGACCCACTGAACCTGAGGAGTCAAGGCACTTTGAGTTTGCCACTGGCTCCTAGCTCTTTAAGACTGCTTATCCAGGAAACTGCCAGGTCCCAGGCCATGGCTGTACATATGAGTTAAGCCCGGCCCTGGGCTGAGGAGCAGACAATCTACCCTGAGACAGGGATGCTAAGGTGGGAAGAGGACCCAGCTAGAGCCACCTCACCACCTGCTGTCTCCTCTTTTCCCCCCTCTACTCCAAGTGGAATCAACCTGTTAGGGTCAGGGAGCTGAATGCCCTGAAACTGGTTCCTTGTCAGAACATGGTCTCCAGGTAGTACACACCTGTATAGCCCCGGCTTGGAATGCTCTCCTGAATCGGGAGCTGAGCTGTTCCTGTTCCTGAGTGTGACTCCTGATCTGTCAGGAAGCTGCTGCCACCTGGTAGCTGCCTGTCTCCTGGGGAGGTGCTCATTACCCTATCCTGCCCCTAGCATGCTGACACATAGCCACATGGGTGTTTGTAAAATTAATGACTGGATACTTGGGCCTAGGCAGCCTTCCCTGATAAATAAGGCCATGTCCATAACTCGAGGGTGTAAGGCCTGGGACAAGACTGCCCTGGGGACTTGGGATCCTGTGAGGTGAAGAATGGAGCTCTCATTCAGCAATCATGAGTCGCTTGCTGCGTGCCATGGGGTAGAGACTGAGAATAAAGCCGAAACTACAATGGATACAACCTATGCCACTCCCCTACAAACTAGAAAATGGGCACAGGAAGCCAGCTGCTTATTAAGAGTGGGTGAGCGCCTTGGACAGGAATTGTGGGCACACATTCATCCAGGCAGCAGAGACCTACTGAGAGCCTGTCACAGGACAAACACCACACGAAGTGCAGCCTAAGGATCCCTCAGATCCCTAAGGATCCTAAGATCCCTGAGGGACACTCACCAATGCTGGGGCTGGAGCAGTCACATGCCAGACCCACATGACTGCAGGTGGCAACTGGGGGCAGAAACAGCAGCAGGTGCTGCATGCAGAGCCTGAATGGAGTGATGTGGGATGGGGCAGGAGCTCTGTATGGGGACAGCCTCCCCCAGGAGGTGGTATGGAGGCTAGAAACTTGAATCCAGAGGCATAAGACTCCAGGACATGAGGAAGATGACTGCCAAGGCCATGAGGTGGATCCAGATGGCCATAGTGACCCTGCAGAGTTGACAGGAAATGTGGCAAACTGGAGTGGGGATTGTGGGCTGGTCATCTTTACCAGTGTCCCCACTCTTAGAGAGGGAAGTGAAGCGAAGCCACGGTGGTCTGGGCACCATGTCTGCACGGCCCTTACCGAGTATGCTGTTGCTCCTTGGTGGCCACGTAAAAGCTGAAGTCAAACTTCCAGCCCCTCCGGGCATCACAGGCCAAGGCCGTCACCATCCACTTGCGGGAGGGGCTCGCCGCCTGGAGCAGCCCTACTGTAGACATACAAGCGGTCAGCTTCTTGGTGAAGTCACCAAAAGGCGCTCTATACACCTAAGCAGTGGGTTGACAGAGACAAGACACGTGACTCGGGGAGGCTGCCTCGGCCTGCCCGGCCTCAAGGTCTGTCCCCTCCCTCCTTCGCCTATCTCCCACCCTGTCCTGGTTCCTGGAGCTCAGAAGCTTAGTTTTGAACTTGAAAGTGGTCAACTTCTCCTCTCTCCCTTCATCCTCTTCCTCTCTGAACCTCATTTCTTTTCCAGTGGGCTAGCCTTAACTATTGACTTGACACAACCAAAAGTCAATCTGTGAAGAGAGTCTAAATGAAGGACTGTCTACATTGGGTTCGTCTGTGAACATGCCCTTGGAAGATAGCTCAAGTTAACTGATGTGGGAAGACCCAGCCCACTGTGGGCAGTACCATTCCCTATTCAGGAGCTCCTGAACTTTCTAAAGAATGGAGAAATAGACCTGAGCACAAGCAAGCAAGTGAACACGGATGCATTTATTTCTCTCTGTTCTTTACTGTGGGTGTGATGGGACTAGATATTTGAAATTCTTGCCTTGATTTCCCCACAAGGATGAACTGTGACCTAGAATTAAGCTGAAGTAAATCTCTTTCTCCCCTAAGTTGTTTTTCATCAGGGATTTTTTTTTTTTATCACAGCCAGAGAAAAACTAGGATACTAGGTGTCTTCTTGGGACAGGCTCTGTGCCTGGATCTAAGGACTGAGCCTAGGCAGGATGCGCAAGGTCTTGGCCTTGTGGGGTTGGCAGTGGGGGTGGTGTCAGATTCTGGCTGGGCCACATTCAGTCAGACAGGACCATCAGGTGAGAGAGGTAGGAGGGAGAAAGGCATCCTGAGAAGGGAGGCCAGGTAGGGCTGTGGAGGGAGGAGTGTCATTTGTGGCAGGGAGGACAGTCATCTGGATGGTGGGAAGGATTAAAGGAACAGGAATGATCCTGTTGAGGGGGACACTGAATCTGGGTGTGGCCATGGGCGGCTGTCTTCTGAGCAATCTCTTTGTGATGGGATGAACTATGGGCTGTCCTTGTGGGCAGTTACTGCACTCCACTGTCAGGTGGTACAGAACTCTTTGTTCCCTGTACAACCAACAATGTCTCTTATACCCCCATTCCATAGATCAGGAAACCGAGGCTCGGAGAGATTGAATCACCTGTCCAACAACATCCAGGTAACACAAGGCAGAGCTAGGACTCAAACCCAGCTCTGTCTGCAGATCCCGCCACATATCCGACTGCTATGGCAGACCCTCATGTGCCCGGATCTGCTCCATCCTCAAGGGCCCTGCTTCCTGCCTTCAAGACCAGTATCCACCAGTATGGCACCAGTGGCCCCTCCTCAGTACCTAACGCCATGACAGCCTGGACTCACCTGGAAGGAGGGCACTTCTCCATCTCCAGGGGATACAGCTTGCCAGGGCGCTGGTAGGCTGGCATTGAGAGAGAGCCGGTAGACAGCTGGGTGGCCTTTGCTCTTCACTTTGGAGATGTACACGGTGCTCATGGACTCTGAGGGTAAGCAAGGGATGAAAGAGGAGAGGACGGTGACCATAGAAGGCTCAGGACTCGACAGAAGCCCACTCTGTCGGCCAAGGAGCCGAGCGCTGGTCTTCGAGCGCTGGTCTCAGTCTCATCCCCAGGTGTTGATGCTGTCCCTCTGTACTAGAAAGGGTCCGTAGGAAGGATGGTGGGAGGTGATAGTTATGGGTGGGACGGTGGCAGTGATGGTGGCAGGTGACGATGACAGGGTAGGGTAGTTAGTGGCAGGCAGTGGGAGGTGGAAGCAGTCACAGATGGAGTCACACCCATGATGGTGGAGATAGCAGCAATGGAGTAGGGTAGTGTTGCCATCAAGGAAAGGTGGGGCTAGGTCTGTTAGTGACATGGTGACAATTCTGTGGGGTGACAGGGACAAATGTAAATATCCACTGGGGTCACTTTCCCTTGCATACTTGTCCCAGCAACCTTTCTAATGGAGACCCCAGGAGAGGTGAGCCAAGGCTCAGGACACGCCCATACTGACTCAGGATGGTGACCAGGGCTCCTGAAGGCTGCGGTAGATAGAAGCCTGGGGTTCTAGTCAGGGTGGGTGGCTGAGGTGATGTGAGGGTTCTGAAGTCTACACATGCTGTCCCTTAGCAGACCCAAGGATGCAGGTTCTAGTTCCCATGGGAGTACAGGCTCTAGATGTGACCCACTCTCCACGCAGAGGCAGACACGAGAGCACCAGAGTGCACCGATGGACCCCACCCCACTCACCCTGTGCAGTGGTCTCAGGGCGGCTGGCCCAGGAAACCCCGGAACCTCGCTTCTTCTTCTCCAGGGATGTCCTGACATTGTTCTGCAGGCTGTGGGGCTTCTCCTGGAACAGACCTGCCCCCCCCCCGCCCCACTGAGTCAGGGACATGGGATCCTCTCTGGCTACACCTGGGAGGCAAGGAGGATGGGCCAGGATCTGTGAAGGGCCAGAGACCGGAGGCAGCGTACATCAGTGGTTTCAGGGAGACCCAGCAAAACCAAGGAACACATCAAATGTTTATCATGTCTCCATCTGGAGGGGGGACACGCAGCGACGTTCCCATGTGTCCCCTGTGCCTGGCTTTCCCAATTCTATTGGGTGAGGGTAAGGTTGGGCAATGGCCTGCCTTGTAGTGCTACAGGTGAAGTTTTTGTCTAACTGAGAGGAACATCACACTTTCAATCCCGAAGCAGGGGTTATCAACAGAGGAGAAAGCTGTGGTTTTGAGAAACAGGGACTGTAGGGACCAGGAAGTAAGGGGCGTCCAGGAGAGCCGCCCTCTTTGCTGCCACACCAAAGGTCTCCATGAAAAGGGGTTCAGAGTGCATTACAGGTACAGGGTGAGGTGGCTCTCCTACAGAGGTGGCTGCTCTGGTGTCTGTCCTGCTGAGAAGTGGAGGTGGCAGGGGACAGGCAGGGGATCCCTGGGAGTTGTGAACAGGTAGAGCCCCAGTGGAGACCTGGGGGGACTTAGCTACGGCTGACCGCTGACCGGCTGACCGGCTGACCGGCTGACCGTGAGATGCAAGGCTCTGGGGACCTGTCAGAGCTCCAGTCTGTTATCATGCATTCAGCCCCTGCCACGACCAAGAGAAGGCTGGGTTAATGGGAACAACGCCCTGATTAAGCAAAGGCAATTAGGGCAGCAGCAGCGGCAGTGGCAGTGGGGCTCCTCTCCCAAGCAGCAGGCATCCAGTTCAGTTAAGCCTTGTCTCTTTCCCCTTCTACCCACCGCAGCAGAGTGGCTTGACCCTTGTCTGCCCTTCTTCTGCCCCCACTCTCCCAGCCCTAAGGGTTTAGACCACACACCTTGAAAGCCACTCCCTGCCTCCTGCTCCTCTCTCCACCTGCCCTGTCAGCACCCCACAGGTATTAAATCACTCCCAAACTGTGACTCCTTAGCTCCTCTAAGACTCTTGTAGAGGAGGCTCCAGCCTCCTGCCCACCTCCCTCTGGTCCACCAACCCCACACCCCCAGAACCCTGACTAGTCTCAGCTCCTGCAACCTCCTCCCCTCAGTCTTGGCTCTGCCCTTCCCCATCACTGCCACAGCCCTCAGCCCTGACACTCCCCTCCTTGTTCCTGCCAGCCTGACCTGATTGACCTTCTCCTTCTCTGGGTCTAACCTACTCTTTCCCTCCCCATCTCTGTTTGATGACTCTCATGTTTTAAGTATCTGCTTAGACACCTCCTCCGGGCAGCCATCCAGGGTATTCATGCCCACAGAGCACCTGATCCTTCCTCCACAAATCTGCTATTGTAACAGCTTGTCCCTGAGCAAAGAGCCCCTGAGCCCCTGAGCCCAGGATGTCCGACCCTCCCGCTCACTGCACCTCTGCAATCTCTCGGGCCAACAGTGGGCTCAGCCAGCCCAGGAGGGGCTCAGCCAGCCGGGATCCTCACCTGAGCAGGTGATGCAGGAGATCCCCTCTGCACTCAGGTTGTACTTGAGGTCCAGCAGCACCTGAATGTTGGTGTCCGGCCGGAAGAGAAGTGGGGCCCGGCTGGCGGGACGGAGCCGGCTGGCGAACACCAGGGACAGGATAAGGATGGAGGCGAAAAGCCCTGTGAGGAAGTGCCGCGTGAGATGATGCCCTCCTTGGCTGGCACCCCACCCTGGCAGAGTGGTTATCAGTGTGGGGGGGAAGGAGGAGGAGGAGGGGAAGGGGAGGAGGGGGAGGGGGAAGAGACAGGAGAAGGGAAGGAGAGGGGAGGAGGGAGAGGACGAGGTGGAGGAGGAGGTAGGGAGGAGGAGAGGGAGGGGAGGAGGGGAAG
>NC_034595.1:99219634-99349892 GCF_900095145.1 Mus pahari
CTCATTTTTAGACCAAGAACTCAAGTGTTAGACTGGCTGGCACAGCCAAGGGCAGAGGGTAGAACTGGGGTTCAAACGCAGCCAGCTAGTCTACTCCAGGGCTCATTTTTAGACCAAGAACTCAAGTGTTAGACTGGCTGGCACAGCCAAGGGCAGAGAGTAGAACTGGGGTTCAAACGCAGCCAGCTAGTCTACTCCAGGGCCAAGCCCGAGCACTCGCCACTCTTGCCTGGAGCATGGCTGCTTGTAAGAAGTAGCGGATGAGGCCCAGGGGCAGCCTACCCAGGAAGAGGAGGAGGCAGAGAAGAGGCCGTGCTCAGACCTCTGAGAGCTACTCCACTCTCCGTGCTTGGGGTGTGGAGTATGTGGGTGTGTTGGCCTTCAGGAAGGGACTGGGGCACACTCACCTACGATCACCCAGCGGCTCTTGACGGCTGCCCATAAGACCCAGCGGTGCAGCAGCTCTTGCAGCTGGGCGAGGAGCTGGCCCCTGCTGTTCCCATCAGGGGTGGGCTGCAGACCCTCACTGTGCACAGAGACCAGTGACACATCTCCCAGCTCTAGGGACACTGCCAGGCAGAGTGGGCAGCCAGTCAGAGTCTGAGCCACAGCCTGCCCTGGCCCACACCCGCACTGGCAAAGCCCACATGCTAGGTGAGGGTCTCCACTGGCCTTCTGTCCTGGGTCCCTTGGGGCCAGCCTATCCCTGAACATCCCCCTGGAGGCCACCCCCGCTCAGACCATCCTGTTCTCACCTGGCTCATCCTCGACATTCAACAAGGGGATGTCATCATCCAGATAGGGTAGGGGGCCCTGAGCAGGGCCACCCCCAGCCCGCTCTGGAGCCGTGAACAGGTCCCCGGGAAAATGCAAGGAGCTCTTGCGGCCGCACTTCTGGTGGCAGCTATGAAGGGCAGGGCACAGGTGTAAGGCTAGGAGTCGGGGCAGTCAGAGAGGATGGGGACAAGGAAAGGGTACAAAAGGGTACGAGCCCAGGTAGCAAACAGCTGCTCTTGCCTCGCAGGAGAGGCACCACTGACTACGATGAGAGCCAGGGTTGAGTTTCTTCTGGAGCCATCTACCCTCAGCTTCTACTCTTCCTCTGGGGATACAAGGGGTCGCAGGGGATGAGACAGCTGCCCTGTGATTCCCTAGGTTAGGGTCCTGCCTAGAATGCACACTAAGGAAATGGTGGTTTTAAAGACGTGCGGACGTATGCCCACCTCCTGTTCACATGTGACTGCACTGCTGCTGGACAAGAGCTTCCCTGCCCCCTGCCTAGCCTAGAACTAGGCACATAAGAACCCTAGAGGGTTGAGGGGAGGGGTGTGGTGTGGTGGCTACTTAGGATGTGAAGGGTGAAGGATGCTCACCTGCTCTGGCAGGAGCTCTCCAGGGGCGCCATGTAGAGGCTCCAGAGGCCCAGGGCCGCAGGCATGGTGAACAGCACAGCCAGCCAGCAGCAGGTCACAATGAGGGACATGAACAAGCCGAAATCATGTACAGCGGGGATCTGTAGCCAGGAGCAGAGAGGACAGGGCACTGTGAGTGGCTTGGGTGTCTCTATGTCCGGAGACAACCAGAAAGCTGGGTCTCTCCCAACTGACATAGGAACAGTTTCCAGGACAACAGCACCGGGCCTGGAGGATGCCAGAAGCCGCGCTGGGCACAGCAGCTGAGAAAGCACTTGCCTCTCCTGAGGGCAGAGGCTCTGGTCTACCTGTGGCCATCTGGGAACGGCCAGAGTAAGCAGCTGGTAGTGGCCATGACAGAAGACACATCACACAAACCCAGGCTGCAGGATGGTGAAGAGAAAGGGAAGCTTGGTAGCCAACATGGGGAAGGAGGGAGCCTCAGAAACCTCACAGGGACCTGCCCAGGGCTGTGGAGATTGGAGGAAACCCTAACCGATCAGCAGGCAGACCTGAAGTTTGTGAAATCACTTCATTATCTGCCCATCTCAGACCCAGAATAATCCATGGAGAAACTGAGGCCCAGAGAGGTTTCCATGAGCTATGTGGCAGAGTCACAAAGTCTCCCAAAGATGTCGTTGCCTCCCTCAGCGATATGGAAGTGGGAGTGGGAGAGAGGGGGAGGGCTGGGGAGAGAGGAAGACAGACAGACTGTACAAGAGATCAAAATCAGGCATGAAGTGGCATGAAGAGCTCAGGCCAGGGGCGAGGAGCCTGTCGGGTTTCTGTGCTAGGAAGACAGAGATGGCAGTAACACTCTTATCTTGGGCTGTAAAGATCGGATGGTAAAGAGGTTCAGAAATGGTGGTGGCCCAGAGCAGAGTCAGAGTGCATATTCACTAACTGGACTGCTGTAACCACCCCACATGTTGGCTAGACATAGAAACGGACTGCAGAGTCACAGCAAGGACCTTGAGATGAAGGTACTGGGGTCAGGAGCCACCCACTTGTGGGCGGATGGGAAACCGGGACAAGGACCTCGGGCGGGCTTCTCACCTGGGAGAAGACGTTGGCTGCATAAGCGGCGGCAGTGGTCAGCGAGGTGAAGAAGGTGGCCTTGCCTGCCGTCTGGATGGTGTGGATCATCCGCAGTTGGGGATCTTCCAGGTGGGTGGCCTGGCGGTATGTGTTGATGAATACAAAGACGTCGTCCACACCTGCAGGAAGAACAGTTCAGGCAGTTCAGTTCAGGTCCCACTTCTGTGTGCCTCAGGTCCGGTGCCAGGTGGCTCACCTCTGGCTTAAGGAGGCCCTCTGACTGGCTCCATCCTGAGGTCAAGCCCCACCCACCAGACTCCTTGGCCTTAGTCTCCAGGCCTCACCCACCAGATTTCTTGGCTGCACCCAGCATCTCCAAGCCCCACTCACTAAGTCCTCAAGCCCCACCCACCAGACATCTTAGCCTCACCCAGCCTCTCCAAGCCTCACCCACTTTGGCCAAGCATCACCCAGCATGCACCTTGGCTCCATTCACTGTCTCCAAGACCCACCCATAAAGTCTCAAGTCCCACATACCAGCCTCCGTGGCTTTGCTGAGTTCAAGCCCTATCCATCAAGCTTCCCGGCCCCACCCACCACTCTTCTAAAGCTTAGTTTCCTATCTCCCCACCACTCTCATCACCATCTAGAATGCCTTCTTGGGGGAGGGGGGCTGGAAGGGACAGAGTTCTCAAGTGAGACTCCCCTGCAGGGACTGGAGGACAACTCACCGATGCCCACAATCACAAAGGCGGCCACTCCATTGAGGATGCCCAAGTACTGGATGCCAAAGACCACGTGGTAGAGAAAGAGTGCTACCAGGCAGCTGAGACCGATGCTGGCAATCCCAAAGAAGGACAGGAACACTGGGCAGGATAAAGAGCAGAAGGGACCATGGGGAGAGCCCACGCAGAACATCCACCCCAGCCCCTCAGTGACCCTGATGGCAGCCTCTTATCTGGAGCTTCCTGCACCACCCCGGTCTGCTCCTGGGCATGCAGAATTTGAAGCCTTTTGTTCCCAGAGAAGGGGCTGGACAGGAGGCCTGTGTGACAGATGAAATAATTCGTGGAAGTTCTTCCAAGTCCCACTAACCTCGCATACATGGAGAGAATCGTGAGTGTTTTATACTGTGCGTCGCCCGAGGGGACCAGAGGTCCCAAGGTGCTGGACCTATGTCTGGCTCACCACTGGATCCTGGTGAGTCAGAACATCGGGCATCCGATTAACATTTGCTTAATGGATGATTGCATGTCTTGTGCAGTTTTCTATCTCTGCTTACTTGGGCAAGAGCACGTGTCTCCTGCATACAAGCAGCAGTTAGGGGTCGCTCGTGTATGTGAGCAGGTGACGGCAGTGCAGAGGTGAGCTGCAAGCAAAAGGGGCCGCTGCTATGGTATATAAAGTAGGCTCTTGAATGATCCACAACAGTCTAAAAATATCCCAGATGTCCTGACACAAAGTTACCACGGTGTCTGAGCACCATTTGGCCCAGCTCTAGGAACCGGATTTAAGGGTATCCGGGCATCCTTGAACAGGCCGGTGGGAGCGGCAGGGAGGGAAGGCGCTGGCTCACGTGAGCCTTCGGAGATGCGGTACCTGAGCAGGAGGTTAGGATGTAGACGAGGGCTGCGATGCAGCTACTGCTAATGAAGGCAAGGAGCATGTCGTTATTGAAGGTCCGGCGCACCTCATAGTCGAAGAGGTCTGTCCCCCCATAGAGGACCTGGACTTTGCTGGGGGAGGGAGGCCATGGAGAGAGGAGAAAGACAGGTAGGGGATTAAAGATGACTGTGGACACTTGATGCCCTTCATCAGTGACTCTTTACCTTGGCTGCTCATCAAAATCACTTGAGCTTCCAAAAGTCCTGATATCTAGGCCCGATGCCAGGCAAATTAAATCATAATTTCTTGGGTGGAGCTGAAGCAAGTATTTTTTTTCCTCCAGATCTCCCAGGTGATTCAACGTGTAGTTGAGGTTGAGAACTACCATACCTCACAGATAGTAATCAACGATAATCAGCCCCTCCATCATCTTCCGTTCTCAACTGTCCACAGCAGCCTACAATCAAACCAGCTGCAGGTGAACCTGCTTCACGCCGCAATTCAGTGTGTGCTCAAGACAAGTTATTTTCCCCAAGAACCCCAGCCAGGATGATCATGCTGTTTTTCTTCTGTGTGTATGTATATGTGTATGTGGGATGTGCATGCCTGTTCACATGTGTGTGCATGTGTATGTGCACATGCTCCTGCGTTTGTGAGGTTGTGGAGGCACAATGTCGACACAGAGAGTCTCCCTTAGTTGTGCTACCACTTATTCACTGAGGCAGAGTTTGCAATGGAACCCAGGGTTCTTGGACACAGCTAGTTTGTCTAACCATGCATAAGCTTTACAATGACAGGTGGGCTGCCACAAGGATCAGTGTTTCTGTGGGTTCTGTGGACCCAAGCTCTGGTCCTCACACTCAGGCAATAAATACTCTAACCACTGGGCAATCTTCCTAACTTCACACCCTCACATTGTAAAATATATATATATATATGAATGAGACAGGGTCTCACTCTGTTTCCCTGGCTAGACTTTTGTTCTGTGCTGTTCTCTCTCTCTCTCTCTCTCTCTCTCTCTCTCTCTCTCTCTCTGCATGCTATGTACATACATCAGGCTAGACTTGAACTCACAGAAGTCGGTCTGCCTCTGCCTTGGATCTTCCTGGGATTAAAGGTCATGCCCAGCCATCCCAAACTATTTATTTTATTTATTTATGTGTATGTCTTGTATGTGTGGGGTCCCACAGAGGTTCAAGGAAGGCAGCAGACCTGGATCTGGAATTACAGATGTTTGTGAGCTGTGCATCTGGAATTACAGATGTCTGTGAGCCGCCTGATGTGGCTGCTGAGACTTGAACCCGAGTCCTCCGGAAGACTGCTACATGCTCTTAACCACTGAGCCATCTCTCTCGCACCCAAACTGCTTTAAAATACAAGCAAGAGTGACATTTTTGGCAGTGGTGGGAAAACAGCTTCACATCAGGACTGAACACTGTGCTGCAACCACAAGATATGAGCAAGTGGGGCTGGAGAGATGGCCGAGAAGTTAAGAGCACCCATGCTCCTACAGAGAACCTGGTTCGACTCCCAGCACTCACATGGTGGCTCGCACCATACACAGCCCCGGTTACAGGGGACCCAACAAGCACTCATGTGGGCAACATACACGCATACAGGTAAAACATTCATTAACATAAAATAAAAACAAAAAAAGCTAAGAAATAAAGACCCTTTGAGATACAAGAGAAAACACATGACACAGGACTCTGGATCTCAGAGCACAGAGAATGGCGATCCTCTGAGACAGGAGACAAAGCAGGTTCCAGGGCTGACGCCTTGATGGCGTTGCTGGACCCTGGACAGCCTTGCAGATCGGTTAGTAGATGCTCTAGCAGCTGGAACATTCCGCAAACTCAACAAAAACTGTGACCCTGTTGACCCAAAGGCCAAAGAACTGAAGGGCTGCAGTGCACACCGCAGATGAACCGCTCGCACACTCACACCAGGCGAAAAACTGACAGAGGGGAGAAGACACGTCACAGACCACAGAACAAAGAGAAGAACAAGGACAGAGTTGTCAGCGTCAGACAATGGCAGAGCTGTATCCCCAGACACTCGGGGGAAGCTCAACTCAGAATGCTATACCCAGAAAAACACATTTCAAAAGCAAAGGTAAAAATCAAAACTCTGTCAGATGTACAAGCCCGAAATTACCTCTGGTACACAGACACTACTGAAGATGCTAAGGGGGCCCCTCTGGCGGAAGGAAGATGACAGCGTGCAGGAGACACTAAGGATAAGATGCACTGTAAGCGGAGGTGTCACAAGGAAGACGTGTAACATTTTTATTTATTGTTACAAAAGAAAACCGGCTACTTAAAAATAATACAGTGATGTGGGATTCATAACAAACAGATTGTGGACCACAGCAGTGTAGAGGCCACTGGAAGCACGGAAGGGTAGGACAGGGTGATAGGGTACCATCTTAAAGATGTACCGTGATACTTAAGGAGGCATAGTGCAAATCCTGAAGTAGCCACTAAGAATTATGGCTACCAAGGGAAATAAGATTAAAATAAAAGCACAAGAAATAATTCTCCCAGAAGAAATCTTTTTTTTTTTTTAAATCCCCCTTCCATGTATTCAGCACTAGGTTCTGAAGATGCTGGCCAGTGTAATCGGGCAAGAAAACGAGAGGTAAAGTGTGTCTGTACTGGGAAAGAAGAGCAAATCTGTCTTTATCAGTATAACAAACGCTAATCTGCGTGCAAAATCCAGTGGAATCTAAAAAACAAATCGACAACAACAAACCCCAAATTTAACAAGGTCATAAAACACAAAGGAGATTATATATTTAATTTAACAGCTGGGAAATAAATTTTGAATGTATGCTATTATAGGAACAGGAGAATAGCAAATGCTTAGAGATAAAATGAAATCATGCTCGCGGGGCCAAAGATGCAATATTTTAAGATGAATATTACATTCAAGATCCCAGGAGACTGGCTTTCCTATTTCGTAGTACTTGGGATTGAACCTGGGCTTCATGCATACAAAGCCCATGTTCTACCACTGAGCAACAGCCTCAGTTACTTTTAATTTTTAAAAACATTTTGAGACAGGATCTTGATAAATTATCCAGGCAGTCCTTGAACATACTCTGTAGCACAGGCTAGACCATTAACTTTCTGCCTCAGCCTCTCAGATATCTTGGAATTACAGATTTGTACCACCACAGGCCTAACTGACCATCTATCTATTTTAGAAATAAAGGAGTTGATTCTAAAATTCACCTGGAAATGCAAAAGATCTAGAACAACTATACTTAAAAAAAAAAGACAAAAAATGATCTCAAGACAGACAGGGCAAGATGTATCTCAGTGGTAGAGGGTTTGCCTAAGATGTGCTACACCCTGGGCTCAATCCCAAGCACTGAAGGAAAGATAACAAACGGAACCTTGGTATGAAGTTATGAGAATCACGACTGTGTAGTTTCAAAGTGCATGTCCATGGAACAGAACGGAAGTTTCAAAAATGGCCACATTTGTGGGCAGAAAGTTTTGTCCAAGGTGCAGAGGCACAGAGAAAAAAGCGCCCTTCCAACACCCGACACCGGGGTTATTGTAAGAATAATACACCTCAGTTCATATCTTCTCCAAAAGCGAACTCAAAATGAAACGGAAAAACCCAACCAAAAGTGGGCACAAGAGGACAGGAGCCAACATAGAAACTCACACTTGGCCACAGCACAGAGAATAAACATTTGTAGAGTGTCAGCCACAAACAGGGCACACCACGAAGGCTCAGGGAAGATGGGGAAAGAATGAGGTGGGAAGACTTAAAAAAAAAAAAGCTTACTTTAATTTTATGTGTTTGAGTGTTTTGCCTGTAGTATGTATGTATGTATGTATGTATGTATGTATGTATGTATGTATGTATGTGTACCATGAGCGTGCAGTGCCCATGGCAACCAGAGAGGGCATCAGAGCCACTGGAATTAGAGTTATAAATGGTTATGAGCGGCCATGTGGGTCCTCTGCATGAGGAACAAAATCTCTTAACCACTGAGCCATCTCTCCGGTGAGGTATAAGACAAGAGGTCAAGGAGGACCAGAGAAACGGTATCTTCTGGACATGATAGGGACTCTGCACTCACGGACTCACATCATCTGTGTCTGCCTGCACAGAACTACACAAGATCAAGACAGTCAGCCTTTCAGCTTGGGCCTCATGGGAAGGGCTCATGAGTCCCCAGCCCTGGCTAAGCTATGTGCATTGATAGCTCCTGGGGGAGGAGAGTCAGTTCTCTTTCAGGGTCTGGCCCCTGGTAGGTCTACTGTACTCAGAGGATGGTCCCACATCCATGACTATCTGAGCAGCACAAACTGGCCTCAGAAGTCTATGAAATGAAAAAGACATTATGTTTGGTGCTGGTGGTGGCGCTGGCTCTGGTGCAGCAGGAGAAAGAGGATCTGGGAGGAGTTAGGGGAGGAGTGGGAGAATGTGATCAAGTACATCATATCCATGTATAAAATTCCCAAAGGATACAAATGTTATTTTACAGTGGACACAAGATCTGCATCAATATTTCATCAAAGAAGCTAGCGGGATGAAATACGCTCATGAGCCTCTTGTTCATTCAGCTTCCATCACCGTGAGGTGAAGTGAGCAGTTTCCCCTAGTCCATGTTTCCAGTACAATGCTCTGTCAAACCACTGACCCAAACCAAGGGGACCGGAAGAAGCCAAGGACTGAGAACATGAACTGAATAAGTCCTTTCTCCTTTAGAAATATGAGAACAGATGTCCAAGTCATTACTCATTAAAAAAAATGCAAACCAGAGACAGCAGGATTGCCTCATTCATTCATTCATTCATTCATTCATTCATTCTTCCTTCCTAAATCAAGAACAGTTTAAAAACTGCACTACCTATATGTGCTGGTTAATTTTTGTCAATATGACACACTGGGGTCACCTGGAAGAGGGCACTTCCATTGAGGAGATTCCTCTGTCAGATTGACCTATATAGGTTTGTCCTTGGGAGTTTTCTTGTGTCAGTGTGGAGAGTCTGGTGTGGGCAGTGTCTGCCCTGGGAAATTCCAGGAGGTATGGAAAAAGTGGATGACTATAAGCCAGACAGCAGGCCAGAAAGCTGCGCTCCTCCGTGGCCCCTGTTTTGGTTCCTCCCTCCGGGTCCCTGACCTCCTTCCATGATGGACTCACTGTCCCCAAGTTGGTTATGGTTAGTGTTTATCACAGTGATGGAGAAGCAAACCAGAACACCCCACCAAGTTGAAGAGAGGATGTAGGAGACCTGGGATCCTCAACCTCACTGGGAACACAAAGTGGTACAAGCAACTTGGGAAACTCAACACGTCTCTCAAGTTAAACAAACGCCCGCCATTATAGCCTGGTCATCTCACTAAGATGCTTTTTATCCAAGGCCAAAGTATTTGTTCATGGAAAGAGTTACACACAAACAGTCGCTGGAGCTTTACCAGTAAAGGTTGAACCTGGAAACGATGCCATCACTCAGCAACGAGTGAACAGATGGGCAGAATACGGTATGAACACGATTCAGTGCTCAACGATAAACTGTTGATACACGATAAGGCATGGGTAAAATTCAAATAAGCTAGAAGAACGAACAAGCTCCATAAAAAGGGAACACGCTGTGAGATACCTTGCATACAAAGCTCTTAAAAAGAATGGTGGAAAGCAGAGAGTGGGTCTGCGGACATGGCTCAGTAGTTAAGAGTCTAGCCTGCTCTAGCTAGAGGACCTGAATTCGATTCCCAGGACCCACCTGAGAGCAGACAGCTGTCTGCAACTTCAGGTCCAGGGGGGTCTGATGCCCCCCTCTGGCTTCTCAGAGCACTGTATGTATGGGGTGCCCTTAAATACGCACATGCATAGAGTTAAACAAAACGAGGACTGGAAAGTGATTGCTAGGGTGGGGGCTGGGAGCAGGATGCAGTCTGAGCTGGTTCTCTGGGTATAGGAAACCTACTGGGATTTTATGTTCTTGATAGTGGAGGTGTCAGGACTAATCAACTTTAAAATGCTAAGTATATATAGTTGGTCGTGTGCCAATCACACCTCACCAAATGTTTTATTTTCTCAACCTCATGCATAATAGCCAAGAAGGAAAAAAAAAATCTCTGACCGTCTTACTTTGATGAATTAGATATTTTTTTTTTTTGAGTGAAAGAGCTGAATGTTAAATCAGTCATTTACTGTGTAGACATTAATTTATATAGCATATACAGAGTATTTTATGGGGAAAGGGGGCTGGAGAGATGGCTTAGTGCTTAAAAGCACTTGCTGTTCCTGAGGAGGACCTGGGTTTAGTTCCCAGCACCCACATGGTAGCCTACTATTGTCTGTCACACCAGTTGGAAGGGCTCTGAGCCCTCTTCTGGCTACCATGGGTGCCACACATACACATAATTCACAGAAATCCATACAGGCAAAACACACACACATAAAATAAATTAATCTTAAAAAAAATAAACAAATTAAAAAGCAGAGGGAAAAAAACCAGTCATTTTAAGAGAGCAACAATGGACAGGCAAAATGGCTCAGTGGTGCTTGCTGCCAAGACGGACAGCAGGAGTTCTGGAATCCACACAGTGGAGAGAGAGAACAAATTCTTGCAAGTTGTCCTCTGACTTCCACACCTACACAGTGGCACACATGTACACACACACACACTCACACACACAAATGCAATAAAACTTTTAATGGGGAAAAAGAGCAAGGAGAAAGACATGCAGCCGACTTCTCTACAGAAACTGATGGAAGTCGTGTGACAGTGGAGTGGCGTCTTTCAAACAGTAAATGAACACAGCTGCCAATTTGGAATGCCACACAAGTGAGACAGAATAGAAAAATGAAAGTAAATAAAGATCCCCCTCTCCCAGGCAAACAAAACGTGAGTCACCAGCAGCAAACCCGCACGCAGAGAATACTAAAAAGAGATCTTCAGACTCAGGGACAGTGGTCCCAGAGGGACATGTGAAGCCACAGAGAGGAACAAAGACCAGCAGGAAAGATAAAGACGCAGATCAACAGAAACGAGCAGGACCTGCAAGACAGAATGGGCCGTGGGTTTAAAATGTGCACACAATTCAAGTGCACACAACTAAGCCACGAGGGGACGAAGAGCAGTAAATGCCACGCCAGTGGTCTCAGTCCCCAGTGTGATCGGTGAAGCAGGAAAAGTGACGATTCATGAAACTCTGCGTTAAGTCAAGGTGTGTTTTTCCCTCGACTCACCAAAACGACAACAATGGAAAGGATTTTGTGAATAAAGTTCTGGGAGCGGGTGCGGCTGACACTTCAAATGTGGCCAAACATTTCAGCTGAGGTGAGGGCTGCTATCTGAATCACCCTCCATAGTCAGTTCCTATCGGTGCCTTTCCTTGAGGTACTTTCACCCACCCATCCGTCCGTCCGTCCATCCATCCATCCATCCATCCATCCATATATCCACTCATTCATGCCTTAGACCAATCTTTACCAAGTGGTGCCAGGCACCATGCCAGGGATAGGCTTACAGAAGTGAGCCAGAAATAAGCCCATCTCCAAACCAGATCTTTCTTAAATGTGTGTGTGTGTGTGTGTGTGTGCATGTGTGTGTGTGTGTGTGTGTGTGCGCGTGATATGTGCATACCACAGTGTGCTTGTGAATGTCAGGAGATAACTTATGGGGATCAGTTCTCTCCTTCTACCTTATTGGTTATCAAGCTAGGTGGCAGGCTCCACTAAGCCATCTTTCTGGCCTCTTAAATGGTGTGTGTGTACACGTGTACATGCATGTGTGTCTACCTGCATGTGCACACGTGTGTACATGTGTGTTTGGAGACCAGAGATGAGACATCGACCTCGAGTGTCTTCCTTGTATTTTCTGCCTTGTTTTTTTTCCCCTCAGATTTATTTTATTTCTCTCTCTCTCTCTCTCTCTCTCTCTCTCTCTCTCTCTCTCTGTGTGTGTGTTTGTGTGTGTGTGTGTGTGTGTGTGGACATGTTTGCAAGTAGCCACAGAGGCCAGAAGAGGGCAGTGGATCTCCTGCAGCTGTGAGCTGCCTGGTTTGGGTGCTGGGAACAGACCTACCTTCGGATGCGGCAAGCACCCTTCACCATCGAGCCCTGCATCCATTGCACTTTAATCCACTGAGTCTTACCCAGTGGGTCTTCTCCTCAGGCCCTACTTGCACACAAATTCCCCCTGGAAATGCCATGGGTCCAAGAGAGGGCTTGCCAGCCTACAGTTCCTAATATTGGGATTATACCTGGGTTTTATATGGGTCCTGGGGATGTGAATTCAGATCTTCATGCCTGCGTGGCAAGCACATTACTAACTGAGCCATCTCTGCAGGCCCTAGCTCCTCTATGCATCTTTAAAAGAAATATTCATCTTATATGTATGAGTGTTTTGCCTGTGTGATGTGTGTGTGCACCATGCACATGCCCTGTGCCTGCAGAAGTCAACAGAGGGTGTAGGATCCCCTGAAACTGGGATCACAGACAGGTGTGAGCTGCCACTTGGTGCTAAGAAGAGACCCCAGGTCCTCTACGAGAGCAGCAGGTGCTCCTAGCCACCTCTCCGGCCCTGCTCTCTCTTATTAATGACCAGAGTAATAGGAACCACAGTCCCATCTTACAAGTAGGGACACTCAGGCCCAGAGAAACGAAGCGATTCGGCCCACGGACCCTATGCATGTTACAGATAGAGAGGGATTGCTTCCTTTCTGGCCAATCATACCCAATCCCTCTGAGACAGGAGTTCTGGAACTGTCTCCTTCCTTCAATGCTGTCATATCTACTAATGAACTAATGATCAAGAAAAGAGGCCCTTTGGGGGGGGGGGTCCGGAGGATGTGCCTAACTCTGCCCAAACTTGGAGATAAAGACTTCCTGGGGTTCCACTTGTGAGGAAGGAGATTTGGGTCTGAGAGGCACCCTGTCGCCTACACACAGGCACACGCAGGGTGAGGCTGGACTTCCTACCTAGTGGACTGCTTGGCGAGCATGGCCACGTATGTGACCACGAAGCTCTGAAACTTGGCCCTCTGCTCCTCCCAGCGATCATCCACTGAGTAGTAGTTGGGGAGCGGCGCTCCAAACAGGATCTCGCTGCGCAGGAGGGAGCTCTTCAGATTATCCGCGGAGAGCCCCTCATCCACATACCAGTAGAACTCAGGGTGAGTCATGGCCAGTTCTAGCGAGCCTGCGGGGGGGGGGGGCGGGGCAGGAAAACCCAAAGAGCTCAGTGCCCAGCTCCCACCAGTCCCCTCTGCCACTGCACCATCTGGGACAGAGGAATGGCGCCGAGGGAGAATCCACAGCTTCGTCGCCAGAGCAGGCAGTTCCCCCTAGGCTTATGCCTTAATTCCAGTTTGAACCGCATCTAATTCCAAGGCCCAGTCACTAATCCCATAACTCCACCTGCTGCAGACCCACCCTGCTTTCGACCTCCCTCCACCCAAAAAACCCCACTCTTTAGCCTGTCTCACCTACCCGAAAGGTACCTTAAACCTCCATGCTCCTCCTTAGGTATTTTAACAACTTGACACAAGCTAATGTTATCTGGGAAGAGGATACACCTCCATCAGATGGCTTGTGGGACCATTCTTTTCTTAATTGCTACATGACAGAAGAGGACCCAGCCCACTGGGGTCAGTGCTATTCTTGGGCAGGTACTCCCGGGGTGTTTAAGAAAGGACACTGAACAACCATGCCATTAAGCAGCTACCTTCCAGGGCCTCTGCTTCAGTTCCTGCCTCTAGGTTCCTGCCTAGAGTTCCTGCCTTGATTTCCTTTGATGTGGATGATGAAATAAACCCTTTGCCCTGCAAGTGGGCTTGGTCACCATAGAAACCTAACTAAGACAAATTTCCTTCCAGGTACCCTCAAACCAACCCCACCCCTAAGTCTCACTCCACGCTTTCTCTCTCTGGACTCAACCTAACTCCCTAAATCCCACAATCCCAGTGGGTGCCCTAGTCTGTAGCTTTCTCTCCCTCTCCCTCTTCGTATCCAATCCCAGCCGCACATCCCACAGACACCTTGCATGCTGGCCATGCCCTAGCTCAACATAGTCCCATTCCATCAGTGTGCCTGCTCACCCCGGATATCTGCCAGGTCCTGGCCCATGCCGTCGTAGTAGATCTTGCCGCCCCTCTCGGTGGGGAAAAAGTAAGTCATGAGTGAACTAGGCGGGGAACAGTAGGAATAGGAGCCAAGCGGCAGGTCCTTGAGCACCTCATGAGGCTTCCAGCAGAACTCCCGGAAACCCGGGTGGTCCATGATTTTACGCTCGATCTCGTGGATCGTGACTAGACGCTCGCTCGTGAAAATGTTGCGCTCTGCGTCTCCGCGCGCCAGAAAGATGAGCTCGATTCGCCAATGCGCGTGTGTCTGGGTGTTGGCGCTCACATAGGTGCGCGAGTAATCCCAACGCGAGGCGCCCCGACGGGCCCGGCTCTGATTGGTTACCTGACCCTCCGGGGACGGAGCCTCTCGGCGCCGTCGCTCACTCGGATTGGCTGCTGATGGCTGAGTGGCAGGAGTGTCCCTTGGTGCTGAGCGAGGAGCTCGGGATGCAGGTCGAGAATGATTCCCCAGGTGCAACTGCTGAAGCTGCTCTGAGATGAGGCGCTGCAGCGTCTCAGAGGTGAAGTCCGCTAGGTCGCGCCTGTTGCGCCCCCAAGATCCAAACTGGGACTTGAGGGCCAAGGCCAGGGCGTCGAAGCGCTGTGATGCCTCGTGGTTGCGGATTTCAAAGGCATTGTAGGAGATGTCGATGTCCAGGGGCGGGTAATAGAGGAACATGAAGGCGGACAGCACCATGGGGATGCTGCAGCCAAGGAACAGCACCAGCCCTGCGCAGCACGGGTTGGTGAAGGCCCAGCCCAGAGTGCTCCAGAACCCCAAAGTCGGGGGCCTGGAGGGCAGTGTCCAGCGTCGCCAGCAGCCCTGTGTTCCGGAGTGCAGCCCTGGTACGGGGACACCCCTGCAGGCCTCATCTTCTTGCTGTTCCTCTTCTAGCCACACATCCTGCAGCAGGGGGTCATCCTCTGAGTCCATACCCTAGGGAAAAGGGACCGGTCAGCAGCCTTGGGAGGGGAGGCTTCACCCAGTCTAGGTACCACAGCAGAGACCAGTTCTACTGTGGAGTTGTGTCATACGTTCACCATGCTCTAGGGAAGCCAACAACATGTATTCCTCCCAGGAAAACCGAATTGTTCTTTCCCATTAAACACAATGAGGTGATTCTGTCTTTCAAGATCAAAGAAAAGGGAGAACTGGGACTGGAGAGATGATTCAGTGGTTGAGAGCACTGGTTGCTCCTGCAGGAGACCCAGGTTCAATTCCCAGCACCCACATGTCCGCTCATGAAGGTTTGTAGCTCTAGTTCCTAGGGGCACACATATGTGTACATACATACATGCTGGTAAAATAGTCATGTGCGTACATTTTAAAGCAGGGGGAGGGGTGCTGTAAACCAACTGCAACAGAAAAGACATTTATTTCTTTTGGTGGGTAAAAGCCAGCAAGGCTTCTAGCTCTCTCTCTCTCTCTCTGTGTGTGTGTGTGTTTCAATCTTTACTGCGTTCCTTTGTCTCACTTTAGAACTCAAGGCTACTCTAAGATGTTAAGTTGTGGCTCCATAGCAACTGCTTGTGTATAGCGAACAACTGTAAAAGACCTTCAGGAGTTTGTCAGAGTAGAGGGAGAGAAAATGATCTCTGGAATCAGACAGGCCCTGATTTGGGTCTTGGCAACTGGAACACCGGCAAGACTCGGAATCACCCTGAACTTCAGAGTTATCCTCCATAAAATGGAAGCGGCCTCATAGGACTGTGCGGTCAGAAGTGGAAGTACTCTGCAGTCTGTGTAGTATGTTAAGTATCGTCTGCCAGCCAATTAGATTCCTTTCTTCCCCTTGGAAATGTAACACCCTCAGCCATTGCCCAGGGTACTGTGCCAAGGCTAGGTGTCTGCCACAGAGCCCTCAGTATAGCCTCAGCTCTTCCCTGAATGCAGCAGCTGCAGCCACTGTTTGACAAGCTTAGACCACTTAATATGCGGCTCCAGCAACTGCAGCCCTCTGAGCACAGGCAGGGGCTAGGCACCTCTCAGTGAGATGTGAGGACTCCCACTGGGCAGCCCAAAGGCCACCTTCGGTATCCCTGGGGTAGCCGGCCCCTTGATGGAGGGAGACTCCTAATCCAGTTGGACACCAGGCAGAAAGGGAAGAGGCAGCAGGGCTGAGGATGTCGCACTTCCCACTGGCATTGTCTGGAGTATTTCCCTTCAATTAGCTGGGCAACCCAGGAGAGAGAGAGAGAGAGAGAGAGAGAGAGAGAGAGAGAGAGAGAGAGAGAGAGAGAGAGAGCTATCAGTCAGAGAAAGTGGGGAAGAGCATGGAGGGAGGGGTACTGCCAGAGAAGAGAGTGAGGCCGGGGAGTGGGATAATGGGAGGTGGGGTGGAGGAGAAACAGATACAATAGAAAGAATGACTGAGGAGGCTCAGTCCAAGACTTGAAAGAAGAGGGGGGAAAATAATCAAGAGCAAAGAAGGAAAATATGTACTGAGTTCTCTCTCTCCCTCCTTCTCTCTCTCCCTCCTTCTCTCTCTCCCTTCCTGCCTTTTTATTACATTGTATTCTCTCCTTTCCCCCACATTCTGTAGGTAGGTCGGCTTATACCCACCCATGGTACCCCCACTCTGTGTAGGCATGCAGAGACCCACCCCTGGTGCCTCCACTTGGTGTAAGCATGTAGAAACCCACCCATGTTGGGCACATGGCATTCAGAGGACGCCTTGACGGAAGTCAGTCCTCCCCTTCCACGATGTACGTCCCAGGGATTGAACTCAGTTAACTGGCTTGCCTTTACCTCCCACCCCATCCTACCAACACTCCTGCTGTTTGTAGTCAGGTGAGCGTGTGTGTGAGTCTATGTGCATCATGAGTGTGCAGCTGCCCACGGAGGCCAAATGGTGTTGGATCCCCTGGACCTTGAGTTACCAGCAGTTGATATGGTTTCTGGGAACTGAACCTAGGTCCTCTGAAAGAGCAGTAAGTGCTCTCAACCACTGAGCTCTGCAGCTCTGTTCTTATGGTTTATGAGACTGGTTATCATGTAGCCTAAGCTTGCCTCAAACTCTACATAGCTGAGGATGGCCTTGAAATCCTGATCCTCAAACTCCACATAGCTGAGGATGGCCTCGAAATCCTGATCCTCCTGCCTCTACTTCCCAAGCGCTAGAATGCCAGTCATGAACCACCATACCTATCTTGCTGATAACAGTCAGTTTCAAGGCCAGTCTTGCTGTGAAGTCAAAGCCATATCATAAGCAAAACCCTACTTTTATAACCAGGAGGTGGGAAAGCAATCTCATATATATATTAAATACAACTCACTGAGAACGGCTAACACTGTTTCGGAGGATTATGGGCGATTTTTATTTTCTTTTTTATGCTTGTCTGTTTCCAAATTTTCTGCAAAGATCAGGTACTTTTGGAATCAGAAATAAAGGCTATTTAGATTGTGTGTGTGTGTGTGTGTGTGTGTTAGTATGCATATTTTACCAGCTGACTTTACCTCTTCAAAGAGTCATGATGTACTTGGTGTTGGGGGTCAGGAGAGAATGCTGGCCTCCCAGAAGCAAACCAGGGAACCAGGACACAGCAGTGAGAAAGCAGAACACAGGGCTGGGGGGAAGGGGATGATGTGTGGACAGTCTCAGTCCCTTGAGGCAGAGGGAACAGTCTTAAAAGGAAAGGGAAGTAAATCACGGGCCCACAAACCCTTTGCAAAGGACCTGGGGGGCGTGGCTTATTAGTTACAGAGATCTTGCCTAGCCAGCATGAATCCTCTGCTTCCATCCCCAGCATCCACACCCCACACACCTCTAACCTCGGCACACAGGAGATGGAGGCAGGGGGAGGATCGGGAGCTTCGAGCTCATCCTCAGCTCCATGGCAAATTTGAGATCAGCTTGAGCTATGTTAAAATGTACCCCCCAACAAAACAAAACAAAACAAAATGTATCAAGCGAGCAGTTCCACTGCCCACATGGGGAAACTGAGATGTCGTGAGGAGGGTGGTGACACCCAAGATCATTCCAACAGAGTGGGGCCAGGATTCTTGCCTGGAAGTTTTCTGTCTTGCCACCAGATTCTGGAGTAGGCTTGTTTGTTTGTTTTTGCTTTGTTTGTTTGTTTTGGCAATGCCAGGGGACAAGCAGGCCTGGAGATGATAAACACATTCAAAATAGAGAAGCTGTGTTTGAACTCTACAGGGAAAGGACCTTCGGTGGGAGGTGGTGTAAACACCTACCCAGACCCCTACTTCTCCTTCATGCAGTGCCCAGGCAGGAGGCCCAAGCCACAGCTTTCTGTTTTCGATTTTCTTCCTAGCCAGGAATGGCAGACTCCTTCCTTCTTCATTCCCTCATCCCAGCCAGACTATTAAAATGTAATCAAAAAATCACATTAGACATGCAGATTCTACTTAAAATACATATATGTATATATATAATTTAACGGCAATTAGGAGCTAATCAGCTTTTTCTCCCTGACTCGCTGTGTTTTGCTTCCCTGGTTCAGCTCCGGTCCACAAACAGCTCAGAGCCCTTAGAATCTGCTCACGTTGGGGTTGAGAGATTTGGGCAGCAGTTCAAACTGAGATGTTTTAGATGTTTTGAGTTAAGTAGTTCCACTCTGCTGCTGTGGCTGGAGTTCTCTCTCTCTCTCTCTCTCTCTCTCTCTCTCTCTCTCTCTCTCTCTCTCCTCTGCCTCTTTCACAAGTGCAGCTCATGAGAAAGAGATGGAAGCAAAGAGGTCACAGGCACTCCTAGGTACCGCTGTCCTGAGACCTGGTGCTACCTTCCTGATGTCCCACCATATACCTGATATCCGGCATCACAAGGCTTTTTCTATGACTTGGAAACTCGACTGGTGATGGCTTAGATGCTCAATGGGGGACAAAATCACATGTGTGGGGCGAAGCCAAAGCCTGGCTAGCTTAACTAGAATCTCTGACACTCGTTAAGATAATTGCAACATCATAATTAGTTCTGGTTCCACTGTGCTACGAAGATTTTTATCCATCTCTCTCGGCCTCATATCAACTTTGCAACAAAGGCATGTGAGGAGCCCCATTTTATAAGACAAAAAGACTCACAGAGAATAAATATATATCCAGGAGCTTTGTTTTGCTAGAGAACTCTAATATAGAGAAATAGGAAGCAGAGAGAAAATGGGGGAGGGGTGCCTGCAGTAGCAACTAGGGCAGTTCCCGAATTTTCTCTCAAGAAACCTAGGCCCTAAGATGGAGATATAGCTCAGCAGGAAAGGGTTTGCCCAGCATGTGTAAAGCTCTGGTTCAGTCCCCAGTACCAGAAAAAGAAAATTTCAGATTCTAAACCGGTGAATGCTCTGCCCTGGCCCCCCAGACCTATAAAGGAAGGCAGATGGTATTTCTCAGAACCATCTTCCTTCCTCCAAAAAGACCAACTTAGATCTCTCCGCTCATCCTGGGGCAAAGCTGGCTTTGTCCGGCTGGGGCAGATGTCTAGACTTCCTGCATGAGATGTGCTCCCAGGAATTCCCATCCTGTTGGCTCCAAGGGACCTGGACTTACTGATTGGGAGCCTAGGTGGGGTGGAGGAGGAAATGGAGGGACAGTAGAAAAGGCTGTGGTAAGCCTGCCCAAGCCCCTCGTTTCTCAGAAAGGGCAGGCTGCTGAGACAGAGTAGATGAAAGACGGCCGTCCTCCCCAAGCTGACAGCTGCTGAGAAAACTGGGCGCTGACTCGTAAACTCAACAGCTCAATATATATCAGGCAAACAAGCCTTGCTCTGAGCTGTATATCAGCCAAGGGTACTGTCCCAGTGTCTCCAGAGAACCCTCACAATTGCATTTCTGCCATTCTGTTGATTCCCTCTGGTGGGGTCTGTAGGACAGGAGTAGTCCCTGCCCCCATACAACAAGAGGTTATTAGAGACTTAAAACCAGGGTCTGATTCTAGGGCTGAAGGGTGAGCTGAGCAGAACTGTGAAGTTAGAAAGACCTGGGTTTGAGTCCCAGCTCTGCCACTAGCTGGGTGTTTGGGGCAGGAATGTTTCTCCATTGATTGTATGATGGGATGCTTACTGACAGCTCGGCCCTACTGTGTGGCCTGCACACACTATGTGCTTTTTGAAATTTACATTTATTCATTTGTGTGTGTGTGTGTGTGTGTGTGCGCGCGTGTGTGCGTGTGTATGTAGGTCAGAGACACCCTGCTGGAGTCAGTTTCTTCCTTTCATTACGCGGGTCCTAGGGCTCGAACTCCAGCCCTCAGGTTTGGAGGCAAGAGCCTTTAGTTGCTGAGCCATCCCTCTGTCCCTGCTTTTCTCATTTATTCTGTTTCTCATCTGCTCTCAGCTCACAAAGCTGTCAGCTGCCCACGGGGCAGGGCCGGCTTGAGTTTCTGCAGGCTAGAGGCAGGAGCCATCCCTTTAGTCACCCTGTTTGGCTGCCACAGGGACTCCACCCACTGATCTCTCCTCCTCTCCCCCTTTCATCTCCCCTACCTGTGCAGCTCGGGCCTCTTTCCAGACCCATCAATCAGCCCAGACTCTGGGGCCCTTACAGCAGCCTCAACATCACAGAGAACAAGACAATGAAAGCTTAATGTAACCGGCAGCATGAATAGAGATAGAAATTAGAACACGCTCCCAGGTACTCCTGCTGGAAGGGGCAGAAGCTTCCAGAACCCCACCCTGTCGCCCCTTCCCAACACACCCTGGCCACTGTCCCCAGTGCCATGAGGGGCTCTGGAGCCTGGGAACCCTGGGGCTCAGCAGCCTCTGCAGTTCTCTGGGCTAATAAAAAAAAGAGAAGAGCCCACAGTGGAGGGTGAATAACCAGGGCTATAAAAGCCAAATTGGATTCCTTCCTGGCTGATGAGCTCAGGGCTCTTCTCTCTCTAAGACCCGATTAGCAAATATGTAAAACCACTCTTGCTTCCCCGATTCCAGGCGGCTCTTCCTGGTGCTTGCTCAGGGTCCAGGGAGGAAGGTTGCTCCGGGGCAGGTGATGGGCACCCACAGCAGCAGAATGGGCCAGGGGCTGGAGCAGGGTCCTGGCCTGCTGCAGACCTACTGTGTGACTTAGAACGAGACTCTACCATCTCTGAGCTTGGGGGTCCCCGCCTACCGGATACTGAGTGGGGAGAATTACCTTAATGGAAATGAGGAAAGCAGGGCACAGGGAGCTGAGGGCTGGAGGAGCTCCGCCCTTATCCCCCCACCCCATCACAAGCTACTGTGTAATGGGGGAGAGGAAGTGGCACTGCAGGGCAATGCAGTAACATCAGACTCTGTAGCAGAGATGGCCGAATAGCCAGTAGGTTTGTGTTGGGTGTCATTGCCTCCTCTGAGACACAGTGCAGCTGAGTTCTGGAAAAGGCCCCAGATACACCTACACTCCACCCATGAGTCCAAGCCCGTGGCCTCTCAGAGAGAAGCTGGAGGGACTAAAGAAGCTCTAAGATGAATAGGAGCCTTAAAGCATGGTGCTCCAGCTTTGGGGGAACACTGCGTCTGGTTCCAGGTGGGAAGGGAATGAGACCTCTGGGCAGAGCCCCTCCCCTGGAGAGCACAGGTTTGTAGAGCACACAGGATGCCAGTCCCAGATGAGAGAGGCAGGAGATCGGAAGAGGCCACCCAGGCTCCAGCTACCCACGCCACAGCCATTTCCTGCCCATCCTAGGTCTTCCCGACCTAGGGGACTCGGACACTGCGGCTCTGCAGCAGTTTCCAGCTTGCAGACCATTAGGTCTCATGTTTTCCACCCCGAGGAATGATTTCCAATTTGCAAAGCAGAAAACTGCATCTTTTAGAGGACCACGGGGGCTCATTTGGACCTGAACTTTTCACTGTTAGGTTTTACTTGAGTTTGAAATATTTGAAAATGCTGGGCTCTAAAATCAGCCCTTCTAACCGACCCTCACGGGTGTGTGGTGTTCACATGCGCACACGGTGCGCTGGCTGGTGTGCACACCCAGCATCTGTCCGGAGTCATACCAGGTACAATCTTGGCAGAGTCCCAGCTGGGACGGCAGGACAGCAGCCCCAGGAGAGAGGTGAATGGAAACTTCAACCTTAGAGACTGACATCCTGCTTCGCACTGACGGTGTCCTGATGAATTCTCCTTTCAGTGCCCTGCCCAAGTCAGTGGCTTTCCCAGTGACCACTGATTGACAGCTCCATCATCCATGGAAGGGGTGTGGTCAATGCTGGGGGAGAGCCTGGTATTCCTCCTTACCTAGGATTGGCCAGGAGTCTGACGCTGCTCTGATCCTCGGCCCACCCTGTGATGAGTCCATTGTCCATTGAGACAGGTAGGACTGGTCAGAGCTGAGCAGCTGAGGGCAAGAGATCTGGGTGGAGAGAGGAACCTCAAGAGTCCAGCCTGGACTCTGCAATTTTTATTTTATATATATATATATATATATATATATATATATATATATATATATATATATATGAGATCCAAGGCCCCAGGGCTAACAACTGCTGCTTCCAGCCCCAGAGATCTGGAAAGACCCAATAAGGGCACCTGATCCCTCTTCCAGCAACCACCCTTCCTGTCCACTCTGAGATATTACCAAGTCTCATCCCCGTCCCCTGTTTGCCCTCTGTCACACAGGTAGGTTGAATCCAATGAGCTTCAAAGACAACCCAGTTCTGTCTTCCAGAATCCCTGAAGGGTCAAGATGTAGGTAGTGAGAGAGGACTGGAGCTTGCTGGGAAGGGAGGTGTTGATGACCTGAGATCTTGGGAGTCCCACAGCCAGGAGCCAAGGGAATCCCATAATGGAGGATCCTTCAGAATGGGGTGAGGCAGGAGATGGAGTGAGAGAATGAGGCTCACAGGATCAAATCACCTCTCCTTGTCTGCAGGCCCCGTGTCACCTCATGGCAGGAGACCCACACAATGAGCAGGACTCTTGGCATGCTTTGATGGAGGACTGCAAAGGAAGGAGCAAGCCACTCAGTCTCCTGGGCGGGTGAGGGTGGCAAACAAACCCAGCTGCTTCGTATTCAAACGCTGCCCTTGGGTAAACTGGCAGTAGCAGGAAAGCAACGGCTCCCCACCCCATAGTGGCAGGCCCTGCCATGACTCTAGACTTGGACTTGGCTTCCTCTACTATACATCCCTCCAGGAGAGGAATTTGTCAGGGTCTCTAGTCTAGAACCAAAGATCCCTCCCCCGGCTTCCCAGACTCAGGACCTCCTCTAGTAACAGGGCAACTCTTCCAGGAGTAAGGGAAGGCCTTTGAAGATGGGGATAGGGACAAAGACCCTTTCATTTGTCAGTAGCTGGGGCTTGGCCCTGCCAGTCAAATCCCTGATTATCAAAGTCTATTAGCTCCATCCATCCATCCATCCATCCATCTATCCCTCCATCCATCCATGCATCCATGCAATCACCTATCCATGTGCCCACATATGTATATATTCCTCCATCATCTATCTACCCACCCATGCTTGCACCTGCCTACCCATTCATCCATGCATACATGCATCCATGTAGACATCTACCCATACATCCATCCACTCATCCACCCATTCATTTATCTATGCATCCATCTACCCACCCATCTGCCCACTCACCCATTAATCCATCCACCCATCTATCCATCTATCTGCCCACCCACTCATCCATCTATCCATCCATCCATCCATCCATCCATCCATCCATCCATCCATCTACCCACCCACCTATCCATTCATTCATCCATCTACCCACGCACCCATCCATCCTCCCATCTATCCATCTATCTGCCCACCCACTCATTCATCTATCCATCCATCCACTCATCCATCCATCCATCTATCATCCATCTACCCATCTATCCGTCTATCTGCCCACCCACTCATCCATCCATCCATCCATCCATCCATCCATCCATCCATCCATGCATTCATGCATGCATGTGTAAATCCATCCACTTATTCATCCATCTATCCATCTATCTACCCATCCATGAATGTATACATCTACCCACCCACTCATCCATCCATTCATTCATCCATCCTTCTATGCATCAACTTGCCCACCTACTCATTTATACAGGCATGAAACCATCTATGTACCCATCCACCCATGCATCCAGTCCACCCTACTGGTACTTTCTATATAAAAGACTGTTGTTTTTGTTAAATCATGATAGTCTTGACTTTGTGAAATCCTTCTTCCCAAAAGTTTCATGAAATTCACACCCTAGACCCATTCTCAAGTTCACTGATGCCCAAGAACATCTTTGATTCTGACATCTCCCTGTGTATTGTAGATTGTATCTGTTACTTGGGATAGATTGCTCCAAGCCTCTGTCAGACCTGCTAGGGCAATCAGGCTGCCTTTCGGGTAGCATGTAGCAGTTACTTACAACTGTAGTATTTGTCCCCAGACAGACCAGAAATGGTTTTATCTGGTGGCTGATGCTTTTACAAAGCTGGATTTCTTTCTGGTTTAATTTCTCTCAGGTCTAGTCTGCAGGCAAGAACCAAAACCAGTATCCTATTTTTATGAACCACACAATGAAGCTTTTAAACCAAGGCTTTCATCCAGGATGCTATTATACTCAGAGGGACCTGGGACCCACCTGTGTCTACAGCAGGTGGAAATGGGGAACTATCTGGATGAAAGCCAAAGGATGGCCTGCCAGTCAGCCAGATGCTGTCCACATCTGGATATCAGAAAAGTGATCCGTTTGGCTGCTTGGCAAGTCAAGAGTGCAAACGGCCAGTCCCCACCCAGAGCCAGACATATAAACTACCAATTACTGAGGATCCGAAAGGTGCTTTCACAGACTGTGTTAGCGAAGGCCAAGCTGCAGACTTCTTCCTCACACAGCGGTCTGTCATCACCCTGTCTGAGTTCGAATCCTGTCTCTCTTGTTTCCTGCTTCACCTCTCTGCACATCCCATGTCCTTCCCTATGATGGACATAGTGGGTGCCATCTGTTGTCAGGTGAGCACAGGATGCCAGCTGACTGACAAGACAAAATCTACAGAATGTCACCTGTGTTGCCAAGATTCAAAGTCTGCTGCCTGTGGCTGCAGAGATGTCTTAACAGGAGTATTTGTTCTTGCAGAGAACCAGCACCCACATGGTGGCTCCCGACTTCCGTAACTATGGCTCCAACAACCTCTTCTGACCTCTGTGGGCATTACACACACACACGTCGTTCACATATATACATGTGAACAAAATATTCATACACAGGAAATAAGTAACATTGAAAAACCTCAGGGGTATGCTGCCTGTTTGGGGGAGTCATTCTTACCACCGAGGTGACTACTCTGCAGCTCAACCCCAGCAAGGCTCATAAGAAGCCCCTCGAGACGGTACCAGGGTCAGGACAATTGGGAAACATCACTCCCCGGTGTCCCAATTTAGCATCATCTTTCTGTCCTTGGACTCCATGTAAGTACCTTCCCCAAAGTCAGGAAAGGACTACCTCTCCTTCAGGGCAGATCTCTTCTACTGACCAGGTACCATATGTGTGCTGGATATCAAGAGCAGTTGTCATCTGGGAAGAGCTGGCCCCATGGTGCCTCCCACCACAGCCACCAAGACAGGAAGCTGAGTAGCACGCTGGTTATTATAGCACCCATAGAAACTTATTCCTGGAACTGGGGGAGACCACTTGCTTGGGATCAGGTCCTCAGTCCCAGAAAATACTGGGTTTCTGGTGGGACACAAGAAAGCAATAACTTATACCACCGATCGATCACCTTTGCTCTTGGGGCAAGAGTCAGGGGTGGGGTAGGGAACTGATTCCACGGTACTCTACAAATCTCCAGTCGGATCTTTCTAACTTTGAATGTCCGGTGCTTGGCACACCATGGGGCCGTACATAGATACTCAGGGGTTCAGGGGATTAAAGAAGCCTTTCCCAGGAGGTTTAAGACCCTGATACTGTCTCCCGGGATAGCCTTGCCTGGTTCCAAAAAATTGCTCTCTGTAGGGGACCTGGATGGCACAGGCTGGCATCAAAACCCATACGGATCTTTCCATTGTCCTTACCTCCTAGTTCTCAATACGTTGAGACCTGAGCCTGTCACCAGTGCAGCTCCAGACCTCCTAGGTTCCCAGGCTGGCTTCCTTAGAGAGAGGCATTAAAAGGAGGGAGCGGGGTGCGAGAATCTAGGGCACGTGGCTTCTCTAGCTGGAGTTAAGGTAAGATGCTTGTGCCCTGACCCCCTATGGATATCCTCCAACAGCTTGCCATAGATGCTTCCCTGGTCTCCTCCTTCCAGGGATTGGCAGGCACACAGAGGCTGCTGGTACCAGCAATGGACACGAGGCTGGAGAGGTGTCATAGAAATCACCTGGGCTGCCCAGTGGCCACACCTTCCCCTGGCTCTGGTCCCAAATCCTCCCTTTCTTCATCTCACAGTGACCCTGCTTGCCTGGGCTCTGCCTGGCCCCATCTGCTCCTTAACTAGCGATACGACCTTGGGTGAGTGACTCAACCTCCCTAGTCTCACTTGCTTCCGTCTGTTGTGAAATAGAACAAGAATACCTATCTTCGGGGTGGCCGTGGGCATTAGAGTACAAAGGGCATTCTGCAACATGCTTGACACATGGCTGGCATGCTGTATGCACCTCAGTTACTGGTTGTTGTAAGCCTGGGTTAAGGGGAGTTTCAAGCTCTACACAGGGATGCAGGAATGGCCTGAACAATAACAGGAGGACTTGCATCTCTGCCCTTGAAGGGATACTGACAGGCTCACTGCCTGCATGTATCAGGTCAGTCCCCTAGGGCCACCTGGACTGCCCCAGAACAAGCCTCTTTGAGAGGTTCTGGTACGAGAATGCTGCGTGGCGATGCAGAACTTACTTGCCTTCTCTGAAGCTACTCCCCTGTCTGCAAAGTCTGTTTGGCCCCAGCCTCTTCTGGATTGTGCTGTCTTTCCTAGCCCGAGATTTACAGTGGGACTCTATCTCTCAGGATGCTGGTTGGGTTCCCAAGGCAGGACACAGAGGCTAAGATGCAGAGGTGAAGTATTCAGACCTAGCCTTAGCCTAGTCAGGGCTCGGAAACCACGGGTACCTGGTGCAGGGTGGTGGCTCAGACCACTGAGAGATATTTGCAACAATGCTAATGTAAACATGCAGGCGGGAGATTTATATTCCTTGTAAATTATCACATAGCTGGGTCTTTTTTTTTTTTTTTCATTTTATTTGTTTTTGCGAGACAGAGTCTCATTACATAATCCAGACCAGGCTTAGATTTAGTTGCCTCCCTGATACTGAGATTACAGCATGCACTACTACACCAAGTATAAGTGGTTTTCTTGACAAAACATATTAAATAAACAAGAAAGAAATAACTACAACAAAGCAGAATCCTGGGCAAAATGGAGACTTCTGCTGCATTCAAATCAAAATTTGGTCCTGTCTGGTATGGTGGTGCACACCTTTAATCTCAGCACTTGAGAGTCGGAGACAGGAGGAACTCTGTGAATTCGAGGCCAGCCAGGCGTTCCAGGATAGCCAGGGCCATACAGAGAAACCCTGATTTGAAAACCAAGACAAACAAAAATTCGGTCCCAACTTGGACTCTTCAGGTTGTGAGGTCTCTCTTACTGCATAGAGGCCTGTTCTCCCACAAATCCCTTGAGGATAACAGCCCCCATGCCATGAGAAGATCTTAAAGATTAAACATGACTGCATGTGTACATGTGTTCAATGCCTGACACACCGCAGGCATCTAGCTACTGGCAGCAGCTGTGACGGGTACCACCATTGCCAGCCTCTCACTGTAAACAGGAGACAGGAGACCATTGGCTTTGTGTGTCCCTTCCCAAAGAACTGGTGACATACCCTCAGGAATCTATTAACTACCATTCACCTCCTGGCATCTTCCAGCCAGGGCAGCCGGGGAGTGTGGCCTTGTGTGGGGCACAAGCTGGGAAGATTACACTGGCTTCCCTGAACTGGTCCCGGCAACGGCAACATCCCTGCCTCTGGCCTTTGTTGAGTATCTGGAGCGTGTGCTGCACTGCCTGCCCGTGAAATGGGACTCGTGGAAAACATGCATATTTGCGACTGGGTGCGTGTTTCTATTCCGGGCGGCTGCTGCTGCTCTTTTTATTTATTTTCCCTGGGATATTGGTGCTTTGGAATCCAGCTTTGGAGGGTGTTTTGACAGACTTTGACGCCTCTCACGCTCCATGGGCAGAAACAGGCTCCAGTGGGGGGGAGGGTGGGCAGCGAGAGGGAGGGTTTCAGATGTCAAGCCCCCTCACTCGCTCACTCGCTCGGGCTAGGTCAGGGACAGTGATTCTCACTGCCCACACTTGAGCACGGTGGAGAGGGGGCACAGAGAGGGCACTGCTAGGGAGATGACTTCAAAGAGGGGAGAGAGAAAGGATCTGGAGATAGAGAACCAAGCTTCAGCCGGGGCTGTCGGTTGTCAACACAAAGGCACTTACTACCAGCTCCTGTGCCACTGCCACGACCATCAGGCTGGGGTGACTACATTTACAACCAGTGGGGGGTGGGTGGTCCCTTTGGGGAGCCCACCATCTCTCTAGGCACCTCACATTTTAGCCCTCAAATCAAGATGCTGTGAAAGCAGCCTAGCCAAATGGTGCTGAAGCCTGTCTTCCCTCGATGCGCAGATCAAGAGCAGCCTGCTTGGTTGGGTCCTAGAGACTCGAGGCTGATTGTCAAAATCATACTGACTGGTGATCTATCTTAGACAGTCCCTTATGCGTTTGGAGACAAGGACTATCAACCCAGCAACTCCATCTGCCTTTATGGCCAGGTGTGTGTTCAGGGTAGTTGGGGATGTCCTCATTTCCAGAAACAAGGGCTTGGCACAGTGGATAGATTCACAGACAGCCACATCAGTGCCTGACTCCATGGAAACCGGGCCTGAGCGGTGTGATGTAAGGAAATTACTTGGCATCTCTGGTCCTATTAAGAAAATGAACTGAGCCTCCCTCACTCAGGAACAAGGTGTCTTTAGCAGAGGTGAGGAGTTCTCAGGAAGCAGCGGGAGGCACCATAACCTTTGTGAGTTACAGCTGTGGTTTCAAGCCCATTCAAGTCGGGACATTCACTATAGAGTGAGCACTCTTCATAATGAAGTCCAAAGGCAGTCCCATGGGCAGCCCTGCATAAGCCGAGAGTATGGTGGGAGTCTGTCCAGGGGAACACTGGGCACCTGTGACCAATTAAAACCAGGGTCTAGGAATCCCCATTTCTGGTTCATTTCTCCCTCAACTCCCCTTTCTCCTTTTTCTCAAGCCTTTTCAGGGTTTTAAGGACAACAACAAGAGAGTGTCAGAGGGCAAGCTGGGGTCTGGGTCTGGATCCTTCAAAATGACAGCTCTGGGGAGGGGGGCCTGAAGGGGCAGTGATGACTGAGGCTCCCTGTGACCCCAGTAATGTCTCGATCTCCAGGTTCTGAGGCCCCCTGAGACACTTTCCTGAGGCTCTGGCCCTGGAAAATTTCCCAAGATTGTCAGTAAAAGCTGCCGAAGCTATTGGGCAGAGGGAGGCAAATATTCGGAGAGGCAGGAACGGGTGGATGGAAACTGCAGATGGGGAAGCAAACCAGAGTCAGTGGTGCCCCAAGGGCCAGTGGTGCCAGCACGGGGCATCAGAGCACAGATGCCAGCAAAGGAAAGTCAGGAAAAGGAACGAAGGCGGCCAGAAAGGATGATGGACGGGAAAGAGCAAAGGGTGTGCATTTGAAAGATAACCCTGGGAAGAAGAACAGCCAGCAAAGAGTACTAGCAAAGACTGCAGACCCTGGAGGCAGAAGATATGCCAGGAAGAGGTCTGAGTGGCCATGTGGGTGGAGAGTCCGAAATGGACACTGAGCCTCAGACCAAGACTGTGAGGCGCCTGCCTGGCTGGGCTGCTGCCCGGAGCTTCCCTAGAGCCTAACAGCTGCTTCTCTCCTTTTGGCAGATACTCTGATTCGGGGAGGTCTGCAGTAGAAGAGGAGGGGGCTGATTGAGCCTGTGTGTTCGTGTGTGCACACCAGTGTCTGTGACCGACAGCCTGTGCTCCCACATGTCATGAGGTATCAGCGGGGGTCCTAGCCAGTGGTCTCTGGTGTCCGGTTTATTTTAGCATCCTCCTGCGAGAGCGTGAAGTGGGATGAGTCCTGGCCTACAACCTGGGGCTTGTGGGGAGATTAGGCTTGTCCACGTGGGTGTGAATCGCGCCTACGGGCCACGATGGGAATATATTTACCAGAAAGGAGTGTGGATTTGTGCGTGGAGTGTTCTGTACATAGTGTGTGCGTGTGCTTCATCTGTGCGTGGAGCTTGGGGCTGTTGGCTTCAGTGCGCTGTCCGAGGTACTGACCGAGAGTGCAACCAGACCAGCACCCGCACCCAGACTCAGGAAGCAACCGTGGACCAGAGATCCAACAGAGGAAGCCTCCGGGGAGGCGTCTCCCAGGGGAGTTGGGAAAAGTTCTCCCAGCGGCAGGGCTAGCCCTCGGGACCGCCACTCGTGCTGGTAATCTTTCCCTGACTGTGTTCCACGGCTGCTCATATGCCACCCCATCACAGTCCTTATGGATGTTCCGGGCCGACCCACGACCCTCTAGCGCTCCACTTCCATCGCCTGCCTGAGCCTCAGAGGTCCTGGCACGCAGCGGCACCTGCAGCAGGTTCACCGCAGGCCAAGACTCAAAGAAGGTCCCACCAAGCACGTGAGTGCGCTCAAGTAGGGGGCAGCTACAGAGGCAGTCGTTCACCTTTTCCTGTCCCCTCCTTCCTCTGAAGCCCCGGCGGACAGCCGGATATGGGATGGCTTCAGGCTGACGCTCAACTTTTATGAACCCAGACAGACACCTACCGGGATGAGCAGGGGTATGGAGATAGGGAGCCAGGATGATTCTGGACATTAAACATGCTCCCGCAGACCGAAGCTGCAGCCAGTCCCCCAGCGCGTTGATGCAAGCCTCGGGGGCGCAGGGACAAGCTCTGAGATCTGAACTCTGTCCCATCAGCCGCTTTCCTGGGGCGTTGAGGCCTTTGCCGGGGGTGGCCTGAGAGGGAGAGAACTTCCCGCACTCTCCCTGCCCCCAGACCGGGCGCATGTGGCACGTTAGACCCTTCCCCTCTCCAGAGTAGCGCATCCCCAGTCCCGATGGCGCCCAGGGGCTGTCGCACTCACCTCGCTGGCCGAGCCAAGCTAGGCTGATACACGGGTGCCGCAGGGGTTAAGGGGCTTCGGCCACCCCGCCGCGAACACTTGTCCTTTGAGGGGAATTTCAGAAGGAAAGGTCCTCAGAGCTGTAGGAGGCCAGCGGCCCCCAAGCTCCGCTCGCTGGTGTGCACACAGCCGCCAGGTCCGTAACAACTACGTCCCCAGCGCGCACGCGAAGCACTCGCCGCCGCCGCCGCCGCCGCCGCCGCCGCCGCCGCCTTTTATCTGCTGCCCGCCTTTGTTTGGGTCCCGGTTCCTACCACGGGGTGCAGGGGTGTCCCGGGCAGCCTCTGGAGTCGCGCCTCCCCCCGGCCACTGGCGCCTCCAGCATCAGCGCCTGCGGGCTCTGCGTCACCGTCCGGCTAAGGCTTGCTCTCCGCTGAGCGCTGCTGTCTCCCGATTCCGCCGCCAGGCGCCGCCCTGGCTGCCGCTCCCCCTGCGGGAGCCGCGTGGTGGTACAGCCAGCTTCCCGTGTTGGCGATCAGGGACGGAGCACAGCGCAGCGACCCCTGGGGGTCAGTCTTAGTCTCTGCAAACGGACCTGGCCATGCTCCCTACTGGCCCCAGAGGTTTCTGGGCACCCAGGTCTTTCCCAGGCGTGCGCTCCTGCTGGCTGCTCTCAGCCCCATCTGCCCAGCCTTGGCATCTCACCAGCCTGCTGGACACTCGAGGGCATCCCCGGGTGCCCTCCGGAGGTGGTTGCCAAGCCCAGGCAGGCGCCTGGCACCATCTCTTCCTCCCTCCTCTATTCACCTCTCTGGCAGCAGAGCCCAGAGCTCTGCCAGCCCCTGGGACCAGGCACTCGTCCAGTAACAGCAGAAGGTCCGCCTGACACCCCCTGCTGAAAAGATACCCAAAAAAGAAAGGGCCTAGAAACCAAGGTTATCCCCGGTTTAATTTCTCTCTCAGTGCTCCAAAGACATAGGCCTTGATGTCACCCAAAAAGAGCCAAGGGAACCCTCAAAAGGACCTGGCGCCAGCCTCCCACTGCAAGAGGAACACCACTGCCGGCTGAGAGGCCACTCAGACGATTATGACACGAACCAGGAAGATAAGCATGTAAGCCACAATCTTGGCCTTCAAGAAGTCCCCATTCTATACAAGAGAGTGCAGGATCCTTATGAAATAAAAATACCGAAAGCCCCACACCTAGCTCTTTGCTGTGTAGCCCATGCCCCCATCTATATTTTTGAACGAGGAGACCTAGGGGCCTGGGAAATGGCTTAGCAGGTGTTTACTGCCAAGCCTGACAACCTGGGTTTGATCTCCAGAGCTAACCCACTTCTGTGAGCTGTCTTCTGACTTCCACTCATGCACTGTGGTACACATGCACATCCCCTCCGAACACACATACGATAAATAATAAATAAATAAATAAATAAATAAATAAATAAATAAATAAATAAATAGTTTTGATTAAGAAGACAACTTGGGAGTTCTCTGAACCCCTCTCACTTTGGGGTTCTACAGTAAGATCCTGTAACACCTGTTCAGCTTTCTCAAACACAGTCCCTGAGGACTGCATTCACTGGCTGGCTTTCAGGTGGACATTTAGGTACTTATGATCCTGAGTGCCCCAGAACTCATCTGTGCAGATGCAAATGACCAGAGCCAATGTTTCTACCCAGGTGTTCTCATCCCTGCACCACAAGCTCAGAAGTGGTTTTCAGAGGCCACTGGCCAGCCATCAAGTCTGTGGGAAGATCTGCAGGGAATTCATGCCACCTAGAAGACATTAGGGTGATGAAATGCTCCTGGCAGGAAGGATCCAAGAAAGGGGGAGAGAGACAGAGAGAGAGAGAGAGAGAGAGAGAGAGAAAAGAAGAAGAAGATAGATAGATAGATAGATAGATAGATAGATAGATAGAGATAGATAGATAGATAGATAGATAGATAGATAGATAGATAGATAGATAGATGCTAAGACCTAGAATGGTGGGTGTGTATATTGCTGACACAGGAGCAGTAGCCCAAAGTGCTACTCTAGAAAGAACATCCCCGTAGTGCCTTATAAATGTCCAGCTCCACCTAACATATCTCATGGGAAGGCAGAGAAAGAGGAGCCATGGGGCAGGGGGGAAGGAAGGAGAGCCAGGGAAATGTTTGTTTCTAAGGGAGCAGTGGGAGACACAGAGTGTTCCCCAACCCAACTGAGAGCACAGGCTGCTTTTCTTGGTGAACAGCTCAGTTCTTTTCAGTTTGTTTCAAGGATTCCCCCCAAAGTCCCTGTGCTGTTCCCTGCAGTTTGACAGAATCACAGAGCACCCCATTTGTGTCCCCAGGGTGCTGTGCCTCCCCCCAACCCTTGCTTGTGGATATGACCTCCATTCTCCCGGGAACTACATTTAGTAGATTTGATATGGGTCCCGATTACACTCTCCCTGCATTCATTAGAGTCATTTTCCCTCTCTCTAGCCCTCCAGGCAATCTCCAGAGGGCCAGTTCTAGTTTTGTCTTTGGTAAGGGACCTTCTTCAAAGGGAGTGTACAGAAGCAGGGAACCTGACCATGGACTGTGTGTGTGTGTGTGTGTGTGTGTGTGTGTGTGTGTGTGTGTGTGTTGCAGAGTGATGTTCAGAAATTCTGAAAGGATCTGATTTTCCCAGGCCATCAGCAGGGTTTTAAAATGCAAATAGAACCAACCAGGCCTTTGAAATATGTCTGCTGTAAAGGAGAGCCTGCGGTGGCAGTGAAACAGGTCAAAGTGTGGAAAGTGGTGAGCATCCTTCTCTAGGGCTGATCTCAGCTCGTTCCTTGTCTAATCCCCCATATGGAATCATTGTCCCATCTCAGGCACTTCCCTCAACACTCCCCTGAACCCCTTATCTCCAGAAGCTCCCCAGAGATGACCCCAGTGGCCCTGTGATGGGCCCAGCTGTGAGGTGGCAGAGAATGCAGTTCCCCATTGTCCCCTCTGGCTCTGTAGTTCCCTACCGTTCCCTCTGCCAGAAGTGTTTCCTGGGTCTGATTTAAATGCCTCTTGGTGCCCAGGGGCTATTTCTCCAATACTCTGTCTTCCTGACTAACAGAAAAGTCTTCTTTTGAAAGGGACGGGAGCCATAAAGGGCCACTTTGTCCCGACTCTCTTCCTTTAATGCTCCTCTGTCTGGTCTGCAGCTATGCACAGGCCGGACCTCAGAGCTAAGCCTCCCGATCCACTCCTTACAAGCTGCTGTGTGCCCATGGGGAAGCCACCTCCCCTTGCTGAGGCCCCACCTCCCCTCCTATTTACAAAATGGAGCTGGGGAAAATACCTGCCTCCCAGCAGTGGCCATCAAGGTTTACTAGATAAGGACATCTCTATGGAAAAGCAGCATTTAGCACATTGCATAGCTGTGGATTTGGGGAAACATCAGAGTCTTCTTCAAACTCCTACTAAAAAAGAGCCAGGATAGCAGTCCCTCCTGTTTCTCTGCTCCATCGGTGAGAAAGATTGGGCACAAATCAGGTTATTTTACCAGATGGCTGAGCAGCTGAGGGTAAGCATATGGGGAGGGTTGGGAGTGTTTATCTTTAAAAATATGGGACATTAACATGTTGTCCCAGCATGGTGGAAGGGAATAAATACTTTTGGAAGTAGTTCTTTTTTTTTTTTTTAAATCTACAAACTCTGTGACTTTGGGGAAATCTGGGGTTGGTTTGTGTGCATGTGTGTTGCATTAACTGTGTGAACTTGGGCTCGTTAGCTTGCTTCACCTGGCACTCAGTTTACCCATCTGCAAGATGGGATTAATGAGGACCTCTGCCTTCTCTCCGCTTGCAGCAAGTTTTATGGCAGATTAGGACGTGTTTCTAGGCAACTGTTCAATAGTCTCTCGTGCGGAGTTTAATTAGGTGCCGTCGGAAAGATAAATAATAGAATGATTGGTTGTGTTTCAGCAATTGTGAGATTAGTTGGGAAAGAGTTTGGTAAACTCACCTGAGAGTTTGCTTAAATTGTCCTCTTGAGGTCACACAACAAGTTAGCGGGGGGGGGGGGGAACTTGGGTTGAATTCCAGGCCTTCTGGGGTCCAGGTTTGCACTTCCTCTGAAATCTGCTCTTTCCTCTGCCAGGCCTGCTCTTCCCTAAAGCTCCAGTTGGGAGTCTGAGCTTACAGAACTCCCCTAAGGAGAGAGTGGATGAACTTATCATTTAGGAGAAGAAAGAAGTTTGGGGGAGATGACAAAGCCAGCTCCAGTCTGGGTTGCTCTGCACAGGGCTGGGGGGTGGTGCATGGGCAACACTCCCTTTCTCCCCCAGCGTTCTGCAAGCAGCCGGGCCCTCGAATTCCTTTCCCAGCCTCACTTGCCTCCTCCAAGGAAGCAGGCAGCCTGCGCCAGAGTGAATACAATCCAAGTTATTAATTGCCTGCAACAATTAGCCTCAGCACTGGGCCTGCAGACTCTCAGGCTCTGAAAGAGGGATCCAATTACAGCTCCATCAATATGCACGCTGCCGCATAATCATCCCCTGACAAGATGCCCCACAACCCCCACCCATGTTTCTGGGGGGGTCTTTGCTCCGATTCCCAACACCTTCAGAGAACCCAGTCATGCTGATGCTTTTAAGAATGAATGTCACTTAGGACCAGACCCAGAGGGACATTCATGTAGCAGAGTCATAGCACTGAGAGAGAAGACAAGGATCGTGCCAACGACCTAAATGAGTGGCTTCGGCTGGAACAGTCACGTCGAGGGAGGATCATTAGAGTCTCCAGGTTGTGGCTGCAGGTAGAACCCTTGGTGCTCTTGTTGCTATGAAGGATTGGGAAAGGGAGGTAAGAGACATCCCCAAAAGTTCTAGGGCTCCCATCATGTACATTTCTGTGCCTGGGTTTGGGTGCATGTGCAGGCCATACATCCACATCAGGGGTCTTTCCCTATAGCCCTTTGTCTTATTTTATGAGATATAGTTTCCCACTCTCTGTCCAGCTCCTGGGATCCTCCTGTCTCTCTCCAGTGCTGGGATTACAAGCATACACTGTCGCTTTCAGTTCAGTCCATTGGTATCTAAACTCAGGTCCTCAGGCTCGCACAGAAAGCACTTTGATAACTGAGCCGTCGGCCCCAGACCAAGTTCTACTTCAGTTTAATTCCAGTTCAGTCGCATGCCTGCTTTGTGGTCTGGTAAAAAAAGCCATTTCCCATCTCGGGGCTTCCGTTCTTATCTGCGCCCCTATGAGGGGGTGATTCCAGAAGAGGCTGAGCAAAACATACATCCGTAAGTGGTGCGCAATGAGCTTGAAATAAAGACAGTGCTTCTGTTCTTTACAGGAAAAAAAAGATCTGAAAGGAGAGACCATGACCCCCAGAGAAGAGTGGGGTGATGGGGATGAGACAGGCAGGCAGTTAGAAGTGTTAGGTGCTGGCCCCAGATTTGCTGAAACCCACTTCTTGGATTTAGTGTCCTTTTGTATCTGGCCTCTTGTTCCTGCTTGCCAAGTGAGAACACCAAAATAGATGCACTCAGAAGTGCCCTGATGGAATCTCCCAGGAAAGCATGGGAGGAAGGAAGGATGGTTGTGCAATGGACTCACAGCATCAGAGGAATAGGGAAGCTCTGATTTCCAAAGGGCAAGTGGCAGGGGGAGCTAAATGCAGTGCAATGGCCCAGAGAACATGAAATTAAGCACACAACTCTCCCAGCAAATGCACACACCCGTGTTTATACAAGAGCAAAAGAAACCACACACCTCTTTATCAAGATAGGGAATAAAAATTATCTGCTGGTCTAGAAATTCTGAGAGAGGCTATGTAGGAATCCAGAGCCCAGCCCCGGGGCTGTTTCAGCACCACGGACAGTGACCTGCACCTGTCGTGGTTGGATAAAGTTTTGTAACTGCTGAGTTACACCTTGCAAGTGATATGAGGCTTGGAGTGAGTGATGTTGAGCAGTGCTCAAGTTCAAGTGTAACTCTGCTGCCTAGCTTTCGAGTACTCAGTGAGGCCACCCAAACCTTGAGAGGGCAGAGGTCTCACCAGTAGCTTGCCTTTAGAGGCACTCAAGTCTCCAGGCAATCCTGCATCTGTGGCTCAGCATGAAACCCCAGCCCATTCTGCCTTTTGCCTGCCCTTAGCTTCCTGGTACAAGCTGTCCAGCATCTTATACTCCACCCAGCTCTGCTGGCCCACTGGCGCCAGGAGACAGGCCAGCTTTAACCCTGGCCACCGGGATCCATCCAGATCTCTGCATCGACAGCAAGAAAGAACTTTCCTGGCATATATCCAGTGAGGCATCTGTGTGGCTCTGATGGGCTGCCCCCCAGTGCCAGCTTCTATTCCTGCACATCCTGTGTGAGCAGGGTGCGGAACACTCTATGCCAAAAACACAGTGGTAGGGCACTGAGCTGGGGCAGAGGACTGATGGACACATCTGAATTTCACTAGGTCATATGCCCTTTAGGCAGCAAGGATGCTCTCCACCATGTCTGCTGCGATCCCAATCAATGGCTGCCACGGATTCGGCGCCATGTCCTGTGTGCATATGCCTTTATCCACCCCCTGTCACCACCACCCAGGACGTGCATCTTTTTTTGTTGTTGTTGTTTTTGTTTTTGTTTTTTGAGACAGGGTTTCTCTGTATAGTCCTGGCTGTCCTGGAACTCACTTTGTAGACCAGGCTGGCCTCGAACTCAGAAATCTGCCTGCCTCTGCCTCCCGAGTGCTGGGATTAAAGGCATGTGCCACCATGCCCAGCTGCATATTTTTATTAATCTATTTTCAGAGGAGTAATTAGTGGCTTTGGGTTGCTAAGAAGATAAACTGAGGAGTCCAATTTAGGCAATATGATTCTGTAGCCCAGGTTCATTAGCATATTCTTCCCACTCTATGGTTGTAAAAACAGAGTCAGAGACGTCACAGCAGTCATGAGCATAGACGACATGACAGATCCTGCAGCAGATTTGACCCGAAGTCTGCCACAGTCACCTCTCTATCTCTCCATGGTGAAAGCATGTTGGGCACCCTGTCTTCTTGCGCTGGTTTGTGGACTTCAGGTCTCACCAGAGGTCTTGAGTGTACTGTAATAGCTCCACACATCTTCAGGAGAGTCATTGCCAAGATGTTTGGTCCAAAGCAAAGCTCACACTCAACTTGAGACTGAAACTGGGATAGCCTGAATTGGATAAGACCTGCTTCAGGAAATTAGAGGAACCAGCCTCAAGGAAAGAGAGTCACATCCAGTCTTCCCAGGGAGCCGGGGAGCAGAACCAAGGGCTGCAGACAAGCCACAGCACTCTGGCTTCCTCTGGCACAGGCTTCCAGGTCATCTAGCCTCTGCAAGAAGATAGCAAGACCAAGCCCTGGACAGGCGTTTGTTTCCTGGCATTGCTGTTCCTCTGGCCAGCTCTCCTTTGAATCCTTCCTGGCATCTCTGAGTCCTCATTTTGTATCTGGGCACGTTGGGGGACAGCTGCTCTTGTTGGCAACCCAAGCCACATCTGGCAGATGTGTCTGCAGGATGCAGAAGGAATGTGTGAGTAGTGTGTGTGTGTGTGTGTGTGTGTGTGTGTGTGTGTGTGTGTGTTAGCCAAAGCTGCTGGCTGTACCTGAAGAATTGGTTTGATGATTTCCCCTCCCCCTCTTATTTTCTTTTATCTCTCCTCCCTCTCTTCTTCTTTCTCCTCCTCTTTTTTGTCTCTTCCTGTGTTCCCACAGTCCCTGACCTCTTCCTTTCATACTGGCCCCAGTAATCCACTACCATCTTTCTTCATCTTCCCATGACCCCAAGGGAATAATTATCTTCCTTTTAGGGAGATAAATGTAATGGAAAAGTCAATGTTTGCAAGGCCCAGTGAGTTCAAGCCCAGCCCATGGGCTTCTGCTCTCCCAAGAGTTGTGGGATGGTAACACTTCAGCTCTGTGGGACAAGAAGACCAGAGCTGGTGAAACACTCTCGTGGTCTCGGATAGGTTGTTGGGAGGGCTGTGTTTCCTTTGAAGCTTTGAGCTGATAATCATCACCCAGCCTAGACTCTGAGTCTCTGAACCCCAGTCCCCCCCCCCACTCCCAGTCAGCCTAGGGCAGGGAAACTGATCAGATGCAAAGCCAGAGACGCAGAAATGGAGTCAGAAACAAATACTATTCTATGGGGACCCAGGTGCAGAGGACTTTTCCTCCCTAGAGACTGTGCGGCTGTCATTTCTAGTCATCAGGATCTGTGGTCTGTGGCTCAGACCACAGCACTTAGTACTCAGTGAGCTTGATGGCTGCATTGCTCGCTGGAGGCTGTTATCAGTATCGTCTTGCCTCTCTGAGCTCACCTTCAAGCTACCCCATGAAACAGCTGTAGCTGCGCATGGCAGCCACGCCCATGACGCCAGAACTCAGGAGGCTGAGTCAGGAGGATCTTATGTCCTAGGCTAGCCTGGGCTACATATTGACGTGGTGTCTTTTAAAACAACAAACATACTGAGCCGTGGTGGTGCACGTCTTTAATTCCAGCACGAGGAAGCAGAGGCGGGTGAATCTCCAGGAGTTTGAGACCAGTCTGGTCTACAGAGTGAGTTCCAGGGCAGCCAAAGCTACACAGAGAAACCATGTCTAAAAAAAAAAAAAAAGTAAGTAAATAAAATACAAATGGAACAACAAACATACAAGTGGTTGCTAAAGACAAGCAAGGTTACCTGCACGTTATATGTGGTTTGTGGCGGACACTCGGCATTGCCACTGCTGCCTCACAGATGTAGGGGGCAGCGGTGCAGTGGCAGTGGACTTAGGACAAAACCCCGACTGCCCAGGGACATCGCCATAGGACCTGTTTCACAGACAGCTGCTTGTTCTCAGTGTCCATCTGTCTGTTTAGTAGGGTTTAGATAACAAAGCCCTCAAAAGCAAATCTTGATACATGTATTACATCATCTCACAGAGGAGGTGTAGGGTCAGCACTCAAGCCCTGGAGTCAGAAGACTTGAGTTCAAATCTCACTTCTTCCAGTTACTGGCTGTGTGACTTTGGGCAAATTACTAAACCATCTTGTGCATCAATTTCCCCATCTGTAGAGGGAGCTCCTAGCGGTGCCTTCGGACCAAGGCTATGCAAGGGGTGTGGGAGATAGAAGCATGATTGGTGTTGCCCTGCATTGTATCTACTCCCTTCACAATCCTGGAAGGTTTTATAGAAAAGGTGACAGAGCCAGACATGGGGCCTGTAATTACAGCACTTAGGAAATGGAAGATCAGAGGTTCAAGGTCAGCCACGACTACATAGCAAGTTTCAGGCCAGCTTGGGCTACATCCGACCTTGTCTCGAAAAATAAACTTACCATCATCACCACCACCACCACCACCACCAAACCAAAAGAGTTCATTATAAACTTGAGTCACCAGACCGAGGTCACACAGTTAACAGATGGCAAAACCGTTGGGATGCAGGATTTGAAGCCAGGTTTGACTGGTCCCCAGGCCCGTGCCTTTCACACAGCAGCCACACACCAGGCAGCGTGTGCAGGACAGAGTCCGTGGCTCCTCTATGGCTGCACCAGCCCCTCCATTCCTGTCACCCTATCTTGGCTGGCTGCTCACCTATCCACTGTACCATCCATTTAAACTACACTCCCCCTTACTTAACTGCAGCAGCTCCCTCGGGTCCTCCCACCTGCCAAGCTTGCTTACCTTGCAGGTCCCACGGGCTCTACAGAACCCTGATCCCAACCCTTGTTTGCCATCTGGACCTGGTATGAGGAGCTGTGAGAGCCAGGAGAGTTCCCTTCCCTCATTCTCTGATGGTGGGGGTGGGGGTGGGGATCCATGTTCCAGAGGCTCCACGCCCCACCATGCCTGGCCCTCCAGGTCCCTCTCTTCTTCTATGACCTCCCTCTGGCCCTATAATCTGCCACTGGCTTGTCCTCTGTAGCTCTGGCCAGGCCCCTGTCTGCTCAGGCTCCTGGGTGTCCCTGCTGGGCTCACGTTCCTTCCGCCACCTGCCAGGAGAGTCATCCATCCCTGGGCCAGCTCATCCTGTCATCGGAGAATCCACCCCCATCCTCCCGCACCTTTTCTTTCCAGAGTGCCACTCCACCCCCTCCTGGCTCCCAGAACAAATTCACACATCTATTTCTGCACTTAGCCCAGCCTGACTTGTGTTCTATATGGAGGCTGTTCCCTAAGTGTGAGGACTCCTAAATTACTGCAGGGGGCCACTTCCCCGGCAAGGGTTCCAGGACAGTTTAGGGGGACCTTGGGCAGCAGCAGATCCTGGAGCTGTGGATCCCACAGTCAGGTTAGACACTTCCCCGCCCCCCCACTGCTCTCCTCACCTCAGAGATCAGACGATGGACATTCCATGAAGTTAAGACTGTCCGTGATTACAGGCCTTTTGTGGAGTACTACGGACCCGAGCTCCTACTGCCTCATCCCTACAAGGCTCCAAAACCGTGGTGCAGTACTGGGCTGGGTCACACCAGTCTCCGGCTCTCACTGGTCAGTTAGCGCCCCAGCAGTGCTGCGTGCGTCAAGAATCCATGGATACATTGGACAAGAACTTACTGTTTGCCTCACAGCTCCAAGACTGGTCGCAGGCCACCTCTGCCATGGGGGTCCTTGAAGGGTCCAAGGGTGATCCTCTGTCCCTCTTCTCACTAAGTTGGGAAAGCGCAGCAGGCCAATCGAGACCCATAAATATGACCTATGCTAGGGCAGGAGACATGGCTCTGAGGTTAAAAGCACCTGGTACTGTTGGTGAAGACAATTCAAAGCTGAGTTCCTGGTGCCCACACTTAGCAGCTCATAGCCACTTGTAACTACAGCTCTGCCCAAGGGGAGGTAGGCTCCACCCAGCTGTGGCCTTGGCAAGGGTGAGAATGTAAAGTCCCAAGAACAGAGACCAGAAATGCAATCTTCCAGGCTGCACCTATGCCTCGATTCTCACTTACAGACGACACTGAGAGCTAGATGTTCCTTCAAAGCCACTAGACAAGTTCCCCGGTTTTCCCCCTTACGACTACTACCTACAGAGTCGTTGGCTCATTCTCACACTCCCCACTGGAAGCTGAGCCAGGTTGGCTGGAAATCAGCAGACTGATGGAGAGAGAATGCCCCAACCTCAATAGTGCTACATTGAGAGGGGGCACAGTTGCTTGTTCAATTCTGAAGAGGCAGAGAGCTGGAACCACGGGCCATTACCACACTACCTTCTGGCACCATCTGCTGTCCAAATTCTGGGAGCTTTGAGGACCTTTCAAAGCCTCAAGTTGGGCTGACAAGGTGACTCAGCAGGTAAAGGCACTTGCTGCCAAGCTCCATGATCGGAGTTCGATTTCTGGGACCCAAATGGTGAAAGAAAGAACTAAACTTCACAAGCTGTCTTATGACCTCGTGTGCAATGTGCATGCTTGAGCTTGCACACAAACATACATACGTTCTCACACACATGTACACACACAGACACACTCAGACACAGACACACAGACACACACACACAGACACACACACACACACACACACACACACAGGCAGTAAGCTTTTAAAAGCTTTACCTGACATTCCCCTAGCATCATTGCTCAGTGTGGCCTGAGAAAACTGTGGGGATTTTATTTTTACCTACCTATATCTGTTTACCTTCTGTTTAAAAGATATCTATTTTTACTTTTAATTATGTGTTTGTGTATGTTTCTGTGTGGGTTTGTGTACACGAGTCCAGGTGCCCAGGGAAACCGGAGGAGTTGAATCTCCTTGTGATGGTTTATACATGCTCGGCCCAGGAAGTGGTGCTGTCGGAAGGTGCGGTCCTGTGGGAGTAGGTGGGTCACTGTGGGTGTGGGCTTTAAGACCCTCATCCTAGCTGCCTGGAAACTAGTCTTCTACTAGCAGCCTTCAGATGAAGATGTAGAACTCTCAGCTGTCTGCACTGAGCCTGCCTGGATGCTGCCATGCTCCTGCCTTGATGATAATGGATTGACCCTCTGAACCTGTAAGCCAGCCCCAAATATATGTTGTCCTTTGTAAGACTTGTCTTGGTCATTGTTTTCCATTCACAGCAGTAAAGCCCTAACTAACACTCTTCTGGAACATGAGTTACAAGCAGTTGTGACCTTCCTGATATGGAGTCTGTGAACTGAACCCAAGGGTCCACTGGAGAAGCAGTGAGTGATTTTAGCCACCGAGCCATCCTGCCAGGGCCACGTCCACCCGATTTTGATAGCAAATGACTACCACCCGTTTTCCTCAATTTATAAATTACCTTCTCCCTTCCAGACACTTGATTTGGATGGAGACATGCATTTGGGGTCAGCGTAAGCCAATCAGAATAGTCTATTATCCCCCCTGACCACTGTGTGTGGTGAATGGCCATTATGGCCAGAGGCAAATTCAGTTTAGTAATCAGTCTTAATGTTATCATCAATTTACTTGGCAAGAGACCCTCAGTTTTCCAGGAGGACATGAGGTTTTCCTAACCACAGGATTGGTTCTAAGAATAAGGGCACCTCGAACCGAGGGGCTGAGAAAGACACAGTTTGGGGTGCTGAATCAAGCTATGCCTGGAGTCTTGGTTCTACATTTGAGCTTTTCTTTGTCACAACTGACAGAGTCTGATTAAATAAACTTGAAACCCAGTTTCCTGTGTTACCTTTCCCTGGGGAAAGGTGAACAAAAATCAGGTCACTCCAGATTGGGTGCCAACAACAAACCAGAGAAAGGATCCCACCCAAGCTTAGACTGGTGACCCAGTGAGTTTATTGGGCTTGCTTACGGGAACTTGGATGAGGGGTTGCTTATAACATTGTTGCTGATTCCAGATCAGCCACATCTCCAAAGCTTCTCACCCCAGCATGGATGACAGTCTCCCCATAGCTGCATAGATGGGATGCCTTGATCTTGTTGAGGGTCTCCTGCAGGGAGTCTCAGCTGCTAAGAGTAACATGGTAGTGTGTGCCATGCCTGGGGGACTGTAGTCCACAACGATATCATCATAAAATTTTGAACAGCCGGAGCCAAGCCAGAGTGCTTAGAATCATAAATTTGTTGTGTCCCAGAGATAAAGGCCAGAGTGATTAAACCTATCTGGGGGGAACCTGGGAAGAGCTTTAGCTGTGCATGTGGAGAGCCAAACTTGCCCTACTGCTGTTATTGCCGGGGCAGACTATCATCCCTTTGCACACAGTTGGTACTCAGTAAGTGCATGGATTGACTGACATGCCCTATAGGCAGCTTGGGCAGGAAGAATCCTAGGCAGAGTGACAGCAGGATTTGGGGAAAGTGCCGGCAGAAAGCGAGATGTCAACTACCAGCGTAAGGGCTGGCTTTCCATGCAATGAATCTAAACACCCAGAATGGAGATGAAGGCAGTGAGGAGTGCTGGAAGGCTAGGCTCCTGCCTGCAAAGGCAGCTGAGGCCCTTGGGGACTTGTTTGGGTGGTGTGCTCCGGAGGGGTCCCTGCATTTCCTGCTCAGGGCTCACAGAGAGAGTGTGTGCCTGGGGATTCTGGGAATTCCATCTGGGGAGGTCTTGCAGATACTGACATTGACACAGAACTCTCTATGTGCAGTATTTTAAAACTATGCCAGCCTGGGGCTTACACAGAAGTCTCTTTCTCTCCTCTGGATCTTGTTTCTCAACATGCATCCCATGGACCAGCAACACTAGCAACCTGTAGGTGTTTGTGAAAATTCAAGGGCTGGGAAGATGGCTCAGCTGGTAAAGTGCTTGACACTTAAGCATAAGGACGAGAGTTCCATCCCGGGTACCTACGTAAAAATTCTGGTGGTGATCACTTGGAATCTAAGTGCAGGAAAGGAAGAGACAGGGGGATTCCTGAGGCTTGCTGGCCAGTCAGCCTAGCCTAATTGATGAGCCCCAGGCCCAGTAAGAGACCCTGTCTCAAAAAACAAGGTGATCAGCTCCTAAGAATACATCCAAGGTTGTCTTCTGGCCTCCCTATATAATAGAGTGTGAGCGCGCAAACACACACACGCACATACGTGCACACACATACACACACACACACACAAACACACACACACACACACACACGCACACACAAATTGTAGACTTCTGGCCCCATTCATGTCAGCTGATTGTGATCGTATTTTAGACTAGATTCTCCCACTCACTCTCAAGCTGGTTAGAATCATTCTGGCCAATGTAGAAAACATTGTTGGCTGGATTCCCCTACCCTTAAGGTTCTGACTCCGCTGCTCTGGGCGACATTGAACCTGACATTAGGACCTCTGGAAGTCTAGCAGGTGCTTCTCATGTGCTTAGGTTAAAGACCATAGCTTGAACTTCTTTGGGGGTGGATGGGGGTAACTCAACCTCCCTTGCTGCAGCCCTGAGAGCCCAGGAGGGTGTGACTAGCTCCAGAAAAATACAGCCAGGTTCTCTGTGGGTGAGTATTGGGTGGCAGTTCCCAAGGTGAGAGCCCCACGCTAGCCACGCCGCTACCATGATGCAGCTCAATGGAGATGAATCCTATAACTTGGGGCTGGGGTCCAGCATTTGTGTTTTAATAGGCCTTACAGGTAGTTCTGCCATATGCCCAGATTTAAAAAGCCCTGGTGTAGTAGGAAAAGTCCTAGGTTAGTAGAGGAGGTCAGGTTCAAACACCTCACTCTTGAGTGTAAGAGACTTACCCTCTTTTATAAAAAGTAAGTGTGTGTGTGTGTGTGTGTGTGAGAGAGAGAGAAAGAGAGAGAGAGAGAGAGAGAGAGAGAGAGAGAGAGAGAAATGTCTGTATGAATCTGTATGGTCTATATGCGTGCAGATATAGTGGAAAGCACTGGTGTCAAATCTCCCTTAAAACTGGTGTTAATTATGAGCCACCATGTGGGTGCTGGGAACTGAACCCAGGTCCTCTGGAAGAGCAATGCGTGCCCTTAACCACTGAGCCATCTCTCCAGTCCCTAAATATCCTCTTTTAGTTTCAGTTCCATGTGTGTAAAGTAAGAGAGGGACAGGCACCAGCTCAGAGCTGCCTTGCTCCCTTGCTGCTCCCAAGGCAGGCATGGCTAATCCAACACAGCACTCTGGATTTCTCCCAGAACTTTCTCACCACCTGTGGAGATGTGGGCATGCGGCTTGGTTAGATCAGCGTGGGAGTGACTGCTTTAGGCTGTGGCTGGTCTCTGAGATCTGGTGCAGGATTTGGATCTGTCTCTGCCTCCTTCCCCTTCCTTTACCGTAAGGAATGAAGAAACAGGGTGAATGAAGGGTGCAGGTCAAGTGACAGCCCCTTCCACACACCTCATACCTCCTCACTTTGGCTGAGGCTGGGCCCTGCCTACAGGGATTTTCTTCATCTCCTCCTCTAGAGCAACCTGCAGCCTTTAAGGCATGGTACAAAGGCCAGTTCCACAAGACGCCTGCAGGCCAGGACCACCCAGCAGCTTCCTGCCTGCCCTGTGCACCTCTTCTATGGTCTGGGGAGCACCAGGCTCTGAGAAAGGGCTAGAACCAAAGGTGAAGACAGACAAACCAGTGGTGAAGACAGACAGACCAGTGGTGAAGACAGACAGAAGGTTTGAGTGGCTGGATGAAGGGGGTGGTAGTAGAAGGCGTGCTCTGGCCATGGCACCTCCCACACAGCACTTGATTGGCAGTTGGTCGAATACCCACCTATCAGTCCTCCATCTGGGTCCAGCACTGGCCCTGGCACGGACTAGGAGTGCAGAGTCTGGAGACTGCCAGGGTGCTCTGCACAGTCCGAGTGCCCTGCCTAGCCTGGACGCCCTGCACAGCCTGGCTGCTCTGCGCAGCCTGGTGAGCCAGCTCCTTCCCAAGGAGATAGTGAAACAGAGGGAGACAGGAAAGACGTCAGACCCATGGCCATCGGCAGGGAGCTAACAAGCAGGTTAGTGAGGCATTAACTGTAGTCAGACAATGGAGCCCTGAGGGTGGGGAAGTCGGACCGGGACTGTAATTATGCTTCATGTCAGGCTGAGTTCAAGGGCAAGCAGAGGGTGCTTCTCTGCTCCCCTTCATACCCCCACCCACTACACTCAGGAAAGAGGATGGGAGAACTCCATTCCAGCCACATTTACTGTGCCCATACTGTGTGTGCGACCACCAGAAGCCACGAGGCCTTAAAGAGGCAGAGGCCTCGCTCCCGAGGGAATGAAAAGGAAAGAAAGATCCGTGTAGAACAGAAGGACACGTGCAGTCCTGTGTTAGGCAACTATATACTTAATACCATCCATGTGATCTTTGAGTGACAGGAGTATGCATAGAACACCTACCGTGTGCAGGCTCCCAGGGACTATTGATAGGGTACCTACTGTGTGTGGGGACCCTGTGGGTTGCTTACTGGGCCCTAAGAGCAGAGAATGAGAATGGAGGCATAATGTACACAGAGGGAGGCCTGGGTGAGACCGGCACATCAGGGAAACCCTCCACAGGCCTTTCAGAAGCACACTGTATGCTTTGACCTCCCTCCGTCCCTCCGTCCCTTCCTCCCTCCCTCCCTCTCTCCAGGGACCCACTTCCTCCTCTACCAAGGCCCAGTTCCTAGGTCATGCTGTCGCCATGCCGAGCCTGACGTCTGCCTTGGCTTGTCCTCTATTTTCCAGTAGCAGAATGTCCTGAGAGCTCTGATGCTCTGATGCTTCTGTGACTACGCTTCTCATTGAAGAGATGGTGCTCTCCAGCGTGAGAAGGTTGCCACTCACTTTATAGTCCGGAAACTGAGGTTTTAAGAGACCTGTGGGTCCTACCTGAAGCCACACAGCCAGCCAGTTCAGAGAGCTACGCTGTGACCCCAAGCCCAGCTGTCCCAAGGGACACTGGTGAGTGACCTAGATTAACTACAGACCCCTGATCACGACTGACCCCCCCCCCCTGAGAGCACCTGATAGCATTCTGCCAACCATAGCTGAGCCTTGTTCCCAAGTGGGCTCTGTTCTCCCCATTACTCCCTAGATGTCTGCCCAGGAGCCCAGCAGGCCTGCGGGTGTTACGGTCCCAGGGGCGGCACATGAGTGCATTTCTGAGGGAGAGGCTGGCAGTCGTGGGGGGCTGGGCCCCCCTGTCTGAGGGAGCTTGCAGACTGCAGCTACTCACCAGGTCCTCCCGCCCATGAATAACTACCGAACAGCTTGCCTGGGAAAGAGAACTCCTGGATTATGGAGCCATGATTCTAAATGGCTTTTTATCTGTGTTTTCTTTCATTTCTTAGACAAAGCTGTTAAAAATTTAAGTGAGTGAGTTAAATACAGAGGAGTTAAAAAGCTGTGCACATCACTGCAGGGGGGACCAGCATCCTCAGATAGTTTGGGAGGAGGGGAAGGGACGCATAATGGCCCCCACTGCCGGCTGGCTTTCTGGACTTACTCTCTGTTTGCCTGGCATGGCCTCCTCTTCCTCCCCTTCATATACATAGGGAGACGAGAGCCCAGAGAGCGCAAGTAACTGGACCAAGGTTGCACAGACAGTATGCAGCCAGGTCACAACTGAAGCCAGGTGTTCTGTCTCCAAGGTCGCGTCCCCTGCTAACGGACACAGCGAGTTGGATTCCTCCTCCATGGGAGCCTCACTGAGAAGCTGCCCCAGATGGATGCAGACAGATCCAGAAGCCCAGACTGAAGTGATGTCCTCATCACATGGCTGCTGGGTTAGAACCCAGGCTCTGGCCTCTGTGGGCAGTGCTCCGACAGAATCTCACAGGGAGAGGCAGGGGACTTGTCCCTATCCACCTCACATCTGGGTCCCTGCATGCATAGCGTGGATACTTGAGCAGTTCCTTGGACCCTGGCGTCACCTCCCAGAGTCTGGGAAAGTACTGTCTCTGCTGCTCAACCACATGGCCCTTTAAGGGATCTTTCACACTGCCTGACTCAAGTCTCCGGCCCTCCGGCTTGTCGATCATCAGACCTGTATCCCACGCTCAGTTCCACATCTGGGAAAGGGGGTGAACACCAGCATCTGCCCCATAGGCTTATTGGAGATGTATGGACATAGTAAGTGCTCAATAAACGCCGGTTCTCCCTTCAGTCAGCCGTGCCCTCAACAAGCACTGTGTGTTCACACACTAGAGATGCAGACAGAAGCCCCAACCACTCCAGCTGTGAGTTCAAGGCCTGGGAGGAGTAGAAGGGCCCAGAAAGGGGCTCCTTTCAGACTACAAGGCCCTGTTACTGCTGGGGCTCAGACTTCCAGCCTCCAGAAGGAGCGAGAAGAGACCTCTTCTGTATGAACCACTCATTCACGGGACTTTGTACCGCTGTCCGGACAGGCGTGCCTAGGAGCAGAGCTGCTTCCAGTGTTCATAGGAGGGCGACACAAAGGCTCCAGCCATAGCTGCTTCTCTGATTCACTCAGTGGCATCTCATAGATCTGTCACCGGGCCACCTGCCTGGGCTACCCAAATCCCTTCAACCTGTGTACCATTTCCCAAGGGGCCCAGATTCCTTGGTCCTCAGGGCCAGAGCTTTAGCAGTGGCCCAGGTTCACCGCTGAGAATTACAGCTGGCCTTGGGCTGGTGACAGGGCCAGCCAGGTTGGCATGAATCATGTTTATTGAAAACAGGAAACAAAGGGAGGAAGGGAAGAAAGCCCAGGCAGGGAAGGCAGCAGGCAGAGGTGCAGTGTGCAGCGGGGGGTGGGGGTGGGGGGTGGTGGAGATGGGAGCAGCCCCAGAAAAGGCTCATTCATCTCCTCATGTTTGCTCCAGGACACCGCACACCAGCACGCTGGCGAGTTTTATCTGCTTGCTTCAGCTGTGGAGTTCACTGTGAGCCAGCAATTGGGTGCTTCAGAGACTTGCCCGCCCAGGAGAGGACAAGGCGGCCCCCCAGAACAGCTTCCGGCCCATCTCTCGGCCAGCAGAGGCCTGGCTTTCAACGCTGTCCAAGGGTGAAATTGCATTACATTCTGCCTGGTAATGAGGTGTTGCAGGTCTCGGCCCCCAGCCAGAAGACGCAGCTCTGGCCACCAGCCCTGGCCCGGCCATCCTCCAGCCAGGACTGGACTGGCTAGCAGAGCCAGGGAGGGGGCAGAGTACAAGTACTTGAGGTACAGAAAAGTGCAGAGGCAGAGGGTCAACACCAGGTAAGAAAGGGAGGGGGTCTGAGACTACCTCATACCCAGCACCTTATACCCAGCACTTCATACTCGGTACCTTGTATGTAGCACCTTGTATCCAGCACTTCATAGTCAGCACCATATATNCAGTACCTTTTACCCAGCACTTCATACTCAGTATCTTATATCCAGTACCTTGTACCCAGCACTTCATACTCAGTATCTTATATCCAGTACCTTGTACCCAGCACTTCCTACTCAGTACCTCTTATGTAGCACCTTGTATCCAGCACTTCATATTCAGCACCATATATTCAGTACCTTTTACCCAGCACTTCATACTTGGTACCTCTTATGTAGCACCTTGTATCCAGCACTTCACACTCAGTACCTCATATACAGCACTCTGTTCCCAGCACTTCATAGCTAGTACCTGGAACCTTGCTCAGTCTTACTGCTTCACACAGTAGGTCTCTGGTTTCCTGGGGCTGCCACAATAAGTCAGCAGAAAGAGGAGACACGCTGTGACCTTCCTTGGCTGCCAGCTCCAAGCCTAGCTGTTGACAGGGTCACAACTTTCCCAGGCTCTGGGGCTATTTTACATATCTCTTCAGCTTTTGGTGAAGGTGACAGTCCTTCCAGGTCCCTGGGTTGGTACTGTGTCACTCCAATCTCTGTCCCCACCTTCATACTCTGCTCTTGCTGGATGTTGCTGTTTGGGCCCAAATTTCTCTCCTCTGAGTGAACTAGATTAAGACTACACTGATAGCCCGGTGTGGTGGCACATGCCTTTAATCCCAGCACTTGGGAGGCAGAGGCAGGCGGATTTCTGAGTTCGAGGCCAGCTTGGTCTACAGAGTTCCAGGACAGCCAGGGCTATACAGAGAAACCCTATCTCAAAAAACAGAAAACAAAAAACAAACAAACAAACAAAAGACTACACTGACAGTGACATCATCTTGATTACGCCTACAGAAAGTATATTTCCACATCCAGTCCCATTCCTCGTATTAAGGATTTAGGATACTTAAAATTCAACCCACAACCAACAACTGATTAACACTGATTGACAGGCCACTGCTGTCCATCATGTCCTCTGTTAGGAGCTATCTGTGACCTCAGTGACCACACAGTCTCGCCAGAGATGAGGCAGGAACCGTTACACACCCATTTTACTGGTGAGAAAATTGAAGCTCAGAGAATATCTCATTTATTGCTGTGAAGAGACACCATGGCCACAGAAACACTTCTAAAGAAAAACATTTAACTGGGGTTGGCTTACAGTTGCAGAGGTTTATTATATTATCATCATGGCAGGAAGCATGGTGGGTGCACGCAGACATGGCGCTGGAGAAGGAGCTGAGAGTTCCACATCTTGATCAGCAGGCAGCAGGAAGAGAATGCCATGCTGAGTTTGGCTTGAGCATCTGAAATATCAAAGCCCACTCTGTAGTGAATACTTTTATCCAACAAGGCCGTACCTATTAATAGTACCACTTCCTATGGGTCTATACATATGTTTACTTACACACACTACACATATACATCATATACCTGAGGCTAATATTATACATGGGTTCAGGAAGGTGTAACATAGCCATGGTGGATGGAACCTCTTAGCAAGATGTGGGAAGATGGAGTGATGCAAGCATTTGGGGCAAGAGTGGGAGCAAAGACACTTCCTGCAGGTGACACAGTTAAGGGGAAGGCAGGTTCAGGGTTGGTGGCCAGTTAGGTGTAGCGGGGTGGCCTTGCTGGAAGAAACATGTCACTGAGGTGGGTTCTAAGGTTTCAAAGCCACTCGCCATTTCCCCAGGACGCCCTCTCTGCTTTATGCCTGCTGCTGAAGATGTGAACTCCTCAGCTTCCCACTGAGTCGCCAGGCTTCTACTCTACCACCATGGACTGTAAACCTCCAGAACCCTGCCTGATCCTTCCTTCTGTAAGCTGCCTTGGTCATGGTGTTTTATCACAGCAACAAAACAGCAATGGACGCACACAGGTCCTCGTTGCTACTGTTTCTGCCTCCCTTCCCCCACAAAAGGCTCCTGGTCTGATTCCTCAGGGCTGGTCCCCAGCTTTCTTGGCCATTCTTCCAAAAGCACCCTAGAGAGATGCTACTGTAGGGATAGGACTCAACTCTGACATGTCTCAGCTATGCATTCTTGGGTCCCATCTTCACCTCCCTGGGCCACTTTCTACACCATCAACCGAAGAAGATCAAGTAAGGTGACCACAGTGACAGTAGTTGAAAGACAAAAAGCTCTGGGAAAGGGTCGTCGTCCTTCACAACAGGTGACACCCAGTGAGAGGCTCTTTGCTCCGCTCTGCAGTCTGCCCCATCTCACCACTCACCTCGGGGCCTTTGCAGGGGGGCCTCACCCCTCCCCTGGGGCTCCTTCCCCCTCCACCCACCCCTATGGCCACACAAGCTCAATGATCCGACACGCTGGGCCGTCTTGGTGTTGTGAATTCCATCTCCAGACCCCAGCTTCTGTGACACAGGGAACACACGCAGCCTCTTCAGTGAGGCTGCTGTAAGAATTAAGTAAGGTAATGCACCTGAAGCATTGAGCAGGGTGGCGGTGTCATTTATTAGAGGAGGCTGAGTGGGAACCGGGTGGCTCCTCTACCCCCACAGACAGGGAGTGGAGGAGAGAGGGAGAGGAATGGGAGCAGAGGTGAGAGGTGGAGCGGATTACAGAGGCCAGCATGGAGAGCAGCAGTGCCTGGGGCTCCTTGCTCCTGAGTCCCTACTACTTAGGAATCTGCCTTCTGAGGGTCCCTGCCTTGGAGGACATCAACCACTTGACATCCGTCTGCCCATCTCCAGGGACCCTGTCTAGGTCGACCTTGGGACTCATCTTAGTCACGCCCTTTTTCTATGAGGACCGTTTAGACTTGTCTTCTTCTCCCCATATGAATCCTTTCTCTTTTCATCGGCTTCTTAGACCTATGCCCCCGTGAGGCAGGACTTCCTCTCTGTCGCTGGACTTTTTCTCTGACCTCAGGGCTCAGCACAGGCTTGGCTTTTTCCTCCAAGAATCCGTGAATGAAATGAGTCCTTGAACATCTCCATGGGAGACACAGAAGGTTACTAGTCCCTACAGCCCTGGCACCAGACCCTCCTTCCTTGCTAGCTGCTCCTGCCTCTGGCTTCTGCCTTACGTGTACCAGCCTTGCTCTGTATAGAGGAAGGAATCCAGGGGTTGGGGAGGGACCCGTGACTGCTCTGCCATCATCTGCAGTAAGCACTGCCCCTGAATGCCAGCCCTGCTGGGTACAAAATACCTGGCACTCTGCCACCCACTCCCTGCTCTTCCTGCAGCCCCCATGAGGAGACATGGACGGTCACAGAGAGAGGTAGTTAGTCTTTCAGACTTGGTGCAGCTCCCCCACCCTGGCCCTGACCCGGACACAAGTGCCCGCTTCCGCTGGGCAAACCACTCCATCTTCCACCCCCACTCTCCCTGATATTTAAGGAAATTAAGGTTAGGTCTGGCTGCTAAATATTTGTCTAAGCGGAACAGAAAATGGTGCCAAAGAAGGCCTTCAATTTTATGAGCAAATAAATCGTCTGAAGGAGATGAGCTGGGGATGGGGAGCCGGGCAGGGCCTCAATTATTTAGAACAGAAAGTGCCTCCCAAAGTCTGGAAAGCTGCTCAAGTCTCCTCCACCCACTTTTTTTTTTTTTTTTTAACACAGGGCTACACAGACAGAGTATCTGTATGGTAGCCCTGGTTGTCCTGGAACTCTCTCTGTAGACTAGGCTGGCCTTGAACTCAGAGATCCACCTGCCTCTGCCTCCCAAGTGCTGGAGTTAAAGGAATGTACTACCGCCACCACCTGACCCAAGTCCCCCTTTCTGAAAGCACACTCTTGTTCTTTTGCTTTGCCACATGGGCTGAGGCTGGGGAAGGTCACTTACAGATTCTTGGCTCCCTCCATTGGATCCCTGGCTGATCATTCCAGGTTCCCCTTCCTGGACGGCAGCACCTCCTGATTCCCCAGGGCAGCTGAGCGGAGGAGCTTGGCCTCTGCGACCCACGGGACCTGCCCCTGCCTCCTGGCAGCAGTCGCCACCTGCCCATGCTCAGCCTTTCCCTTTGCACGATGGGATGTTCTTTCTGTGCAATGGGACGCAGCTCTTTGGAGGTGCTGTGGATATGAAGGAGGGGCTTCCTGCCAGCGTATGACACACAGTGAGGTCTCCAAACGATGTCCACATTCTAGTCCCTAGAACCTGTGGATATCATACTTTATGTAAGGGGTGGTATGGGGAGGGGGACGGAAATCAAGGCTGTAAATGAAATGAAGGATCTGGTTAACGAGCCTTCAGATGGGGTGAAGATCTAGGTAGGTGAGGATCAGGGAGGAGGAGGAGGAGGAGGAGGAGGAGGAGGAGGAGGAGGAGGAAGAGTTTGTACTGGATATGAGATAGACTTCAGCAGCCTCGTTGACTTTGAACTTGGAAAAGAACATGAGCCAAAGAATACAAGTAGCCTCTAGAAGCTGAAACGTGCTCAGAAGAGGAGTGTTCCCTGGAGCCTTCAGGAGCACAGCCCTACCTTAGTGCCAACCCAGCACCATCCACTTGGGACTACCGACCCCAGAGCTGCTGGACAATGCTTCGTGTTATTTTCTCCCCAGGACACATTTGTGTTATTCGTGCACGTGTGTGTGTGTGTGTGTGTGTGTGTGTGTGTGTGTGTGTGTTCGGGAGTTGGCATTCACCTTCCACCTCACTGAGGCAGAGTCTGTCTCCTCATTTCTTCTGCTGTTCTGCACTCCAGGCTAGCTCCACGTGGAGCTTCCAGGCTATTGCCCTCATCTCACTGCAGGAACACTGGGATTAAGGATGCCTCGGTATCTGGCTCTTTAGATGGCTTCTCAGGATGTCCTCAGTCTTGTATGGCTGGTGCTTTTATCTCCTGATCCATCTTCTTGGTTTTTGGAGACGAGGTCTCCTGTATCTCAGGCTGGTGTCAAACTTGCTGTGTCAAACTCCTATCTCACGAGTGTTGGGATTACAGTTGTGTGTCACCATGTCATGTTTCACCTATGTTGTTTTTTTCAGTCACTCTGCTTAAAGTAATTGGTTACAACAGCCAACAGAATCTAATCCAGTGCCCGACGAACAGTTAAGTGTCCTGTCCCTGTGGGGCTCTGCAATACAACCAGTTCCCCAGCTGCTCTCTAAACTCCACATCTTCTTTGTAAGCAGAAGAGCATAGATTACAAACCGGAAAGTTTTCTTGTTGTAATTGTCCCCTAAAAGATCATCACGGCCCATCCAGTCCCTCCACACCCCTCCCTCCCCCTGCAATCTGTCCCCTGCTCTCAGCAGGGTCTAGGCTGGGACCCGTGGTGCCTGCGGCCCCTGGAGGAGACAGTTAATAAAAGCAGGAGGAGGAGAATCAATGTGTGCTGACATCCCTATGACAGATCAGCAAGAGAGACAGATTTAATATCCTGCCGTTTCCCTTCCTCAGCCTGGGGGCCGGAATTGATTAAATAAATTAAAGCTATGCAGTTTCGATGTCTGGGTAGGTCGTCTGGTCCTCCCACTGTCACCGGCCAGCCACACGGCTCACCCCATTCCCGAGGTCTCTAAGAGCCCTCCACGGATGGAGTCCTACGAGCGTGGGCATTTTCCCTCTGTCTGGACCTCCCAGTGTGTAAAGTGAGGGGTGTGGAGTGAATCACAAGAAAGGGTGGGAGGGAGGATTCCGAGAAGTGGTAGCTGCGTTTCTGCTGAGCTCCAGATAAGGGGCAGCAGCAGTGAGCTGGCTGGGCAGGTGCACACTGATGCAGGCTCCGCCTAGGTTTAGGCTCCAGCTGAAGCTCAGGAGAGCAGGGTCCAGTCCTCCAGGCAGGATAGGGGTCAGCCTGGAGATTGACCCCCACATGGCTATCTCCCTACCCTGGCCTACCAGGTGGGCGTGAGATAATGAGCAGTCTACCACTCTGTACCCTGTTTTTTCCATAAGCAGTTCAAGGAAGCCAGGCACTTGAGCCTACAGGACGGAGGGTTAGAGATGAGAGTGGGTCAGGTGTCATGGCATGCTTTGGGAGGCTGAGGCAGGATGACTGGCAGGCTGAGATTGCCTAGGGAAACTGGTCAGCAGCAACAACAGCAACAACAACAACAGCAACAGTAGCAGCAGCAACAACAGCAACAGCAGCAGCAACAGTAGCAGCAGCAAGAACAACAACAGCAAAAGCAGCAACAACAGCAACAGCAACTGCAGCAGCAGCAACAACAACAACAGCAACAGCAACAGTAGCAGCAGCAAGAACAACAAAAGCAACAGCAGCAACAACAACAACAGCAACAGCAGCAGTAGCAGCAGCAACAACAGCAACAGCAGCAACAGCAACAGTAGCAGCAGCAAGAACAACAACAGCAACAGTAGCAGCAGCAACAACAGCAACAGCAGCAACAGCAGCAGTAAGAACAACAACAGCAACAGCAACAGCAGCAGTAGCAGCAGCAACAGCAGCAGCAACAAAAACAATAGCAACAGCAGTCAAAACACCTTCTGGCTCAGCAAAAATGATTGGCCATCTGAGTACAGCCTACACATGAGCCTCTCTCTCCAAGCATAGAGAAGAGACTACCCTCCAACCACAGGGCTTCACCAGAGTCCTACACACAGTCATGGTTTTGAGCCTCACAGACCTTTCGCAACTGCTAGACACAATGAGCATCCGATGAGTTTCCTTCCAAAGCACTTGGCACTACCATCCCGCTGAGCTGAGGACACAATCCCCATTTTACGGATAAGGAAAGTGAGGTCAGGAAAAGGTCAGCCAAGATCACAGCTGCAACGTGGAGCCAAGAACACCTGGTATGCCCCACACCAAAGTTCATTCCACCTCAGAGGAAACATCTTAGCTTCCAGTGGGTCAGGGCAGGAGTCATGAGTCAGCAGGGCTGGGACAATGAGGAATGTGGCTCAGGACAGAATTAGAGAACAGGGACACTTGTCACCTTCAGCCTTCTTTCTGCAGCTTCCTTCAGCCCATGCTGATGGGGTCAGGATGAACCAAGCCTCTAGAGTTGGACCACCCAAGGTACAAGTACCAGTTTTTCCCACCTGCAGGCCCTCAAGCAAGCCACTGGCCTCTCACAGCCCCTCTGTGTGCCTGTCTGGAAAACGTTAATGAGGGCATCAGTTCACATCAATCCACACAGAATGGCCCTCTGGGGTTTTACAACAGGTGACACAGCCTGGATGTGAACTCTGGCTTCTCCATCGCCATCAATGGTCCAGGAGGGGATCTAGGTCAAGGGCACATGTGGTCCAGACACAGCCAGTCAGCAAGGAGAGTCAGGGACTCTCTTGTGGAGACTGCTTCCTCTCCCCACAGCCACTTTCTGAAGTAGTAGTCATTCATGAGACACACTTTGCTACAGAAGGAACTTGCAGCCCCCCCACCCCACACCCCGCCTTCCATGACAATTTTGATGAGCAACCTCCCAAATGCCATCCCGACTACTGAAATTGCCAAGCCTCTGAGAGACGGCAGGAGGAAGCTGGGCTCCTGGCTCTGGCATCCTCTCTCCCCTTCAGCTCACCAAGTGCTGCTTTTGCTTATGGGCTTGTGCCAGCTGCGAGCCAAGTCTATCATTAGGCCTCAATTTCTCTTGCAGTGGAAGCGGGTTGCTGAGAGGGGAAAGACAGCCAGGCGCTTGGTGATTCTAAGCACAACAGCTACACTTAGCCATCAGCTTGTCTGCCAGTTCCCAATGCAGCTCCTAACGACAGCACACAAGGCAGGCAAGGCGGACCCGCTCCCTAGCAATTAATTCTCATTCCAGTTTAAATTCTTCCTAGGGAGTGTCAGGCAGATGTCCTGGAAAGGGGTGAATCCGGGGACAGAGGACAAGTCAGGATGGACAGAAAAACAGGGTGAGAGGTGACAGCAGTCCCAGGAGAGCAGAGACAATGACCAGTGGTGGCACCCAAGAAGGATGGGGGTTCCTAGGACCCATTTTCAGATCATGCCCCTAAGTCCAGAATCAAATTCACTACCATTCTCCCAGCTGCCTGTCACACCATCACCCCAGCTGGCTCCCAGGCCCTACTTGCTCTCCTTTATTACACTTCCTTTATCTCCAGATACATAGTTTCCAGATACATAGTTTCCAGTGGCAACCTGGGAGCCATAAGCACAACTTCCTGCCAGCCACACTCTCCAGGGAGGAACACAGGGTGCTCCGGCCCTGGTCATCACTCCTTTTAACTTCACAGACTCTGAGCAGTAGGCGCCAGTTTGCAGCTAGGTTACAGATGAGGCAATGGGGCAGCAGTGACTTTGAGGCAGAGCTGAGGCTCTGCACAAAGGTCCATCTAGTCCCAGAGCTGGCCCCTTAACATTGAACTATATACTCTGCACATACCTCAGTTCACTGCCCTTGTCTCCAAATGGATAACGGGTCTCCCGTCTGTCTGTCTCAGCCCCAGTTGTCTGTCTCTCAGGGGAAATGCTGAAGCTCCATCCCAGTCCTCTGGTATCCTCCTGCCAATCACTCTTTGTCCTGGTATCTCCCTGACCTTGGGGGCAGAGCCAGGCTCTGCTCAGCATCCTTACTATATATCTGGGTCACCTAGGACAAACGGCATCCTTGCTGGGGCTTCTGTTAGTTTGTCTGTGCAAGGGAGGCTACACACACCCCAGCAGCATCGGGTCTGTGGAGAGGACACCTGCTTTTACTTGGCCAGCCCCAAGGAGTTGTCAGGAAACTAAAATTGACAGATTTCACTTGAGGTAGAATTTGCTGCCAGCACGGTGTCCACTGTGGATGGCAGGGACAGATGTGGCCTGGCAGGAGCTGCGGGGCTTAAAGAAGCCAGCTAGAAAGGGGAGGTGCCGGCAGCGGCTATCACAGATCGCTTGTGATTTCTCATCAGAGCCGCCACTAAGGCTGATACCCGTTCCAGACAGAGGGCAGACCATGTGACCCCCAAGGATGTTCTGCCCTGCCAAACCGCTGCCCGCTGGCCTTCATCCTGCTCAGCCATGCCCTGATGACCATTAGCCATGGCTGGAGAATCAGTGGCTGCTGCCAGGGGAACAGCATGACCTATGGCCTCCTCTTTGCATACATGGAACTCTAAATCCCAGAGAGGCAAGACCAGAGACTCCTCAGGTCCCTCCCAGCACACACAGCAAACGTGAGAGCTACGAACATTAATCTTGTGCCAAACTACCTAAGTCTGGGCTTCTTGAACTTTCTCCTGCCCCAGCCCAGAGCAGGATATGCCATATGGCCAGTGAAGGGTCTCCATAGCACAACATTCTAAAATAATACATATTGGAGTACATGTCTGTGAGCTTTAAATGGAAATCATACAAAGGAGTACAGACAGAGTTGAAACATCTCTCTGTCAAGCCTTCTGTTGTGTTAGAGACAGGCTAGCTGGCACACAAGTCTATGAGGAGTCTCCTGTCTCCGTTTCCCATCTCACCGTAGTGCTATCACATTCTGGGGTTCCGGGGACCCGAACTTAGGTCCTCATGCTTGCATGGAAAATTCGTTAACTGACTCAATCATCGCCCCAGCTCCATTTTAACCATTCTTAAGTCCACAGACTGTGGGCTGAGGACAGTCCATGGTGGTTCAGCCATCACCACTATCCTTCTCCATTTCCTTCTCATCTCCAAGCCGGATCTGTGCCATTGGCTCAGCACTACCTTCTTCTTGCTCCTCCACTCTAGTCTCTTTCCTACTGTGAGCTGTGTGTGTGAATCTGGGAGCTCTGGAGGTCTGTCCTTCAACCCTGCGTGGCCCTCAGCTGCGTCTTGCATCACTGTGAGCACAGCCCCGGCTGCAGGGACATTTCTTAGCCCCGCCTCCCTGAGCAGAGGACCCTGGTCACAATTCTCAAAAACTCAGTGCCCTCTCGCTCCCCCTCTATTTCCATCCGGATGTGTGGCTGGGCAACCAGCTCACTGTAGGGGCACTTATATTAGTTTCCTTTCTGTTGCTGTGACAAAACACCATGACTCAGGCAAATTGTAGAAGGAAGAATCTATTGGGGCTTGTGGCTCCAGAGGGACCAGTCCCTCATGTCAGAGAATCGTGGGCAGCAGGTTACAGAGGGACCAGTCCCTCATGTCAGAGAATCGTGGGCAGCAGGTTACAGATATGGCAGTAGAAGCAGGAAGATGAGGGCTCACATCTCAGCCATGAGCATGAAGCAGAGAGAGAGAGACAGAGATGGAGAGAGAGAGGGAGAGGGGGAGGGGAGGGGGAGGGAGAGGGAGAGGGAGAGGGGGAGGGGGAGGGGGAGGGAGAGGGAGAGGGAGAGGGAGAGGGAGAGGGAGAGGGGGAGGGGGAGGGGGAGGGAGAGGGAGAGGGAGAGGGAGAGGGAGAGGGAGAGGGAGAGGGGAGGGGAGGGGGAGGTGGAGGGGAAGGGAGAGGGAGAGGGAGGAGAGAATTGCATGTGGCATGAAGCTTTTAATCTCAAAGTTAACCTCCTACAACGCTGTACACCCTAAACCTCCCTAGACAGCACCACCAACAGGGACCAAGTGTTCAGATCCCTAAGACTGTAGGGGACATCCCAGCATCACATGGTCTCATTGTGTACACAATGTGCTTCTGGAGTAGAGTTGCAATGCCCATCCTGGGAGCTACCTCTAGTCCCTGTCGCACGCAGTAGGAATCTTTAGGAGACACCAAGAGGAGGGAAGGCAGAGGCCAGGAGATGGTCAGAACTGGCTTCTCCCAACCCCACATCCCTTTCTGGCTTGGTTTCTATCCCCTGCCCCCAGGGACATAGCTGCCCTCCTCAGACTTCGGTTCCTACACTAGAAGACATGTCTGTGTCGGCTGTTCAAGCCCCATGGCCCGCCCTCGGAACTTCTCAGTCTCCCCACTACAAGCCTGCAGCCCACGGCCCCCATGATTGCAAGGGAGGCCCTTGCTGAATTATAGCTTGCACAGTCCTCTGGCGGATTTATCCAAGGGTATTTATCTCGGGCCTTTCTTTCCCTGAGATAAATGGAGAAAATTTACAGCCTGCAGCTCTCTAGGGCAAGCTGGGAATGGGGGTATTACCAGCCTGGGAGGACATCAGGTCACTGTGCAGAGAAAGCGTGGATCAGGCTAGGGAGGGGCCGGTCAGCGTGTGAACCACAGGGGCCTGCAGGGGAAGGACCCCGGCCCTCTGTAAGTGTGAGGCCCCTCCGGAGCAGCAGAGGACAGTACAAGAACAGCAGGTACTGCTCATTGGCCTTCCCTGGCATCAGCCCCGATATTTGTATCTCCTCATTTCATTCTCCTCCAAAGAGATCTCATTTCATGGGGCAGGAAATGAAGTCTACCGAAGCCTGTCCGTCACAACCACAGAGCAGGTAAGCAGGCAGAACTTTACCTAACCCAGGGTCCCCAGGCTCCCTCTCTCAGCCCTGTCCTGTGAGAGAATCAACAGAAGCTCCCAGCAGAGAAACCAATTCCACCTCCTGGCCTCCTCACCCAGACCCGCTTTCTCAAGGTCACTCTCCCACACTGCGGGTGGACACGGAAGCTTCCAGAAAGTTTCCTCACAGCTCTCCTTGGTCGTCACTGCCACACAGCTGTGAGCCCCCGCTGTGTTGAGGGGAGAGGGGACCGACTGACCGCCAGCTGGTTAATAGGGCAGAGAGATCAGGTGCATGAAACCTACCGACCCCGGCAGAAGGTAGGAGCCATAGTGGTTTCCAGAATCCAGCTTGGGAAGATGCAGTTTGCTTCCACTGCCTAGTACACCTCTGTCCCCGCCCTCCGCCCTCCGCCCCCCGCCCTCCGCATCACAAACCCATCCTTTTCTCCAGACAAACATGGAAAATGGAAAATGCCTATACCCTCCTTGCCACATCCCCTAGGTGGGTTAGGGTTTCTCTCCCTGGTGCCTGGGCCTTTGGGGGTCAAAGGTCCTCATCCTCTGCCCACCCGGGTAGCACTAGCGGCAAGGTCCCTGAGGATGGCAGGCTGGGGCATGCAGCTGAGCAATCCACCCTTCAGGCTTCCTTAATCACTCATTTTCCCTGTGGCATTTAAACTTGATCGTGGCCCATCTTGGGTCTCAGTCCCAAAGGTCACCCGCCTCAGGCCTCTGCCCATCTCCTGGCCTCACCTAACCCTGCAGTCCTGTAGGATTCACTACTGACAATAATTAAGTCCCACAAGGATGAAACGAGAATGAGTCGGGAGCCTTCGGGGATGGTATTAGCACACTAACTCTGTTTGTGGCTTAAATATTAATGTCGGAGTGTAATTACTACCCATGTGTCGGAGGCAGTGATGTGGAAATAGTCTCAGCCTAGAAAATGGGATCCATTCATCCCGAATGCTGATGCACAGAGGGGAAGAGCTCATGTCCTAGAAGGGTCTGGAGCTTTGAGAACAGCACCGGGCACTTTGAAGAAGGGTCATGCACTGACAGCATGGGGGCCCAATTCAGTCCATAGACGTGTTTGTAAATTCTAGCCTTTGGCATGTTTCCCCATGAAGGACACCAACAAAAACAGATCTTGACTGTAGCTCAGTGTTAGAATGCTTACCTCATATATGTGACACCCTAGGTTCAATCATATACATATACATACACATACACATATACATACACACACACACACACACACACACACACACACATATATATATATGTGAAACCTAGGTGTGAGTGTTTGCTGGAAAGCATACATACACAGCACATGTATGCCTGGTATCCATGGAGGACATATGGTATATCCAGGGTGTTAGATCTCCTGGAACTGAGTTTATGGGTGGTGGCTGTGAGCTGCCCCATGCTCCTAACAGCTGAGTCATCTCTCTAGCTCCGTCTCGCCTCTCTTGAACAACAAGAAAATATGGCCATGCTGGGTCACCATCCTACAGCTGACCGTGGACAGAGGAGTGGCTGTGCCCTGGAAATGTCCACCTCCAGTTTGTCACTGCCCCCATTCCCCCCATTATCTTCATCATGATCCTTCTTGCTCTGCCCTTGTGGGATTGGCAGTTGTTGATTTAAATCTAGGAGAGTTCAGCAACAACAATGATTGGGGCCACAGAGCTAAGAGCCAGGTCCCAGGAATCCCAAAAGGGGATAAGCCCTTGATACCAGGGAAGGAGCCTGCCTGGGTAATTCCTTCCCTTCCTTCACCATCCTCCCAATTTGGGAGAGGTCCTGTGGTCCTCTGGCCCTCTTGACTATTTGGGGTGGGGGGTGAGGTAGGGTCTCAACTCTGTAGCTCAGGCTGTCCTAGAACACACTATATAGTCCAGGATGACCTGGCACTTACTGAAGTTCCCTCCCCCTTCCCCATGCAATCCAGCTAGCTCACATTATCATACCCTGTATGAATCTCTGCCCATCAGACATCACCCCTGCTTGACTCCATTTCTCCATTTTACTCAGGAGTTGGCTTCTGAGAGGACTGTCATAGAACTTGGTCCTATAAGCAGATCTGCCACTATCGGGATGAGATCATCTGTACCTACTTAGAAGTGTCCACTCACTAGGAGTGGTCTGTGGACTGTCCACATTCCTCACAGAAGGCAAGGATGGGCAAGGTTGTCAGACCCTCACTGAAGAGTCTGCCCACTCCTCCTGGAGACAACAGGAAGACAAGGGAACAGTGGCAAACTGGAGGTGAACATTTCCAGGGCACAGCCACCCTCTCTGTCCACAGTCTGTAGGATGGTGACCCGGCATGGCCACCCACTCCAGACATTTGTGTGCAATTCTACATTAGTTACACGTCTAACATAGACACAAGGTCTCTGGAAGTGCCGGAACACACGGGCTCAGGGAGCTTAACTGAAGAGGGGGCCCCTTCTATGCAGCTGAGAGGAAGCTGCTATCCTTGTTGGGTAAGGATGTTGCCTTACAACCTTAGGCCCAGCACTCAGCATGGGCAGTGCCCAGAGAAACTGGACGCGGATGGGACCTGCCCGACTAGAGTCAGAAGAGAGAAGACATTGCGTGAACTGGGAAACCCCCCCCACACACACACACACACTCTGAAAGCCTGGAACTGAGACGGCAGAGGGACAGGTGAGGGGGGTGGAGAGACAGTGCAGGGTCCCAGTAGCAGGGATTGGCCATATCCTCTGTATGAGCTCAGGGGAATCAAGGTCATGTCAAGACGCTAATGTTGGGGCCGCAAGCCCACCTAAGCTGAACAAAAAGGGGGTTGTTAGACAATTGTAAAGGTTCTTTATGGGATCGAGGAGGGGGAAATAGGGGACCGAATGGCTGATGGCTAAATGGGAGGGACAGCTTCTTCATTGTCTTCCTGTCTTGCGAGTGGACCTCCTCCCTCACTCCTCTTATCACCTCTCCTCATCCCTTCTGCTGTCTCTCTCTTGGTCTGTCTCTGTCTTTACCACTCTGCCTCTCTCTTTCTCCGTCTCACTCCCTACCTCCTTCATTTCAGATTCAAACTGTAGCAGGTGGTAAATGCAGGGTAGAGTTTTTCTGAGATGGGTCCCCACTGTGTGACCCAGCCAGACCTTTAATTTTTAGATTGCAGTGATCCTCCTACTCCAGCCTCCGAAGTACCTGGGACTGCAGGCACGAGCCACTGTGCCTGGCTAAGAATCATGTATTTTAATGGAGCGGTGTGGGGAAGCACTAAAGCAGAGACCAAGGGGCCTGGGTGAGGGCAGCGGAGGCGGGCTAAGGGATCTCGGGACTCCCAAGGAAGCTGCGGGCAAGTGGAGGGGAGAGAGCGGCCAGGAAGAAGAATGCTGTAATTCATCTCACTTCATCTCTGTTCATTGTGGACAAATAGAGCAGAAACTGCAGACCAAGGAGGGAAGAAACAGGGCATGAAATTGAACTATGCCTTGTAATAGCTCTGCCAGCCAGGCGGTCGGGGCTAATAGCCCACCAGCTCCAGCCCCACCCTGCCCTGCACTACAGAGCAAGCACTCCAACATCCAGATGATGGCAGGCCACACTGCTGGCTCCTGCCCTGACATCTGTTCTCATGTTCAGCCACTTCCCATAGCTTGAGCTGTTCCAGGGCCCAGAGCCACCTACAAGGATGCTTCAAGGAGCCCAGAGAGGGATCTCTCCTAAGCACCAGAGAAAGGGCTCAGGAATTTAAGGGATTTGGCCAATCGATATACGTCAGATCCAGATGATCAGAAGCATGTCTTGAGGCAGGGGCATAGAAGCCACTGGAGATTTCTGGCAGGTTAGGGCTATAGAAAACCTCTCCGTGTGCAGCCTTGGTAAAATCGTGTGGGAGGAGACAGGAGAGCTAGGGCCTCTAAAGAATGCACAAAGAGGTGTGGACTTATTTGGGCTTGCTACCCACTGCCCAGCCTTGGATGGCTCTCTGGAACTATACCCATCATCAAAGGGCACAGGCATTATGAATTGGTATTAGTGAAAAGACACACACACACACACACACACATGCACGCACGCACACACACATACACACACACACACACACACACACACACGCTGAGAACTGAAGCCTCTGCTTCTCTAGTGAGTCCTTCCTCTGAGACGAGATGGAGGACTGGGATGACAGAAAGGTTGCGATCATCTATCTTCCCCCTTCTAATGGCCACTTAGGACCCCAGTCCAGGACTCTACCCACTCCGGTCTAACTCACACCTCCCTGCAGGTCAACTCCTGCCTCCCAACCTCAGAGCTCCTCGGCCTAACAGAACCTGCTGGCTTTTTGGAATAAACCTAGAGAACAAATATCACCACGCTCACCTGATCCCGATCCTGGCACAGACAACGTGCCAGGAACAACACGCAGCCTTTGATGCTGGAAGCACCTTGACTCATTCCAGACAAGCATACCCCAACCCAAAGACAAAAGCTGACTCGAAGAGATGTGGAGTCTCTGGGGACATTGTGGAGTCAGGAATGGAGACCAGGTTACCCACTCCAGAGTGGATGATGATTTGGGTTAGGGAGCTGGGAAGTGGGCGGAGCGATGATGGATAGGTTATAAAATAAGCTGCAGGTTGGGGGTTGGGATCATGGGTGAATTGGGTTTCGTGACTGTGAGTGGCTGGGTTTCGTGACTGTGAGTGGCTGCCGTGCGGGGCAGATCTGGATAAGAAGGTTAGGGTGAAGAGGTTGAAGAGTGACAGAGTGTGGGCAGATACAGCTCACTGATCCCAGCGCATAGCCTATGTCTTCTGTCCTCCGAAGTTTACTGTCTCTGTCCTCGGCAAGCCCCTGCCCCCACCCCTTCCCTTTATGATTCCCTCAGGTTCAGTACAGATGCCTTACCACCTCTCATGTCGCCACAGCAAGTGGCACATTCTCCTCTGTAGCAGTCTGAGACATTCCTGATGCTGCTCATCTTACACCTCAGCCTTCCCTGCAGCCTTCAAGGTCGATGGCCATCATGCAGGAAGGTAGGGACAAGACCCCAGCTTAGACCCTGAGCTCCAGTGTTTGACACTGTGTGGATCCTAGGCTGTAAAGGGCACCGTGAGAAACACATGCAGGGACATTTAGCAGCCTCTGAGATCAGCATAGAAGTCAGAGCCACAGAGGGCAGAGTTCCTCTAAGCCCCTGTGCTGGTGGCCCCCAATCTTCCTGTCCTCCACTGATGCCTGTCAAGAGCTGTCTCCTCCTAGCTGTTTACCTTCCCGTGGGGACAGTGGAGGTGTGGTGGGAGGAGAGTCAGCCGCCGCCCCGCCCCCCCATTAAGGCAGCTACTTTCCTGCTAATTGGTATTTGCACGGCAAATCCCGGTAAAGATGGGATCATTTGCATGTTCTGGGGGGTAATGATATTTGATGTTGTCAACTTATTACAACCGTAATCACCACTCAATTTCCTGCTTTCCAAGCTCCCAATCACGCTGCCACCAGAAATAACCACCTCTTTGACACTTTCTCAGAAGCTGCTCCCGAAGAGGGCCACATGGAGATCCTCAGCTGAGGGTACTGAATGACAATGGCCCCGTGGTAGTGCTCCCCTTCTGGTGGTGCTCTCCTTCTGGTGGTTCTCCCCCTCTGGTGGTGCTCCCCCTCTAGTGGTGCTCTCCTTCTGGTGGTGCTCCCCCTCTGGTGATGCTCCCCCTCTGGTGGAGCTCCCCTTCTGGTGGAGCTCCCCTTCTGGTGGTGCTCCCCTTCTAGTGGTGCTCCCCTTCTAGTGGTGCTCCCCTATAGCCCCCATCCCTGCTGCTCTGTTTCTCCTCCTTTTGTTCTCTCTTGTTATTCCTCTCCTCCCTCCTCTCTTCTTTTAGCTCCCCTCCTCCCCTCCTTCTCCAGCTTGCTCTCTATGTTTTCTTTCTCTCTTTCCTCCTTCTCTCTCCCTCCTCCCTCTCCCCTCCTCCTGCCCAGGGGCTGCTCCTGCAGTGAGCCCTCACTTTGCTAAATGTACTTATTCTCAGGGGGAAGCAGGACCAAAGAACCCGTCTCCATGGCAAAAACAGGAAAAGGAACAGCCCTAGCAGGGGCAAGCATCTAATTGGGCAATGTTTGTTTCTGGGAACAAGCAGGGGCCCTTCTTCTAGACTACAGGAAAAAAATCTCGAAGGAATAACAAACATGCAACAGGCACTGCCTGGCACAACATAGCGCTGTGCTCAGAGGAAAGTCGGGGGCCCCCACCGCACCCCAGCCTGCCTGTCTCCATCTCCCGGGATGCTGGCTCTCAGGCTCAGACATGTGGATGTCAGACCTCCACCTCCCACTCCACCTCCACCACCCACCTTCTACCCCAGCTCCTCTCTCATTTAATCCTGCAATCCAGGCTGCTCCAGCTACAACACTCACCGACCCCTGCCTGCTGCCAGCCTCGGGGCCCTTCCTAATGTGTCTTCTTTCTCTTGTCCTTTTTTAACACAGCAAACCGTCTTCTTGTTCAGTGTGTATATCCTGTCTCCAGCTTTGAGACCAAGCAAGGCTTGGGATTTGTCTATTTGGGTGACTCATGGATCACAAGCTCTAGGCCTGAGGCCAGTCTGGCTAACCCCAACACTGTTCAGGTGCACTGGGCTCCAGGAGCTGAGGCCCGGCCTGGTCTAGCTGGAGTGATGGAACCATGCCCAGCTCACTGTGGTGGTGCTATCCCTATTGGCCTGGAGTCAGACAGACTCATCATGAAACACCCATCACCCAGTCCCAATGACTCTGAGCAGTTACCAAGTCTCAGCCCACCTCGGTTTACTCATCCAGGAAATGGCACCCTCCCCTTAAGTGGGGGAGGACTCAGGGAGCCATGCTCTTGCCAAGCTAACTTTGGACGTCACCTACACTCAGTGGGCATGGACTTTTCTTAGCACCTTTCCTAAGGGATATGGCATCACTGTGATGACGCTTTGAGTGGTCCAAGTCACCACTGAGACCTCAGTCACCGGGTCAGTGGGCGGGGCTAAGCTACTGTGAAAGGTCAGTTTATCAACTCTGGGTGTGCCTGTGGGGAGATTATCACGTTAACTCATATAGGAAAACTGACCACTATGGGCGGCACCATTCCTTGACAAGGATCCTGGAGTGTGTGCTAATTAGCAGCAGCATGCATTGCTTTCTTCTTCTGACTTCTGATGTAACTGTGACCAGCTGGTGCAAGCCCCTGCTGCCTTGAACTGTGATCTAATATAAGCGTTTTCTTCCTTAAGTTGCTTTTCTCAGGGTATTTTATCACCGCAACAGGAAGCGGAAATAAAGATGGTGACAGTTGAGTTATGTGACTGAGCCACGGGGACAGCTCAGCCAATTCAGGAGGCCCCAGGGTATAAAACCCTGCTCTGTTTCCAGGAAGTCTGTTCCTCATGACATAACCCTGAGTTTCCCACAGAACCCATGATTTGCTTCCGGTTTATGTCACAGTGTACACACTTGAGACTGGAAGTGGTTGTGGAACACATCAGTGGGTCAGACAGTGGGAAGGATCACTGTAAAGAAGGCTGTGCTGGGACACAGGCTTCTCATTCCCGTGCACAGCAGAGATGGCCAGGAAAACGGAAGGGGGTCTCCCAGTCTGAACCAACCTCCAAACTCAACTTAGGTCCCCAAAGAGATCAGGAAGATGGAGTAGGATCAAGTTCCAGAAAAGCCCATCCTTGGAGATGTCATGGACTAAGAGAGTTGGTGCCCGCACACACCCATGTAAGAGAAGCCGTCTATCCAGGGTCCCATTAGCCTTTCAGTGACAGGCCTTCTCTTCTGACTACAGCCATGAAGAGGGCAGAATTCCCCCTTGGATCCCCTTGCACTGTGTGTGTGTGTGTGTGTGTGTGTGTGTGTGTGTGTGTGTGTGTGTGTTTACCACCTCGGGAAGCCTGAGACTCTAATCAGCATCATTGGTTAATCAATGCCTTCATTTTTCGCCTCTAAGCGGCCAGGGAAGATGGTCATTAAATACTCTTGTAGTAATTCAACAAATCACCGCCTTTTACAGCGTCTGAGGGAGGCAACTCAAGGCGTGCACCCAGCCGCTCTGCTCGCTGCTCGCTCCTTACAGATGTCTCCAGCTGCCTAACTGGATCTCCACAGCCGCTGGGAGGGGCACCGGCGTACAGCAAGGCTGTGGGGGAAGCAGGGCAGCAGACCTCATGCATGCCAGGAGGGTTTCCCCGGGAAAGCACTTTGAAGGAGGGAGGTCTTAGGGGGAGTTGGGGGAGGACCAGCTCGGAACTGATGAATTAAACATTTGCCGGAGCTTTCTAAGCAGCTGCTACCAGAGAGGATGTTTAATTAATAAAAACACACTCCAGGGGAGGGGGGGGGCTCCAAGAACAAAATAACCAGTCAAGACAGGCAGATGCCTCCTCGCACAGGGCCTGAGTGACATGGCTGCTCACACATGACCTCAAGAAGTGGGGGGTGAGGGGAAGGTGCCTTTTCTTGGCCTCAAAGTTCAGGTCTGGGCTAAGACTGTCTGCCTCATGGGAACTCTGGGCCTGTAGCAGAAGGAATACTGATCTGGGAGCCAATGGTTGATGCTGTCTTCATCTCTAGTTACTGTATGATCTTGGCAAAGTCATTTCCCATTTCTGGACCACGGGTTCCTCTCCTATGGTTCCCAGATGGGGTTCTAGGGAGCTACGGTACTCCTTGGCAGTGTCTCAGAGAGACCTTGGGTAGAGGACAAGCAAGTTTTTGAGGTTCTGAGCCCCAACCCCCACTCGGGCCAGAGCAATTCCTCTTTGCTTTCATCTGCAAACACACTGTGCTTCAAGTAAGATGTCCTTTGAAGAAAGAACACTGAGGATTTTTTCTGAAAAAAAAAAAAAAAAAAAAAAAAGGAAACTAATGGCTTAGATGTTCTCTCCGGTCTCTTCAGGAGCCTGGGCCTCAAAGTGGAGCCATCCCAATTGGCCAGTCAGCCAACATCAAGCATGAGGAGACAGCTGGCCTGTACGAACTGCCAGGGCCCTGCAAGAAATCTAAAGAAGTCCTAACTTATTTCCAGGAGCTTCCAACCTGCTATGGCAGATATATAGCACACGCACCATTACTTCTATTGTCCTCAGCAGACATTACTAATCAATCATAGCCCTCTCTCCTCCAAAGATCATATTACACTCACATCCTTTCTCCGTCTAGCTGCAACCAATCAGTTGCAAGTTCTAAGACACCCCTCCCCCATCACTCATCTACTTCTCTAACAAATAGAAGTTTACCAAGGTGCCTCAGCAGGAGGGAGAATCTCACAAAGTGGGAAAAACAAACAAACAACCTGCTCTACAGAATGGAGAGAAAGAGGCAGGCAGGGGCTGCACTCCTGAGAAGCAGCATCAAGAGATGTTTTGGTTTTGGTTTTGGTTTTTTGGTTGGTTGGTTGGTTTTGGTTTTGGTTTTGGTTTTGGTTTTTGTCTAGAATAGTAGGGGCCAGCGGAGGGGAGCCGCAAGCCAGCTGATGTGTGGATGCTGCTTCCACATGGGCCACTTTAAACAAGATTTCCTTTTCTAGGAGGGAGTTGAGATCGGTGAGCCTGCCATGGAGACAATGTTCTTCTTCGGTCCTAGTCAAACGCTGAGGAAAGTGTTGTCTTTATGACCATCTGGCCTTCATCCCCATCCTGTTTCCCTCTCTCAAGCTTCAAGCTTCCCCTGCCTGTGTTCTGCCTCTTGGTCCAGACAGCTCATCCATGCCAACCTATATCCCAGCACTGTGGAGACTGAGGCAGGCAGACTCTGCGTTCAAGGCCAGCCTGGTCCACAGAGTGAGTTCCAGGACAGCCAGGCAGAGGAAAGAACAAACAACTTCCCCGGCAGCAAATCCTAAGGTTGTAACATATGGTCACACTGTGGGCTGAAGCCATCTATCCCTTCCCAGACACCACCTGACAGCGCTGGTCATCTCCGTCACCTCCTCCTGACCCACACTGGCTACAGATCCCAAGAGGCCACGGATTGATGACAAGGAGTCCATCCACATGCCACTCGCGATGATAAAAGAAGTGTCTGTCCATCTACATAAGGCTGTTTGTTTGTTTGTTTTCCAAGCTAGAAAGACATTTGTGCTTCATAAAGGGTGAGCTTATGGATGTGCGTCTGCTAAACTCAGTCAGCTGTCTTCCAGAATGATCTCAGTCAATGAATGAGAAATCACGCTTGGCACATGGGACCCCACGGACTGGCTGGGTGGGTGGGAGGGGCTTCTCGGACTGTCATTCACAATACATCTGTCACGGGAAAAAGCAGCTCGCAGAAATGGGCACGATGGAGCCCATGTCGGCAGCCCCTGACAGCAGACAGGAAGGGAGAAGGAAGTGGAGAAGTGGAGGACCCGGTGTAATGGCGGAGAAAGGATCTCGGGAGCCGACTGCAATTCTTTCCTTGTGCTCATCCCTGGTCTTAACACTTGTCCCCGAGATTTATCCCTTAATCCACAAGGAGCCCTTAGGGGTTCAGGATAAAAATCCTCTAAATCCTTGAGTCCCATGAGGGGACAGCCAGCCAGTTTCCTTGCCCTGCCTGGCATGAGGCTGAATGGCTGGGGTGGAGGGAAGGAGGGAGGGAGGCCTTAAGCCATAGGAAAGCGTCAATGGCATCTCCAGAGACAGTCCAAGGGGGGGAAGGAAAGATGCCCCAGCCCCATCTTCCTGTTCCTCACACTGTACTGGCCTTCTCAGGCATAAAGGCTATGGCTCATCTGTCAAGAAACCCCCTATGTTCTTGGTTCTGACAGGAATGAATGAATGTCTACAGAGAGCTTCCTGTGGACAGCTCCCACTCACTCCAGTTTTCCTGGTTATATTTTACTCCATCGGGGAATTTCTCCTGACAATGATTGCTTGGGATGAGTCTCCCTGGTTTTGGAGGGTTAGTAGGTAGCTTGCCCTATATACCCACCCGTGGGACACACAGAGCCTGACCTCCCTCAGGGACAAGACAGATGGGAGATGATGGTGGGTAAGCTGTATGTGAAGTCCGGGCTCCTTGCTGCTGACAGCCAGCCAGATGAGGCCTCTATCCCAGAGACAGGCTCTGAGAAAAGGGAGGTGCCTGGGACCCCCAGCCCAGTACCTTCAGAAGATGACATTCCATCTGGCTCTTGGCTTCGGTCCCAGGTGTCTCTGATAAATGGCCCTGTCTAGATCCCTCTGGTTACATACACGTCTGGGAGAGGACAGAGGACATGTGCCTCACGAGCAGCCTTGGAAAACATCACGACTGCACCCTAGCTCTCTGTCCTCTCCTCCTGCAGGAGTCAGAATAGACAGCAACAAGACCAGGCTGGAACCCCAGGTGGCACAGAAAGTGATAGGCGACTTGGTGGTCCATGCTTGATCAAGAGCTTCAGTGCTGATCGGAGAAGGTGCCTTTTGATTTCTTGATCTAGGGCATGGCGCTGTCCCCTGAACAGGAGCAGTCCACAGTTATGATAATCCTCTTGGCTGGGTGGGTGTACTGCCTGCCAGCCCACACAGAGAGACCATCTCCACAGAAGCTTGGGTGTCTGCAGTTGGCACAGATGAGGGTCTAGGCTGGACAGTCACCGGCATTCCCCAGAGGGGACATCAGCTGGTGGCACAGTTACTACTCAGGAGGCTTTCCGCCTCCTGTGGTCCACAGAGGTGCCTATGAATCATGTTTTGTCCTTAGGACAGGGCCCTGGCATGCTGGCATACATGACTTTACAGACTCTTCTGTTCTGGGCCAGTACTCACCTCCCGTGCGTTATCTATGCAAGGTGAGTCATTCATTCAACAGATCTCTGCCCCTACTTGCAAAGTGCTGGGCACCATAGGTCAAGAGGCAGGTGGCACAGACGGACAGCCACACTCCCACATCTCATCTCATTTACCTCTTGGCCTTGCAGTCACGAGTTTACTAGAGAGGATGAGAAAGCTCTTTGCAATAATCCCCAAGGGCCTCACTCTGTTTCTTCTAGTCCCGCACAGCCTGTTCATTCATTCATTCATTCATTCATTCATTCATTCAGCAAATGGTTTGTTGTTGTTGTTGTTATTGTTTAGTATAGAATAGAGTTTATTTGGGGGCATGGGAAAGGAGGTTGAGAAGGGAGTAGAGGCAGAGAAAGAAGGAGGGAGGGAGGGAGAGAGAGAGAGAGAGAGAGAGAGAGAGAGAGAGAGAGAGACCAGCTAGGAACAGGCAGAAGAGAGGAGGAGGGGTCAGAGAGCTCAGCAAACACATTTTTGAGTACCTACTACGTGTAGGCTCGATTTTAGATAATAGAGTTAGATCGATGAACAAAATAGACGAAGTCCCTGTGCTGGTAGAGGTCCATTCTCCCAGGCAACAGAAGCAATAAGCAAGTAAATCCATCTCTCTAACAGGCAGCGAATGTGCTGGGGAAAATGAAGCAGGAGTGGTGAAGAGCAGAGAGACAGTGGCTTTGTCATGTGACACCACTCAGAACCACCCAGGGAGAGTCTCGGTGAAGGATAGTCTATATTGGGTTGTCCTGCAGGGGCATTGCTTTAAGTGAGATAACTTATGTGGGAAGACCCAGCCCACCATGGGTAGCACTATTCCCTAGCCAGGGGTTCTGAACTGTGTGAAAGTGGAGAAATCAAGCCGAGTCCATGCAAGCAAGCATGCATTCACTTCTGTCTGCTCCTGACCACGTATGTGATGTGACTAGCTGCTCGGAGCTCCTGCCTTGACTTCCTTACAGTGACGGACTGTACCCTGAAATTATAATCAGAAATGAGCCCCCTCCTCCCCTATGCTGCCTTTTGCTCAGGCATCCAATCACAGCAACAGAATAAATGGCACCTGGGTTTTAGGAAGGTGGCCAGGGGCATCATTGCTGAATGAAGTCCATGGGAGATGTCTATCTGAAGAAAAATGAGAAATGATATTAAGAACCTGTAGGGACTGTGATGCTGGAGCGAGTGAGGGACTCTCTCTTCAAGCCTGTAGGGGGCTCAGTGGTGTCTCCCAACATGCATCTCTACGTCCTGACCTTGGAGTTAGTGATTCACCATATTTGGGGAAGAGTTTCTGCAGATGTGATGGACTTAAGGATGCTGATATACTTAGAGCATCACTGGGAAATCTGGGTAGACTCCAAGACCAAAGCCAAGTGTCCTTCTAAGAGACTGGGAGAGAAAGAGTCTAGGTGGTCAAGAAAAGGTGGACACAGAGAGGAGACGCCTCAGGAAAAGACTCAGAGAGATACACCCGTAAGCCAAGGAATGTAGCAGCCCCCGGCTGGAAGCTAAAGGAAGAACAGTTCCCTTTGCAGCGTACGGCTCTAGGGCTCTAGGGAGATAGCTTAGTGGATAACAGGGTTTGCTCTGCAAGCATGATTACCAAGTTCAAATACCCAGCACCACGTAAGAAGCAGAGCATGGCTACACATGTCTGTCACTAAGAAGGGGGAGTCGAGATAGGCAGAGCCTCCAAGAGTCAGCCAGTGTGGGTGAATCTATAAGCTCTGGGTTCAGTGAGAGACCTTGTCACAAGGCAGTTAGGCAGAGGGTGACAAGATGGCCTTCCACACACATGTGCACACAGGAGAGAGAGACAGAGACACAGAGATAGACAGAGACAGACAGACAGACAGACGGACACACACACATACAGAGAGAGAGAGAGAGAGAGAGAGAGAGAGAGAGAGAGAGAGAGAGATGTGATCCTGAATTCAGACCTCTGCCTTCCAGAATTGGAAAGAATTATGATTTCCATTTTTTTGGCCTGAGCTGTCACAGCAGCCATCCTAGGAAACTCTAGGTGACATGTGTGTGCTCCCAGCCATCCACATTCACTCTGACATGAATGGGAGGCAGCAGGAGTGCTGAGCAGAGGGACAGGGGTGGGGAGGTGGGCTGACCTGTGCCTTCAAGGCCCCAGCAGGCTGCCCCACTGAGTACAGCAAGGGGTGGGTTGGAGTTGAAAAGGGGGCAGGACCTTCCCTTATGCAGACAATGGGTGACCAGGTGTTGATGCTGAGGTTTGGGGAGAGGGCGTGGCTAGCACATGGGGTAGCAAAAGGATCCCAGGACTGGGGCTGATTCCCCAGACCTCACTGCCCAGCACAGAATGAAGAGAAGGGACTCCAATGGGGCCAGGGTGTGGATTTGTAGGGAAGGAAGAATGCTACTCATACTGAAATGGCCGTGACTGCCTTCACCTCGCTAACTGATTTGCAAGTGAGTTTTCATTTTGTCCCCATGAGAACTACTGGAAAAGGTGGGCACCAATGTGTCCATTCTGCAGATGAGGGAATTGAGGCTGGCTTTAAGTCATAGAGCTAGCAGGGACAGAGCTGAAGTTGGAATCAGTGCCCTCTGGAGTTACACCTGAAACTCTTGTTCTGAGAGGCAGGGATGACAGAAAGAGCTTGGACAGACAGACAGAAAGAAGATCTGGGGTCTGAAGGCAGGACCTCCATTGTTCTCGGAGCACAGATCCATGTATACACGAAGCCCTGACGTCACCATTCAGAAGCAAGTAGAGAGTCAGCTTTGGGGAACCACCAGGATACAGGCACTTGGAGCATGCCCTTAGACCTTCCTAGCTAACCAATCACCAGCAGGCTGGTCCAAATCTCCAGGCCTCACCTCTGCTTCCACCAGGCCCTAGTGGCAAGCCACAAGGACCCAGGCCTGTTGTCCCAGTGCCATATGGGTATTAGCGCAGAAAAGGAGTCGTGGCTCAAATGAAGACCTGCTTCTGAGCAGGAGACATCTGGGCCCTGATGATTCCTTCCAGGTCTTGCTGTCTTGGGTATTAACCTCATCAGCGAGGCCTCAGCAAAACGAGCCACGTGTCAGCAACTCCATTTTAATTGTTCCTGAGTCTGCAGTCCGATTATTATGCCGTTCCAAATAGGACATGATGGCAGAAGCATGGCGTTGGTTTCGGTGACACAGAGAATGAGGGATCGCATGTTCTGAGCAGCTGCCTGGGGACCCCAACCCCCTGCCGTCTCACCGAGTATTTTGTCTCTTCTTGTAGCTGTTCCTAATAACTACATCAGGCCAGAGAGTGGAGTGGGAAGCTGACACCTTCCATAAAACAACTGTAGAGAGCAGGCCCTGGGGAGGCCCAGCTAACAGGCAGGAAAGAAATGAAACATGGCATGGTAGCCGGCCGTGGGGCCAGCCTGCTGTGTGGAACACGCACTTGCCCAGCTGGTCATGTGATGCTATGAGGCTGGAGAGGAACAGAGGAGCAAGGGATGACATAGGCTGAGAGAACAGGGGCCAGCCCCACCCCTCCATCCTGCTCACAGGCCAGAGCACACGTCTGCTTGTGACTTGACTAAGCTGGACTCAAATATAACCATCCAATTTATGTCAGTCAAAAGCCTGCGGTGTCGTTTGGAAAAGTTTCAACTGCTTGGAGAACCTGATGGAGAAAGTGTTCGCTCTCCAAGAAAAACGTACGCGAGCAAGCGTTGGGAGTTCACAGCCCAGGGTGCCTCTCGGTCCCTAGATAAGCTTTAGTTGAGGCTAGGATGAGAACTGTAGGCAGAGATTTATGGGGCTTCTCCTGGCATCTGACCCCATGATCTACAGATGGAAAGGTCTTAGAGCGAGGCCTGGGAGGGGTGCAGAGTGATGTCAGTTCATTTCTAGTAGGGACACGGACAGGGGAGGCACGCCCCGCTACAGCCCCACTCCTGAGGGTGGAGATCCCAAAATGGGGCTGTGTAGAAGAATCGCGTGAAACGCGCTGTGTGGGAAAACCCATGGTTCTACACAACTGCACCTTAAAACCAGTACCTTCTCATAGATACTTACAATTAAACTAATAAATTCAGTATTACAAGTAAATATGTAACTCCTTTCCCCAGTGGCCTAGAAAAATACACATCCAAGTCCTCTTTAGGGAAACGGAAAAATGCCTCTGTATCCCAGGGTACATTCCTCAGTTTAGCCTGTGGTCTCTAGACTCCGTCGTCGCTTGGAGCCTAAGGTGGCACAGAGAGATAATGGTGGCTGCCTATTCCCCTCATGGTGGACAGGGAGTGGGGAGGGAGGAAGGGGTTAAGGAGAAGGAAGCTCTTTACAGGGCCCAGCACCAGTGATCCATTCTCTAGCTAAACCCCAACTCCTTCCTTTCCCCAGCTCCCAACAGCATCAAAGAGAGATTGGTTGATTGATGAGGTCAGAGGGTTTTTTTGGTTTTTGTTTTGTCCTTGGTTGGTTGACTCTGTTGCTTTGAGGCCTGTGGCAAAACAGAACATTAAGGTGGGAGAAAGCTGCTTACATAGAGGCAGCCTGGAAGCAAAAGAGGAAGAGGCCTGCACACCTTTATCCCCTTGAAGGGCACTCCCCTAATGACCTACCTTCTCCTCAGTAGCAGAGAGCTCCTGCAGCCTCCACTGCCTCCCAGTGGTGCTGAGGCTGAAGACCAAGCCTGTGACACTTGGGCTTTTGGGGAACAATTAAAATCCAAGCCATGAATCTATGTTTTCCAGACTCTCTTGCAGCTATGGCTCTGGGCTCAAAACTGGTCCTGCTGATCTAGTTAGTGTTTGATGATGGACACTAAGACCTGTGATGTAGTGACAACCTATAAGCTACTCTGAAAGGCCAGCCTGGCAGACTCAACAGCTAGGAAGGCCACACCTGTCTGTCAAAGGCAAACAGCACAGGTGAAAAGACATTTTTGTTCAGTTGGGGAGTTCTTACAGTGTGGGAAAATCAGGAAATACAGAAGATTCAGATAAGAGACAAATGACAGGAGGCAGCACAACCTAGTGACAGTCACCAACCTGTGCTGTACATAAATCTGGTCTTTGATCTGCCTTCCCCTGGCTGTGTGACCTTGAGCAAAGTTATTAACCTCTCTGGGCCTTCATATTCTCATCAATTTAGGGATAACAGAACCTGATTCCAGTTCTATGGGATGAAACAATGAAGGCAAAGCTGTTATCCCAGTGCATGGTAACGCTTAGCAATGTCAGCCGTCACCAGCGCATCAGAGGAGAGATTCATAAGCTTCATCAAATGGGATTCCTGGGGACAGCATATGCCACCCTCACAGCCTCTCTGTGAGAAAGGTAAAAGAGGCTCTGAGGGGTGAGCCTGTGGCTGTTGGAGGTACACAAGGGTCTTGATGAACCTTTTTGGGGGGAGACTTCCCAGGAATCTGAGGACCTAATACCCTGTCTCTTCCTGACCCAAGCACAAAGGGAATCCTGGCTGCACCCCACTTCCTGGCTGCACCCCACTTCCTGGCTGCACCCCACTTCCTGGCTGCACCCCACTTCCTGGCTGCACCCACTTCCTGAACTTACGGGTCCCAGCATGGAGCCAGGACAACCATCACTGGTTGAGAGCACAGAGAGCATATTTCACTTCTCGGAGCCTCTGCCCAGCCTCCTTCCACAGGACCGTGAGCCCTGTAGTCTGGGACGGGGGACTGTCTCCCCCTGGGAGGGGACAGCAATACTCCATCCACCAGCCCCAGTAAACCAATGACCTCTGAGTGTCACATGGAATCTTGACAACCGCCAGCAGGCTAAGGACCTGCCAGGCAGGACCACGGTCAGGTGCTCAGCCACTGCAGGCCCCGCCCCTGCCTTGGCCTGTCTGAATTTAGGGAGACAGAAGCAGATGCATCAGGAAGCTGCAGCTTAGACCTGAGCTTACCTGGGACTGTCCCTTGCAGAGGACTCCCTCCCCCAAGTGGAGAGAGAGGGGAATCCTTTGTGTCAGCCACTGACAGAAGACTGGACCCTATAGAGAGGCGTCGGAGAGGGCCTGCAATCCTGAAGCCAAGGACAAGGCCCTGAGAGGAGGTGGAAAGGGGAAGAAGGGCGTGGCTGTCAGCTGTTAGCAGCTCGTGAGCCCAGCACCGGGTTGGGCATATGGTGGAGAGAAGGTGATCTGGAAGGGCAGTGCAGTGCCAGGCACACCCTGTGTGACCTTGAAGAAGTCTCTCTCCTCTCCAGCTCTGGGACGCCCATCTGGAAGCCTGGGTGTAGGGTCTGTGGTGGGTAGGAGGAGGCCCTAAAGAGATGGGGTCACTCCTAGGATCTGTGGCTGGGTGCCAGGTATGGAATGGGTATTTTCCAGGTGCATGGGTATGAGTGGCTGCTATATACTTGGATCCCAGCGGCAAGAGCAGCCATGCCCTAGATAGGCAGGGTGCAGACTCTAGCACCCATTGCCAGAGCCCGCTGGCCCTCATAGCCTCCTCACAGCCAAGACATGTGTCTTGACTCTTGAAAGTGACCAAGTGTTCAAGCATACACCACACAGGGGAATGGGCAGCTCGGGGTGTGAGGACACAGCAGAGCTATGCTGAGCAAGCACCCACTTGCTTTGTAGCGTTGAACCCCGTGCCAGAAACACTTGAGGAAAATTCTGCACACCCAATGAATGTATTCCCAGCCTCTGTGTGTGTGTGTGTGTGTGTGTGTGTATGTATGTATGTATGTATTGTGTATGTGTGTATATATGCATGCATGTGCATATGTGTATGTGTGTATGTATGTATGTGTGTATGTATGTATTATGTATGTGTATATATGTATGTGTGTATGTATGTGTATGTATGTATGTGTGTGTATGTGTGTATGTGGTATGTGTATGTATATGTGTATGTATATATGTATGTGTGCATGTGTATGTATGATTGTGTGTATATATGCAAGTGTGTGTATGTTTGTGTGTATGTATGTTTATGTATGTGTGTATGTATGTGTGTCTCTGTGTGTATGTATGTGTGTGTATGTGTATGTTTGTGTGTATGTATGTGTGTGTATGATGTACATGTATGTGTATGTATGTGTGTGTATGTATGCATGTATGGTATGTATGTATGTGGAGATCAGAGGTTGGCATGCTTCCCTTGACCCTTCTCAATCTAATTTTCTAGACAGGATTTCTCCTAAATCTGGAACTTACCATTCTGGCTAGACGCGTTGGTCAGCAAGTCCTGGGAATCCACTTACCTCTATCCCACCGACACTGGGATTACAGACACATAGTACCACGCCCAGGTTCTTGTGTGGATGCTGGGGATTCAAACTCAGGTACTTGAGCTTGCCCAGCAAGCACTTTACCCATTGAGTCTTCTCCCCAGCTGCCTGTCTCCTTTTACTTTTAATCCCAGCACTCGGGAGGCAGAGGCAGGTGAATTTCTGAGTTCGAGGCCAACCTGGTCTACAGAGTGAGTTCCAGGACAGCCAGGGCTATACAGAGAAACCCTGTCTCGAAAACACACACACACACACACACACACACACACACGCACAAAGACAGGGTCTCACCAGGTTGCCTGAGTTGGATCTGGACTCTAGCACAGGCAGACCTTATACTTGTGGTCTTGCTTCAGCCTCCCAACTAACCGAGGAGACAGGTCTGCACCGCCGTGATTTCTTGGAGAGAGAGGAATACCCTGGGTTACTTAGAGTTGGTCTCTCCAGAGGTATCTGGGAGGCCAGACACTTGGGGTGTTCTCAGGAAGCAGCCATCGGAACATCTGAGGTTTAGGGTGCACTTTTCTTGCTGGAGTGGTGCCAGCCTTCGGTGGATTTGCAAAGGGATGTGACCCGTTCCTTAAAGGTGAGGAAAGGGTGGTGAGATAAGCCTGATAACCTGAGTTCGATCCCCGGAACCTTCTTGATAGAAGGAGAGAACAAATTCTTCTCAGGTGACCACACTCAGGCATGCACATACACATACACACATGCATACATATAAATCGTTAATTTAAATATAAAGAGATGCAGGTCAGAAAACATTGCTTTCTCCTGGTCTGGCCTGGGAGAGACCTACCGTTTCTGCCCCATCCCCCCATGCCACAGCCCTGGACCCATAGCGGTCCCCCTCTTTTGCTGTTCCTGCTTTGTCCCTCCCCTCTCCCCACCCCCACCTCATACCCCCGCCAGGCTCATCAGTGGGAAGGAGAAAGCCATACCAGGTGTACTTCTGGAAAGACAAAGAGAGATACAAAGGGGTGTGCGTGTACAAACAGGCCAATCTCCAGAAGAGAGGAGTTGCGAGAATTACAATTGATTTTTCCACCATTAATGAAGCATGAGCCCGTGTGATTGCATCTTGAAGAGATTTATAATTATTCATCGAATCTTGGAAGATAATTAAACTTCATTAAACACAGACATGACAAGCCTTCAGAGCAAGCTGAGACCTCCGCTCGGGGTTCAAGATAGGAGCAGGAAATGGGAACGGAGCACTGTCAGGTGGGAGCTGGGGCTGGAAGAGGCTGTGGGGGCTGGGCAGGAGCTGTTTCCCCAAAGCACAGTCACTCCTGGGCATAGCCATCTCAGGCTTTATGCTCTGTCCATCTCACACACTCACAGACACACTCACACACAAACACACACACACACACACACACACACACACACACACAAATGCCACCAGCCTCTTCCGAGCCCTTCTTATCAAAGAGTCAGAGAGCCAGGCCTGCTCAGAACCATGGGAGAGGCTTCAAGGAAGAATGGGAATTCTAGACATGTAGACACCAGAGCAAAGGAAGAGATGGGGGAACCCACAGGCTCCCCCAGGTGTGTAGACGTATGCATATGCATGCAGTGTTGAGGAAAGCCATCTGCTGAGGTGGTGCACAGGGCATGCCCACAGGGCTGTGGAGTGGCCTGCTCCAAGATCACGTGGTTCAGGAGAAGCGACACAATGGAAAATCATGGAACTGCTGGCAGCTGCTTCCTTTGTGGAGGGTGGGAAGGGATAGGATGGGAGTAAAATCTCCCCTCAGCTCCACAGTCTGTAGCTTTCCGTTTTAAACTGTAGAACAAGCCCCCACAGAGACACAACATGCCACTTTAAAATGTTTAGCTGTGTACATAGCTATGATCAGCTATGTGGATGGAGAGCCAGACTCTGAGCTAAGTATGTTAAGCACAAAGACGACATGTTTTCTGTTAGGTGTGCACAAGTATATTCCAACACACTCTCGTGTGTGTACTGGTCCGGTTGGTGTGTGTACTGGTCCGTGTGGTGTGTGTACTGGTCCGTGTGGTTATAGTAACTTTACCCTCTATAGGATCTCTCTATAGATCCACAGCCTGGAGATGGCTCCCTGGGCCGGCAGCCCCACCCCCACCCTATGCCCCCCGCACCCTCCCCCCCTGACATGCAGTCACTGTTCCCAACCTTCGTGACCTCTTCTGAGCACCCCTGTCCTTCCACCCTTCCTGGCCCCAATGCCACGCTTACACCTGGCCACAGGAGTGATGCCACAGCTCTTCCCGACACAAACACACCTCCCCCCCCTCCCCGTGCCTTGCTGCTCCCTGCCAAGGTGACAGACAGAGACTATTAATGAGGTTGCCCTAGCCTTGCCCCCTCACAGGGCTGCTTCTGGCAGAGAGGAATCTTGCTCAGAACAGGCTGTGAGGGAGGTGGCTCCAGAAAGGCAAAGCACCAGGTCACTGCTGGGCCAGGTGGTGATGGGGAGATAAAGAATGGGTGGGGGAGTGGGGGTCAGTTGGGACACCATTCCTTACCAAAAAAGGCTAAGATCCCACTCCTGAACCCCATGTCCTTTAGTCTTGGTGCTATGTGGTTCAGGAGAAGCGACACAGAGGGCAAGTCACTTAGCCTCTATGTCCCTGTTCCCTCACTAGTGAGCTGGAACAGTCCCTTGGTCATGATGCTGACAAGAACAGCCAAGCCACATAGAGTTCCTGGCACGGTATCAGAGCTCAGGGAATGACACGATGATAGAGATCTGTATCATTTTAGAGTCTTTCTGTAAATGCCTCTCACTGGTTCACTTTCTAAGGATCCTTATCTCATGGTGAACTCTCAATGGTAGAGACGTGTCATCTGACACTTTATTGATACCAAGGAAGGTTTTGTCATATGGCAAGCTTATTAAGGATAAAGTTGATGGTTGAACTAAAATGCTAACGCATGGCCATATTGTAGAGAAGTAAAGAAAGCCTTTAGAAGTCTGATAGAGCAAGAAATGAAAACTAGGTCCTTGGGAGGCAGAGGCAGGTGGATTTCTGAGTTCGAGGCCAGCCTGGTCTACAGAGTGAATTCCAGGACAGAGAAACCCTCTATCAAAAAAAAGGAAAGAAAAAGAGAGAGAGAGAGAGAGAGAGAGAGAGAGAGAGAGAGAGAGAGAGAGAGAGAGAGAGAGAGAAAGAAAGAAAGAAAGAAAGAAAGAAAGAAAGAAAAAGAAAAAAGAAAAAAGAAAAAAGAAAAAAGAAAAAAGAAAGAAAACCAGGTCCAGAAAAGGCATTGAGTTGGCCCTTGAGGCCAATATTCCCTCGAGACAACTGGTCAACCCACTCTGCTGGTGGATTCTTGAGAAGCAGGAGAGAAGGACTGAGCCTGTACAAAAATCCCCAAATCATTCTCAGAGAAGATCCTGTCCGGGCTCTGGTGGGAAAACAGAGGGAGAACATACAATTGCCCTCCATGTGAACAGAAACCAAGTCCTCTCCCTCATGAAACCAAGTCCTCTCCCTCATGTGGGTTTGGAGCAAGAATTCATTTTTCATGTCTGTCCTGAAAAGCTATAAGCAGCAAATTGGCCCACATAGGTAGAGGCACCTGGCAGAAACAGATGCGGTCTCTAAAGATGCATCCTCCCTGTAAATAAAGACAGCAGTGATGCGCTGCGACCCCTCAGAGAGAACTGGGAAGCCTCCACTGCAGGATGGACATCGTGTGAGGAACCATGGCATAATGCAGATGTATCAGAAGAAGACACAGTATCCCACCCACGGTCACCTTTCTCCGTTTTTAACATCTATTTATTTTTACTTATAGGCATGCTCATGTGTGTGCTTGTTTCTGTGCACATGTTTGAGGGTGCCCTAAGGGTCTAGAAAGGGTGTCAGGTCCCCTGGAGCTCGAGTTACAGGCCATTTGGTATGGGTGCTGGAACCTAGCCCAGGTCCTCTGCAAGCACAGCCAAGTTCTCCTAAACACCGACCCACCTCTCCGGCCCAGGATACACCATTTGGATGTTTAAAAACTTAGGGGCTACAGATGTAGCTTAGTTGTAGCTTAGTTGTCTGGCATGCATAAAGCAGGAGTGTAACTTTAATTTTTTCAAACTCCTGTTTTTAATGATGGTTCTTAAAACACTTTAACCTCTCTTGTAACCCACTACCCACCAGAGGTAGTAGAGAAAAAAGGATATAAGGGGGAAGTGGACCGGTTTAGAAAGGTTCTTTGGAGCCGTTCCACCCACTTACAAAAACTTCATGGATACACCAGCAGTCCAGTTCCATAGAGTCAAAATACCGAACACGAATCAGCAGCAGTGGGACTATGTAGCCGAGACAGCCAGGCCTCAGCTCGGCTCTAGTCAGCAGGAGGGACCAGGGCCAACAGGAACGCCAGAACTTCCCAGCTGTGCCTCTCTCAGCATAGCGAAGATTAAAATCAGTGAAGATGAAAGACCCGCAAGTGTGGAACAGCTAGCTGTACCAGCAAGCCAAGCTCAGCCTCTGTCACTGTCCATCGGGTTCTATTCATATTTCCTCCAGACATCACTGCATCTTCCAAGGGTCTTGCCTCAGCTGACATCACTCCACCAATCAGCCCAAATCCGAGTAAACAGCAAGAAACTTCAGCACACCAGCAGAAGTTTTTTGGTGTGTTTCTCTCTATGGAATCCCAATAAATGGAGCCTAACTATGCAATGTAAGCTCAACTGTGCAATAATACATGCGTGTTGTTAGCAAAGAATCCTTCATCACATGTCCTTTCACATGCTTGCATTAGCAGAACATCCTCTCTCTCTCCTGTGTCTGCTTCAGTGAAATGTTCCTTCACATGTTTGCCCCAGCAAAACACCATCCAACTGACTTTCCAAAGAACCCTTAAGTTTCCACTTCACACCAGGCAATTCCCAGCACTGGCACCGTATAAATGAGGTATTACACACCTGTAATCCCTGAAGGTAGAGGCAGGAAGATCAGAAGTTCAAGGTCATCATTAGCTACATAGAGAGCTTAGGGCCAGCCCACGTTACATAAGACCCTGTCTCAAAATATAATTTAAAAAATAAATCACAAAGGAATTAAGCTCTAAAGCACAAGGCCTGTCATGATGGTATACACCTATAATTTTGGCACTTAGGAAGCTGAGGCAGGAAGAGCATAGGGTTGAGGATAACCTGGGCTATGGAAAAAAAAAAGCACTCAGAACACAAACTTTGAGCAGGAGTCAACAGAAACAACATGCGCAGACCTGATCTAGCAAACACCACATGTCCATATGGAATAGAAAACATGCACATAATCATTTTATATGTAAGCATGGGCATCAAGAGTAGGACAGGGTCAGCAAGGTGGGTTTAGGACTAGAAGCATGCTCTGTAAGTCTGATGACATGAGTTCAATTCCGTGAACTCACAGCGGAGGGAGAGACATGACTCCCAAAAGCTGCCTTCTGACATGCACATGTGCATGGTGGTCACAAGTACACCTGTTACTCTCACACACAAGTAATAATGCTAGTAATAGTAGTGATAATAATAATTAATAATAATAATGATGATGATGATGATAAATTTTACAAGAGGGCCAGCGATACGGTTTAGTGGGTAAAAGTGCTTGCTGCCAAGACTGACAACCCTCTGGACCCCATGGTGGAAGAAACCATCTCACTGGTTGAAGCAGTGATTCGAAAAAGAGTCAAGGGTCTGGGAATAAGCAGTGTTATAGCAGAAATTCAAAGTAGAGTATTAACTCGTTAGGAATCGCCACGAGGTGAGATATAGCCACAAAGAGAATTTGAGAACTAGAATGAAGCTAAAACCGACACTTCTCAGAGAGAAAGAAACAGATAACACAAAAGAGAGACTGGAGATAAAATAGGGAGGCCTAGCGGAAGGGGGACTTAGAACACCTGAGACAAGTTCAAGTACGGAAGAGTTGAGAGTTTTCTAGAACAGCTGAAAGCCCTCCGACTCTGAATGAGTCCAAACAGGATAAAGAGATTTCTATCTAAACACACCTCGGTTTAACCACAGCATATCTCCGACAGGATGGAAAGCTTAAAAACAACGGGAGATAAAAGGCTGACGAGAGACGTCGAGTCGACAGATGGAGAGGTTCTCACTATGAGATTCTGGGAGCCAGGACAGGGAGCATAGCGCCTTCAAAAAGCCGATGGAAGACAACTGTCATCTGCGCATTCAAAAGCTTCCGAAACGGATTTCCAAGAATGAGGGCAGAATAGAGACATTTTCTGACAAGCAGAAACCAAACCTCCAGAGTTTACTGCCAAGCACCTCGCAGCCCGGTCCTAAAAAACAGACCCCAGGAACAACTGGTGTAAGCAGAAGCAGGGTGATCAAGATGGCAAAGGCAGACACACCTGACTGTGTGTGTATGAGCAAGCGCATTGGAGATGGAGGGGAGCAGGGCTGGGAGAATGTGTATCCAAGGTCCTGGAGTTGGACAGGGGGAGGGTACAGACATTGTAGGTAACAATTATAATCTAAATATGCATTTCAGATTTTTCTATGGTAATTATAGGAGATTAGAAATAGCATTATTATAACTTTTACATTGGTAGGGAAAAAATAGAATAATGTAGGGGGTGAGCTTTAGTCAACAATGAGAAGAAGAGGGGTGAGGGAGAGAGGAAAGGAAGGAGGGAGGGAGGGAGGGAGGGGGGGGAGAGAGGGAGGGAGGGAGGGAAAATCAGGGACCAGACAACAAGAGATTCAAGTTCAACACAGGACATTTTAGAGATCAAGTAAAGACTAAATTCCAGATCTCCCACCCCCAATACCTAGTGCTTCCCTGCCACCCAAACAGCACATCCCCCTCTCTCATGGCAAAGCCAAAAAGATGCTGAATCCCCCAACTATAAGGGAAATACGTTGTCTAAGATGGCTTTCTGTTGTTGAGATAAACACCAGAACCCAAAGCAACTTGGAGGTAGGAAGAGTGATCACAGTTGGTTAGAACGTGAGAGCAGGTATTCGGGGCAGAGATCTGGAGGCAGGAACTGAAGCAGAGGCCATGGAGGAGTGCTGCTTACCGGCTGGGAGCATTGCTGATGCTCAGCTAGCTTTTCTATTCAGCCTACGCCCACCTGCCTAGGGATAGCACCGCCCACAGTGGGCTAGTCTCTCTTACATCAATTAGAAATTAAGTAACTATCCATAGGCCAGTCTGATTGAAACAAGTCTTCAGCTGAGGTTCCCTCTTCCCATGTAATTAGATTTGTGTCAAGTTAACAGCTGTGAAAGTATACTGGGATCTATAACAAAAGCATTTGGGGAGCTGGAAAGATGCATAAGAGTTCTTGCTATATACACATGAGGAGCTCAAGTCCCCAGCACCCACATAAAAGCCAGGTATGTTTATTACTTGTTACAGACACACTCGTCTATAACATTAGCAATCAGGGGGACAGAGGTAGGAGGGTGGCTGGCCTCCATACTCCCATGCCTGTATACACACGTGAACATGGATGATACATACGTGCACATTCACACATATTCTTTGATCAACAGACACAGAGCAGCCCGGTCTTTCTGACAAAAGTCACTAACTTCTCCAGAGTCACCTACAGTATGGGCACCTGTGTGCAGTAAACCACTGGATGCTCACAGCAATACCACAAGGTAGATGATAGTAGCTCACCTCTTCCACAGACTTAGCACCCAAGGCAAAAGGAGAAACAGCATCCCCTAGTCACACAACCAAGATGGGGCAATGCAAGGGCGTGAACCCAGGCAGCGAGCCACCCTCCACCCTTCTCTGCCTCCCCACAGGCTCGTGGAAAGAGACAGTGTACTGGAATGATATTGCTTAGAGATGGACTCTGGAGCAATACATAAAACAGCTGTAGAAGATGGTTTTGGGTGCTCAGTAGAAATCTGAATATGGAATCAGTATCAGATGATATTATTGCTACTGCACGCATTTTGTGTCTTGAATTGTGATCATCGTATCACGGTTACACAGGAGCGTATCCTTAGAAGACAGATGCCGATGTCTTTATACTAGAAATACCAGGATGTTGGTACTCTTAAGTTTTCAGCAGGGAAGAGCAGTAAGGCAGACCTTGCGGAGCAGGACTCCTGGGTAAAGACAAGTAGACAAACACTCTCACAATGGCCGTGCCCTGTCCACAAGAGCAGAGCTGTCTCATGGGCATGTCCCCACTACTATGTGGCTGAAACCTGGGTGGTCTCAAGTGACGATGGCTTGCACAGCTGGTCTTCATGAGCATCCCCAAGGGTGCAAGGAAGGCGCAGGGAAAGGACACTGAGGTCATAGATGCTGTGTGCCTCAAGTATGGCACTGCTGTCCCAGTGGTCAAAGCAAGCCCATGGCCAGACTGAGGGTTGAAGTGAGACAATGGAAGCAAGGTCATTGATGCCATCAGACTGTGCTCCAGTCACTGATGCCATCAGACTGTGCTCCGGTTGGATCATTGGTGTGTACAGGTATGTGTGCATGTTCCTTCCGCAGATGCCATCCACAGGTTTTGGGTTGATTCTTTTGTTTCAGTTTTTAAAAACTTATTTATGTTATTGTATGTGTATGAGTGTTTTGCCTGTAGGTATGTGTACCACATGTGTGTCTGGTGGCCATGGAGGTCAGAAGGGAGAGTGTCAGATTTCCTGGACATGGAGTTGTGGATTGTTGTGAGCCACCATGTGGGTGCTGGGAAGTGAACCCAGGCCCTCTGCAGGAGCAGTAAGTGATCTTGACTGTGAAGCCATCTCTCCAGCATCCCAGCAACCCCCACCACGCACACAGATCTTTTTGTTTGCTTGCTTGTTTGGTTGGTTTTAGACAAGGTCTGTCATTGAACCTGGCGCTCATTAATTAGGCTAAGCTGGCTGGCCAGCCCCAGAGACCCTCCTATCCTGGTCTCTCTAACACAGTTCAAGTGTGCTCTGGTTTTCGTTCTGTTTTGCTTTTGTAGCATGAGTGTGTATGTGTGTGCGGTGTGTATGCCTGTGTGTGTGTGTGTGTGTGTGTGCGCACACGCGCATGCGCAGGTGCTCCCAAAGGCCAGAAGAAGTCACCAGATCCCTTGGAGCTGGAGTTGTGGACATTTGTGAGCTGCCTGATGTGGATGCTGGGATTTGAACTCATGACTGAGCCACAAGTGCTCTTAACTACTGCCAAGCCATCTCTCCAGTCCCTATTTTTTATTTACATTTATTTAATTATGTGAGGAGCACACCTGTGCGTGAAGGTTAGAGAACAACTTTCAGGAGTTGTTTGTTTTTTTTTTTTTTTTTCTTCCATTAGGTAGATCCTGGGAATCAAACTCAGGTCATCAGGGTTGGTGGCAAGCCCCTTTCCCTACTGAGCCATCTCCTGACCCCTAGAGCTTTTTTTTTTTTTTTGGGTTTTTTGAGACAGGGTTTCTCTGTATAGCCCTGGCTGTCCTGGAACTCACTTTGTAGACCAGGCTGGCCTCGAACTCAGAAATCTGCCTGCCTCTGCCTCCGGAGTGCTGGGATTAAAGGCGTGTGCCACCACACCCGGCTTTTTTTTTTTTTTTAAATCATGGGTTCTGAGGAATCTGTGTTTGCATAAATTGCCCATATTGTACAGTTGCATTTTACTTTTAGTTTTTTTTTTCAATGTTTTGAAAGCTTCCAAACTGAAAAGTTAGAAACATGAAGCAGCAATAAGAAAAATAAGAAGCAGCTATATAACTGTTAGAAAGGCTGAATTCTAAGCAAAGGGACACTCTGGGACAGCAAAGAGGTGCAGCCAGCTCTCCCGGAAGTCAGTTTGGCAAATTCCTTCCAAACTAAACACTCTCTGAATGCAGGCAGAGAGCATCCTGCTCCTTGGGAATCACCAGAAAAATTGAAAATGTGTGACTACGCAAAACCTACACACAGGTGTATACAGTGAGCCTTGTTCACGATTGTCAAAACTTAGGAGCAGCCAAGAAGACAGCTGCAGATGAATGATGGGCAAGCCATGGGACATACGGACGATGTAACAGAACTCATCACTAAGAATAGATGAGCTCTCCGTGAGGCTGGGCAGGTGGCTCCCCGGTTCTTGTTGTACAAGCATGGAGACCTGAGTTCATCCCCAGCACCCATCTAAAAGCCAGCACCATGGTGAGCAGAAGTGATCTCAGCACTGGGGAGGCAGAGACAGGTGGAACTGGAGTCTACTGGTCAACCAGTCTGGCAGAGCCAGTGAACAACTACAACTAAAAAATAAAAAACAAAAAGAGTAGCTATTAATGAAGTGAGATACCTGAGCTCCTCTGGCTTCCACATGTACACATGTGCCTGCACACACACACACACACACACACGTACACACACACGCACACATGCATACAAGTACACACAAACACATACATACACACAGAAAATACATTTCATTGGTTTTTAAGATTTATTTTTATATGTATATATTTTATATGTGTGTATATAAATTCCTTGTGTGTATGTATGTATATATGTATGTGTATATGTATATGTACCATATGCACACCACTTAGGCCCCTGGAGTCATCTATAGTGAGTGGCACATGCCTATGTGAAGGGTTTGAGGAGGGAGCAGGTTCCCTGTGCATTTTGGGGGTGGGGCGGATATGGGAAACCTCCGTTGCTGCCTCTCAACTTCTCTATGGATCTAAGACGAGCTCTTAAAAAAAAAAGAAAATTAGAAGGGGCAAAAGTCAAAAAGAAGCCATCTAATCATGTTCTAATCACGTCAAACCTTCGCTTGAAAGTGTGTCCTCATGAGAACATTAGAAGCAGCTTTCCCAGCGAAAGCCCCAAACCAGGCTGGCTGTCACCAGCAGCAAGAACGAGCTCGCTGTGAACTGTGACAAGGAATAACAATACCAGATGAAAGAGAACGAGCTTCCACACAGAACAGCGTGAGTGAATCCTGACGATAGTAATCAGGAAAGGGAGGGAAAATTCAGGGCCAGGGCCAGAGAGAAGGCTCAGCATGCAAAGGGGCTAGCCTCCACAACTCGTGACGTGCCCTCAATCCCAGAACCACATGGAAGAAGAAAAAAAAAGTGATTTCTGCAAGTTGTCTTCTGACCACCCACACAATGAAAAAAGAAGAAGAAGAAGAAGAAAAGGAAGAGAAATCAAAAGTGTGTTTATGGTATGATACAATCGCATGAAGTTCAGGGGCAGAGAGAAAATGAAGCCCAGGCCTTTATCTTGGGCGACATTTATGGGGAAGAGCACAGGAGCTGTACAATGTTCTGTGTTTAAGATGGGTGATAGTTATGTGGATGTGTGTGGGTGGAAAAAAATCAATTGTACCTTTAAGATACGTGCTTTATAAGATATATCTCAAAAAGCCACAAACACACATACACTCAAATTCTTAAAATGTGGCTGGTTTCTCGGTGTCTCTCAGACAAATCTGAATCTCTTAGCGTTCAACTTAATTTCATTGCATTTAATTGAGCACGTTTCTTCTCTCCCCATCGTGGCAGAAACAGAAAAAAGATGACCCTATGTGTCCCTGCCCAGTGCAGATGCTTAAGAAGCGGATCTGTGTGGGGACCTCCTGGGCCCCAGTCCCGGAGGGTACCTGACACCAGACAGGTGGCATCCTTGACCCCTGGATATTTTCCAAGTCACTTTGGTGAGTTTGCCTTGCCATCCTGCAGGCCTCCGCTCCCCCTCCCCCGCCCTGGCTGCAGCATGGGACCCACCCCTCACCGTTACACACTTTACAGCCATTGTCAACCGTAATGATTCTTACCCTGGAGGGAAATTGGGTTCCATTTTATATTTTATTGCCTCAAAAAGGACATTTTTTACCTTCCCACAGTCCGCAGCCAGCAGGAACAGGACGATAAATCTCAGAAAAGGTTTCCACCAAGATAGATGGTCCAGCCAGGAGACCACAGTGTTCCGAGCAGGAAGCGAGAGAATAAACAAGCAGTCAGTCCTGCTCCGCCAACCCCCACTGGTGGTGACCTGTCCTCAAATCCACCTGTACACGTGGGAACGTGGAGGAAGGAGGGGCTGGGGCTCCGCATCTTAAGAAACCTGCTTCTCTTTCAGCTTTTACACTTTCACTGGGGGCCAGGGGCTGGGGGAACTGGGAGGGGGCAGCATCTGGGATGTAAATAAATAAATATCGACACCCTTATTCACCTCATTCAAAGACATAGAGTGTTTGCCTGGGCATGGCACTAATCTTTGGGTTCAATCCCCAGTACCACATAAACTGTGAATGGTGTGTTACACACATGTGAATGGTGTGTACATACATGTAAATGGTATGTACATACATGTAAATGTTGTACATTTACGTGTAAACCCAGAACTTAGAAATTGGAGGCAGGAGGTTAGTTCAAGGTCAGGCTGGCAGGATGACTCAATGAGTAACTGAGGTCCCGAGTTTGAACCCTGCAACACTTGCAAGTGTGTAAGGAGAGAGCTGACTCTGCAGAACTGTTCTCTGATCTCCACACGTGCCCCTTGGCGCACATCATGCACACAACTTTTCTTTCTTTTTTTTTTTTAATTTTTCAAAGAAAGACGATTAAGGTCATCCTCAGCTGCAAATTGAATCTGAGTCCAACCTGGGCTACATGAGTCCTGTCTCAAAACAAACTAGGTGTCGTTCATTCCCCTGAGGGACACATGGTTTCGTGATTGCACACATGCCTCCTGTTCGGTTGCACAAGGTTCTAGACGGCCCTGATTTGCTCCATGGTACGGGTAGGAAGACAAAAGCTGGCTGTGAATGTCAGCCCTGCAACCAGTGCGGAACAACCTGGTCAACAGGAGTCTTTCTAGGATCCCACTGATGCTCCTGACCAGGATGCTCTGTGCTCCAGGAGCTGGTCCAAGAGACCGGAGAGACTCTGAGGAAGGTGGCAGCAGAAGGGCCATTGCCACTGTGAAGCCAGCCTTTGTCCTGGTGCTTCTCTCTCCTGGTCCTCCCACCTGCTGATGCTCCCACTTTCTAGTGCTCCCACCTCCTAGTGCTCCCACCTCCTAGTGCTCCCACTTCCTAGTGCTCCCACCTCCTGATGCCCCCATCTTCTGGTGTTCCCACTTGAAAGAAGAACAGTTGCCAAGATCTCTTTCTTTCCATTTTCACCATATGACTCGCACAAACCCATGGCCCGACACAAGATCATCCAGAGAAGTCAGTGACAAGTACCTTTAGCCACTGAGCCATCTCACAGACCCCAAGAAGAGAAAGACAGAAGCAGAAGCAGCTCTCACGGCTTCTGATACCAGCCCAGGGGTATCTGCTTCTTATCCAGCACCTAACCCCCCGCCACTACAAATACACTGTCTCCCAAACATTAGCTATCATTTCTTTCTTTTGTATGATTATTCTACATGCATGAGTGTTTGCCTGCACACGTATATGCCACATGTGTGCAGTATCCAAGAAGGCCAGAAGAGGGCAGAAGATTCCCTTAGAACCGGAGTTAGAGATGGTTGTGAATTGTCATGTGGGGGCTGGGAACTGAACCTAGGTCCTCTGTCAATGCAACAAGTGCTCTTAGCCACTCACTCATCACCTCTCCTGCCCATTTTATTTATTTGTTTGTTTATTATCCATTTTTGCTGCTGTTGTCACTGCTGGATAGGGTCCACTATGTAGCTCAAGCTGGCTTCAAACTTATGATCTTCCTGCCTCTGTCTCCAAGGTCTGGGGTTACTGGAGTATACCATTATGTCTGCCAACTATTATTCCCTCCTAATACAGTTGATAACATGGGGTTTTGCTGGTGGTTATTTAATAACAAGACCAGGAGTTGGAAAGCTTAGCACTCATGAAAGGAACTAGTCTCGCAATCCTACACACGGTGTGATTTCCATATATATGAAATACCCGGAACAGGAAAATGCAAGGAGACAGGAAAAACATGAAGAGTTGCCTGGGGCTGGGACACAGTGCGGGAAGAAAACATCCTGAAGCCCATGCTGGCGATAGCTGCGCTACGCTGAGTCCAGTAAAAAACACTGAGGCCTCCTGCGCTTGAGCGGGCCGACTTTATAGGATGTGAAGGGAATTCAGTAACGCTGTTTTCCAATAAAATCATTAGTTCTTCCCCACTTGTGTGCTTGCCCTGAGCTAGTAGTTGTGAGAACTACCCGTGCTGCTGTTATGATACTGTAAGTACAAGTGAAAATAGCCCGCCCAGCCTCAGGACTAGCACGGGGACCTGCCTTCGAGCACATTTGTTATAGTTCATTATAAAGTGTCCCCTCCGAGGGCTCAGGTGTTAAAGCCTCCGTTCACAACTGGTGGTGCCACTGGATCTTGAGTGAGCAGACTCCATGGGGTCACCGGGGACATGCCTTTAAAAGGAATGTCTAGGGCTCTCGGCTGTGTTCTGGGGTCTGATTCCAGAAGCCACACTGCTCCTGGCATGATGCTCTGACCCTTACTACCCTCAACATGCCCCCAGATGGCAAGCAGGCGGGGAGGGGAATGAGGACATGGGACACAGCTGTGAGCAGGTTCCTCTGGCCCCATCAAGGCAGGACAGCAAGATAATAATACAAAAGGCTCAGAGTGCCTGAGCAACAGGCTGGGTCCTGGGCTCTGTCCCTGATGATGTCTCTACCATGAGTGTACATGCCCAGCTGTACCCAAGGCCTTTGTGGGGGTGGCAGGCAGGGAAATAGAACTTGTGGGAGCCTAGGGCATTGGACTGGGTGTCCTTGGGAAGCTGGGAACAAAGGCTTCATCACTGTAGCAACCAAGCCCTTCTGGTGGAGAGAGTCTGTGAGGCTCCATCTCCACACTGCTGCTCTGCTGCCCATCCCTCAGCCAGAGGGGGGGGGGGCGGCGCTGGAGGGAGAAAATCGAATTAGGGCCCTGTGAGATGGCTCAGTGTGTAAAGGCACTGGCCCCTTTACAGTCTGAGTTTGGTCCCTGGACCCGCATGGTAGAAGGAGGCAATTAACTCCAAGAAATTGTCCCCTGACTTCCACACACATGCTGTGGTGTGCATACACATACACAATAAACAAATGAATGTTTGGTTTTTTTTTTTTAATTTTTTTAAAGAGGAATGGCTGTCAGTTGCAGAAGAGAGGCCCACCCTGCAGTTCAGGGAGGCACCAGAAAAGTATGGTGGACGGTCCAGCTGGCCCCAAAGAAGCTGCCAGGAGCCCGTGGCACACCTCAAAGGCCTGAAAGAAAGTCTCACTGCTGTAATAGAGGAACGGAGGAGCAATGGTCAGGGTGAGGGCGGACTGCTTCACACAAGGCCATGGCTGGAGGCAGAAGAAGTAGAGAACTGAGCTGAAAGGGCTTATGATTGCCAGGGAGCCAGCTCCTAGTCCCTCCTGTGGCCAGATCGGCAAGGACTGGACTAGAGACAAGACAGAGCTAGAGATCCAAGATGTCTCTGGAAGGCTCCGTGGCCATACTCATGTGCCTGCCACCTCTGGGCCTCCAGAATCACTTGATAAAAAATAGTTTTCTTCTCCTGCCTCCCTGGATTGCAAAACTGGAGATCCTGAAGCAGGAAGATGCCATGGGTATCTCAGAGTGATTAGCCCCACAGCACTACCCACCTTTGCGGCCTCCTGGACCCTCTTATACCCCTATGGTTGCAGGCATCCAACAGTAAGTCATACATCCCAGCTCTGGCTTCTAGTCTCTCAAACACACTTCTCCATCCCCAGTACCTTCCCCTCTATATACCCACCAATAGCTCCCATTTATCCTAGGGCCAAAAAGTCCCCTCAAGTTGGACACTTTCCTCGGTCCTCTTGTTCCCCAGCTTAGATGACTATCCTTCCCAGATTCTCCAGGCCTCTGATTTCTCAGATGGACTTACAACATGACCACCCACTCACCCAGGGGTGATCAGAAGAAAGTTCTGTCTTGTATTTCTTTGTCCCCAGAACCTGGCAGAGCATCTAGAACATGGAGCCCTCAATACATGTTGACACAGTGAATAAGTGGTTTGCAGTGGATGGATAGTTTTTGGTGGTTTGGGGGAGATAGGTAGAATGAACAGATGGGTGGGTTAGTAGATGGGTAGGTAAATGGATAGATGAGTGGATGGATGGATGAACAGTTTAGGGTGGCTGTGTTGTTGGGTAGATGAATGGCTGGGTGGGTAGATGGATATATGAATAGATGAGTGTGTGGGTAGGTAGAACAGTTTGTAGATGGATGGATGGGTGAGTTGTTTAGTGGATGGATGGATGGACAAATGGACAGGTGGATGAATATAAGGATGGATAAATAGATGAATGGATGGATAGATGGATGGACAAATGGACAGGTGGATGAATATATGGATGGAGGGATGGATGAATGGTGGGTGGATGGATGGATGGACAAATAGACAGGTGGATGAATATATGGATGGATGGATGGATGGATGGATGGTGGGTGGATGGATGGAAGGACAGGCGGATGGACAGATGGATGGATGGATACATGTACGCAGTCTTGAAATCTTTAGAAGAGTTTTTTCTTGATGTACTATTCATTTGATGGACTGCATACAAATAACCATTTCTGCAATTATCAGGACTCTGTATCCCAGACCCATTAGGGTTTCTGTCACGCTCAAAAGTTCAGATGTAGACACTATTGGTCTAGAAAGCGCTTTCTATCAAGCTGTTGGGACTCTAGGTCTTTGTGTTTCTGCTCCACCCTCAAGGTTTCTTCATTCAGTGTGGCTGATGATGCTCCGTCTGTCACAACTACATTCCAGGGAGCAGGAAGAAGGAAGAAAGAGAGTCTTCCTTGATGTCCAGTGCGTCGACCCCTTGCCTTTCAGATAGAAACACCAATCTCTGGGACAATTGCTTGGTGTAAATTCCCTTGATAGCACTGGTGAATGAAGAACAGGGAACCTCTGAGTTTGTACCTCTGGTGCCATGCCCTGGTGCTGGAGAGGCCTGGCCTCGGCCATGTGTGAGCCTTCTCTTTGCTCACATGGCCCAGTCAGCCATCATTGCTCCTCATGTTCACTATTGCGTCACACTTTCACTGAGCGTCTGTTACAGCTTCACCCTTTGGCAGCCATAAGACCCTCACATGCCCTCGGTAAGAGCCTCAGTTCTGTTCCAATACGATGGGATAAATAGTAACCTCCAGCATCTGACGTGTGGAGCAAGACATGATGTACACAAGTACGTTAAAGGTCAGGACCAAATGTGGAACAGGGCAAGGGCAGTGCTTCAGTTGATTCCCAGCATAGATGATGGGACACACTGCCGTCTGGATATAACTATAAGCTGTGCTAGTGTTCAAATCCATTCTGCAGTAAGTCCCTGTTACACAATGAGAGGGATCGTTGCCAAAGATTGTTTTCTCCGATATCCACCAGCCAGTTGGGGCTCCTCTGCCCTAAGCTATTCAGTGTTAGTCTGGTGGAGCCTACTCCCCACCTCCTGTCTCTGGTCCAGAATCCCCAACCCTATCACCATCAGCTGGTCTAGAGAGATGCAGACTGCAGAAGGAGGTTGCCCATTGCCATGGAAACCAAGGCCAGAGCCCAGCACCCTGCAGCTTCCAGGCACATACCAGATGTGCTACTTCTGAGTCTCAAGTTCCTATACATCCTCCTACCAAGTAGGTGTACACACACACACATACACACACACACACTGCCAGCTGGCTGACTTAGAGGACTAGCAGCTGACACACCGGGCAGCCCTCAGAATCCAAGATTCTCCAGCTGATGGAGGACTAGCTCTCTGGGCAGAAAAGCTAGTCCCTGTGGTCAAAAACAACAAAAGAAAATCTTGCTCTTAAATGTCTGAGACAAGCGAGCAAGGATAAACCTTGGCTGTGAGGCACACGGAACAAACCGCCTAGACCCCTGTATAGTCTGCATATCAACCATACGCCAGTAGAAGCACTGGCCCTTTAAGACAGGAATGAGTCCTCCAGCTCCCAAACAGGTGAGCAGTCAGTGGGTACTGTAGGATATTCATAGGCCTCTCCATATCACCAAGATTATGAGTCTGTTACAAATGGGAAGCGATGACGTCCCCAGAGGAGCAATCTGGCCTCCATCACCTTCACCACTGATCCAATGTAGGTCACCAAAAATAGACAAATGGGACATTACATGCCCCACTGGATAATGCTGCAACGGGGACATGACATCCCCTATTTAGTATTCACAGCCGAAAGCGTTTGAACTGAACCAAATCAGGAGGAAGCAATCAGACCCATTCAGGTCGCTGGCATTTTACAAGACATCAGATACGGAATCTTCAAAATGCCAATTACAAGAAGGATGGAAGCCTAAATCACAGCAGACCAAAGGGACGGACGGTCTAATGCAATGTGTGGTCACAGAACTACTCAGATCAATGGGACCTTGCGTTTCAGGACACTCACCCAGGAGCACGCTGGGCACAAGTAGAAAAGGCTGAGGCTGCCCACGACCTCCCCGGGCCCAGCTGGGAGCCACCACACTGATGGGTGATTGCTGGGAACTCCAGTGACAGCAACAGAGAACGAGCAGAGCTGTGAGGCTGAGCCCTGAGTAGCAAGGGTCTGCGGCTGCGTGGGGCAGGCGGGCAAAGCTGCCAAAGGACTGATAAGACTGGGGAGATGGGGCGTGGGCAGGAGCTGGCAAGGAGAGGCCAGGAAATCATAATGGCTTGGAGCCCCTCACCAGCACATGGACACTGGATATCAACAGTATCAGGTGCCACTACCCAAAGTCACAAACGGCCATCGTCTCCCCACCACTCCCATCATCTGACTTCCCAAAGTCCATCAGGACTTCCCCCTAAAGTTCAGTCACCTCCATATTCTCCTTGCCCCATGCCAGCCAGGATACCCAGGAGAAATAAACTAGAAGAGAGATTCAAAATTTAATCAAAAGTAGCAACAACAAACCGCGCGTGGAGATCAGGGAGCAATTGAGTTGCAGGAACACAATGAAGATTGGTGCCAGCTGAAACCCCTGAGATCCTGGGAAAGCAGGGGAGGGCAGAGACAGAGGGGAGAAAAGGGGGAGAAGCAGAGGAGAAGACAACTGGCTTCCCCCAGTCACCAGCGGGGAGGACAGGGTATGACAGAAAAGCCCCAGACACCCTCTTAAGGAATCCAGAAGATATTTGATCTAGACTGGAGTCTGGCATTTCTTCTGAAATGTAAATGAGGCCTCTCTTAGTCTGGGGACATTACAGGAGAGAGTAAGAATCAGAAAGGGATGAGACCCCGTGCATAGCCTCTGTTCTATGTAAGTAAGGGGACTGAGCTCCCTGGGCAGTGGTGGTGCAGGCCTTAATGCCAGCACTCCTGAGGTAAAGATAAAGATCTCTGTGAGTTCGAGGCCAGCCTGATCTACAAATGAGAATTCCAGGAGGAAAAGAAACAGAGAGGGAATAGGGGGAAGAAAGAAGAAGAAGAAGAAGAAGAAGAAGAAGAAGAAGAAGAAGAAGAAGAAGAAGAAGAAGAAGAAGAAGAAGAAGAAGAAGAAGAAGNGAAGAAGAAGAAGAAGAAGAAGAAGAAGAAGAAGAAGAAGAAGAAGAAGAAGAAGAAGAAGAAGAAGAAGAAGAAGAAGAAGAAAAAGAGGGGGGAGGATGGGGAAGAGGAGGAGAGGAGGAGAGGAGGGGGAAGAGGAGGGAGAACAGGAAGAAGACTGAGAGCAAAGAGCTTGAGTTATCTGTCTGAAATCACACACAGTCAAAAATTACTAACTCCGAACCCCCTAACTAGGCTGGCATGGGTATCAGGGGAGTATTCCATCACAGTGGGGTCCCTTCAAGCTCTTGTACTAAGGCAGGGACAGGGACACTGGAGACAGACACTCCTGAAGCTACTTATTGAACCCAACAGATGGGAATGAGCAGGTGAGATCGAGGGACACAGGCACAGAGCTGGAGGCAGAGGGGGACATGGGATGGAGACCTCACCTGGCAGTCTCCATGGCATTTCCCATCAGCCCTGTGAGCCCTCTGCAGGGACAGCACCTTCTCTGAGAACAGCATCCTATGACTGGCTGGAGAGATGGCTCAGTGGCTCAGAACCCCGCTCACTCTTCCAGAGGACCTACTTTGATTCCCAGAAACCACACAATGGCTCTAACTCCAGTTCTAGAGGAGCTAATGCCCTTAAACACAAGGCACACACAGGATGAACAGACACACATGCAGGCAAAACACCCATCCACGTAAAATAAAAAATAAAATATTTTTAAAAGGTGACCTACCAGTAAAATGAACTGAGTGGTTTCACTCTTCGTGGGATCCTCCGACCACCAGGACTCCTGAGTGACTCCAACACCATCTTTTGGTCACAACAGACTTGAGTTGACATCTGATTCTACTCCTGTCTGTAACTGGAAGCGCTTGATTGACAGTTCTGAGCCTCAGTTTCTCTTTTTTCTTTTCACCAGTTATTTTGTCACAGCATCAAGTAACACAGGGTGTAACCCTGGGGGAAATACCCCACTTCACAGAGGGAGAAGCTACAGGAAGCTTCCATCATGGGCTTCCATCAGATGGGCCCTCGACTGAACTCACGTGTGAGGCTTGGTGGGAAGGTCCCTTAGCCACTGAGCCACCTCTTCTGCACAGACACTCGCTTTCTCTGCTCTCTGGCTGCCACAGTGTCCACGGCTCTGCTCCACCAGTCACCTTCCCACCAGGATGCATTGAAACCTCTAAAGTGTGGGGAGGGGGGAGGGGAAGGAGAGGGGGAAGGGGAGGGGGAGGAGGAGGAGGAGGAGGGAGGGGAGGAGGGGGAGGAGGAGGAGGGGACAGGGAGAGGGAAAGATGAGGGGGAGGAGGAGGAGGGGAAGAAAAGAGAAGGAAATTGCAGCCCCAGTGGGTTGAATTACAGCTTCGTGTAATGGCTTCTTGTCTCAAGGCTAATTTCATTGACTCCCTTCAATGGCCGCTTGACCTTAGAGTGCAGCTTCTAGCTGAGCCATGCTCATTCGTAATGCACCAGAGTCCCCAGTCACCACACCCTTCTCAGTTTGTGGTTGCGGAATTATTTATTTATAGTGAAAGATGGGCAAAGGAGAGGCCAGAAATAGGTTGTACATGCCTGTGGCTCCAGCACTTGGGATGCTGAGACAGGAGGGTTTCTAGTTTGAAACTAGTCTGAGCTAGATAGTAAACGCTATCTCAGAAAAAAGAAAATGGCGGCAGTGGGAGAGATGGTTCAGTGGTTAGGGACACGAGTTGCTCTTGCAGAGGCTACCTGAGTTTGGTGCCCAGCATCCACATAATGGCTTATAGCCATCCATAATTCCAGTTCCTGGTGACACCCTCTCTGAATTCAGCAGGCAGCAGGCACATGTAGAGCATACATACATACATACACACATACACAATTATATACATACATGCATGTGTGCATACATACATGCATGCACACAATTACATATATGCATGCATACATACATACATACACAATTATATACATACATGCATGCATACATACATATATGCATACATACATAACAATTACATGCAAAGATACATACACAATTACATATGTACATACACAATTACATACATACATACATGCATACACAATTACATACATACACAATTACATGTATACATACATACATACATGCAGTTATAATACCCATACACATAAACTAAACTAAACTAAAACATAAAGTCAGAGAGTTGAGGGCTTAGGGACACCAAGAGACACCCCCCCATAGTATGTGACAGCTATCCTACTTTCTTCTCCGGATGATTAAGTCAAAACTCTGGTAATATGGTGACTCTTTCCTGGCATCCTGGCCTTTTGGTACCAAACACATGGCCAGGTGGCAGGCACAGTTTACAGTTTAATGAGAGCAGCCAGAGGAGACCTTAACGTGCGTCTGAGATGCTAAGAACAGTATTCCACACTGGGTAACAATAATTCATCCGTGTGTGGCTGTGTCCTCGGCCCTCCGTGCTCATGAAGCGTCATCCCGAAGCGCTCTCTATCAGGCTGAACCTGGCTCCACAGCTCCCAAGCCCCGCGTGAAAGCTATTTTTCAAACACTGCATAATTTTCTACTCCAGATGGCAGGGCCTTGTTCCAGAACCCTGGGGATCCGTGTTTCCACTCTTCTCTTGGTGCTTGCCATAAATTCATAGTGTCTTTTCCCACCACAGATCCATCTGTCACCCAAATCTGCTGAGTCACATGATCCGAGCTGCCGGACTGCTAGTCCCCAGTCCAGAGCTGCTGTAGAACCCTCTCCACCTGGGGCCATCTCAAAGAGGCCAGCCCTCCGTGTCGTCTGGTAAAATGGTGTGGATAGAGGAGCCATTGGCAGGTGTGTGGTATCTTGCTTATGGGAGCCCCAGAGGCCTGTCTGATGGGAGTTTCCTTCTGATATGTGAGAGGTGTGAGGTGGAGTGGATTTGGAGCCACTAAGGAGACACGCCTCTGGGTATGGGTGGGGCGGGGAGGCTCCAGAAGTTTGAGGCAGGAAGACCCATGTCAGAAATAGACATCGGCAGCAGCATCCTGTGGTCTTAGGTTCTAAGTAAAAAGCGATGGGGAAAAGTGAACTGCAGATGCAGTGTGACCAGCTGCCTCAAGCTCCTGCTGCCATCCTTCCTCCCTGGTGTACTGTATTCCCTCCAACTGTGAGCCAAAATTAACCCCTTCCTCCCTTCCTCCCTTCCTCCCTTCCTTCCTTCCTCCCTTCCTCCCTTCCTTCCTTCCCTCCTTCTTCCTCCTTCTTCCTCCCCTCCCTCCCCCTTTCCTCTCCTTCTTCCCCCTCCCTCTTTTCTCCCCTCTTCTTCCTTCCCTCCCTCCTTCCTTCTTTCTTTTCTTCCTTCCCTCCCTTCCTTTCCTCCATCCCCTCCCATCCCCTCCTTCTTTCCTCTCCCCTCTCTCCACCTTCCTCCTCCCTCCCAAACCTCCCCCTCTCCCTCCTTCTTTCTCCCCTCTCTCCCCCTCCCCCTTCCCTCCCTCCTCCCCTCTTCCTCTCTTCATTGCTTGTGTCAGGCATTTTGCCACAGCAAGGAATAACTAACCCATCACACATTGCCAGATGCTGCAGCTGAGACCCAGTCTCACGTTCCTCTGTGACACAGGATGGCGAAGTCGGGATGCACGTAGACAGACCTGTGCACGGATACATCCTAACACGGCATCTTTTCCCACCCCAGTTTGTTGATCCCCTGTGAAACACTCCAGATTACTCATGACAGAGATAACGGAGCGTTTGCTACATCAGGAGACAGATGTGTGGTTCCTGTGTGGACAGCGGTGTCTGAGATGCCGCGTGCACTGCCGCCGTAACTGCCCATGCGCTGCATCCACGGACATCCACTCATGTTCTAGAACACACCCAGGGAGCTTTGCAGGAACCAAACCAGAGAACTGATAGCTCAAGGTCTGCCACCCATACATCTTGGGCTTTAATGGTGATGTTCACTTCTGCCACCCCCACCCCCATGGGAGGTGACACGGGTTGGTGTTGCCTGATAGATGTTTTCCTGGGGGTACTTAACTTATGTTTATTTACTCCAGAAAGGGAACCCACAACAGAACAAAGCAATGACCATACCACAAGCCAACTTGGCGAGCCAATAGTGTTCTGGGGTTACTGGCAGGGGTATGGCTCAGAGGCCGCTGACAGGAACAGGGATGACTTGGAAGCAGTGACATCATTGGAAAGCCCACTGCACATGGGTGACAACTTGCAAGGCAGCCCCATTTCTCAGATCTAACCAAAGTCCCCTCCCCCACCCAGCCTACTTTGTCTATGAAGCTGGCGGAGGGGGGGGATGGGGCCAGTGGGGAGAATCTTTCCAGTTTCTGATTTCCCAGACATAACATCTTTTTGTTTACCCCTGGAGCCTCAGGAGCCTCCCCTCTCTCCTGAAGGAACTATTTCAAGTCAGAGAATTCAACCATAAAACAATTGGTTTGGTGTTCTGTTTTGAACTGGGCCTGGCTGACACCATATCCCAGGGTCCGTGAACTCAGAGGAGACACACATGCTTGAAGCTTGAGCGGCGTGGTTTTTCTCTTCTGGCTCCCATCTGCCGCTCTTCCAACTGGATGATGACCAGCAGATCCTTGCGTGTCTTGGACCCTGCATCCAACAACAGTCTCAGAGAGGGGTCTGGTTCTCTGTCCTTTAATGGGGTACAGTGATCCCAGTAAGTGGTGGTAGGTCTCCTGGGGTGTCACTCTAGCTCAGGAAAAAACCACGGCCTTTTATGGCGCGGTGTCTGTCTTCCATCTCTGATTCTCCATTGCATTCCTCTGGTTGTGTACATTGTGTGGTGCCCTTGTTGGCTGCTCCCCTCTCTTGCCCTGGGAACACCAGGTAACCATTTGCAGAGCCTTCTGCAGACTCCCCATCTGCCACTTGACCTTATTCAGAACAGTAATTTTTCCCACCATGCTCGTGATGTCAAGTTCCACCAAGGGATGGCATTATCTCAGGCTCCCCTCTGCCCTGTCGCTACTGGGGAAACCAATTTAGTCACAGAATCTCTTATCGTCAGCCTTGACTTCTAGAGGTCAGCCACCACGGAACTTCTGAGCCACGCTGTCAAGCCTCTCACCAGCACCCGAGAGATGCACCATCCTCCACCTTCCCTGGAGTCCATTAGCAGTTGGAGGTTCTGACATTTCTTCACTCAGCTTCTGTTCGCATTTCTGTTCACTCAGTGAGCCCTGCCTGGCTTTTTCCAAGTTTCCAAGTGTCATCTTAGCAGTGGGTGAGCATCCTTCCTGGCGTCCTTGCCAGGATGTGGAGTCCTGTATCCTGGGGAGATGCTCGCTTCTAGTGCAACTCTCCTGCTCCAACTTCACGCTGCATTGCCTTCAGCCTTAGGATCCTTGTGATCTGGCCCCAGGCACATGCTTCAGACCTCTGCCAGTCACTACAGCCTCCTTGGCACACCATCTGTTTTGTGAACCCTTCCTGTGGAGATGCTGAACAAGTCTCTGCTCCCCACAGGCTGAACACCAATGAAAGATCGACGTAGCAATTGCTCCAAAGTTCAAATCGGAGGACCAATGAGTTTATCAGACTCACTTAAGGCCATGAACAAGGGCTACATACAGGAGTATGGCTGACTCCAAAGCAGTTGCATCACTGAGAAGTCTCACCCAGGCATAGATGAACCTTCCACGGCCTATGCTAGCACCTCCAAGATCTCACGGCTATAAACCATTTGGGGAAAATTATATATAGCTGGGAAGAATGGCCAGAACCTCAGGTGAGGATCTCCTGGGCCCCCACACACACAAGCTGTGAAGGAGTGTCAACAGACCTGATTTAAAGGTTTCTTGAGTGTTGTCACAGCTACTGTACTGGCTGGTTTTGTGTGTCAACTTGACACAAGCTGGAGTTGTCACAGAGAAAGGAGCCTCCCTTGAGGAAATGCCTCCATCAGATCCACCTGTAAGGCATTTTCTCAATTAGTGATCAAGTGGGGAGGGCCCATTGTGGGTGGTGCCACCCCCGGCTGGTAGTCTTGGGTTCTATAAGAGAGCAAGCTGAGCAAGCCAGGGGAGGCAAGCCAGTAAGTAACATCCCTCCATGGCCTCTGCATCAGCTCCTGCTTTCTGACCTGCTTGAGTTCCTGTCCTGACTTCCTTTGGTGATGTGGAAGTATAAGCTGAATAAACCCTTTCCTCCCCAACTTGCTTCTTGGTGATGATGTTTGTGCAGGAGTAGAAACCCCGACTACGTCAAGCTTCTCCTCCACCACCACGCAAGTTCCAGGAATGGACTCAGACCATGGCTTGGTAACAAATGTCATAACCTGTTTAACCGACCCCAGCTTAGCCTCCTAATAGCCACTCCTCATCCACCTAACGGCCATCCTTGTGACTTATTATATAAAACCTTTGGGATATATGAACGGGCTTCTAGCTTCCACCAACCTGGGGGTTAACTGGTGGGTTCCATCGTTGTTCTCACCTACCTACTCGGTACAGCTCTGTTTTCATTTTAAGTGTGTTTTGTTGTTGGTGGTGGTGGTGGTAGTTTTGGTTTGGGGGCTTTTTTGTTTTGTTTTGTTGTTGTTTGTTTGCCTATCTGTGCACCACTTGAGTGCCTGGTACCTCTGGAGGCCAGAAGAAAACATCAGATCCCCTGGGCTGGAGTTACAAAGGGTTGTGCATCACCAAGTGGATGCTGGGAATTGAACCCTAGTCCTCTGGAAGAGTAGCCAGCACTAGTGCCATTAAGCACCAAGCCATCTTGCCAGCCCCCATCACCTTTTTTGTTTGTTTGTTTGTTTGTTTGTTTTTTGTTTTTTTGAGACAGAGTTTCTCTGTGTAGCCCTGGCTGTCCTGGAATTCACGCTGTAGACCAGGCTGGTCTTGAACTCAGAAATTCACCTGCTTCTGCCTCCCAAGTGCTGGGATTAAAGGCATGCGCCACCACGCCCGGCCATATTTTTTTTTAATAACTCAAGTTACATTTTTTTTTACCAATGTATTTTTTAGAACCTGGATTTATGGTTATTATTAAAAAAAAATTCACGAAACTGTTGCCAGGATGGAACGCGGTAGTCAAGGTTGCCTGATTCTGTTCCTGGCTCCAGAAGGTTAATACCTTTGAGGTAGGAACTGTGTTTTTGCAAGTCACTGGTACTAGGAGGAAACAGAGCTCAAAGAGTAAGTCACATGTCCAAAGCCACACCGTTTTAAATGACTGAGCGGGCTTTCCTTCAAGCCAGATCTTCAACTCTGTGAAGATCCAGGCCTGTGGGGCTGGTGGGCATTGTGCATCTGGCCAGCAGAAAACAAGAAGTCAAGGTGTGGGGTCGTCCCTTCCAACCACTCTCCATTGGGAGAATTCAGTCATGTGACCCATCTCTGATTGCAAGGGAGGCTGGGAAATATAGTTATGCGTTCTGCCACAAAGGTTAGCCAAGTGTCGCGGCAGTGACAGACTGTGATAACACAAGCCATCTACATCTTTATTGTTTGTTCTTGGGTTGGAGTAGGGTGGTGGGCGAGAGTGCAGTGTGGTGATTTAAAGATGACATTTTGGGATAATCCACACGGCGTCCAACTCTCTATGGCCAAGGATGACTTCAAACTACTGATCCTTTCGCCTCCACCTCCCAAGTGCTAGGATGACAGGCATGTACCACATGCCCAGCTTTGGCGGCAGGAGGGAGAATACTGGAGAGTGCTGAGAGATTGGCCATCAACCCCAACCCCAAAAATGGCACACCAGAAGGAAGTCGGGTCTAGATGCCCGACACACAGGTATACACTCTCATCCAGCAGAGATGAGAGGCAAGACCTGAGGCAGGTCTCTGCAGAGACAGACAGTCTGACCGGTCCCTGACTCATGTTGCTCTTTAAGTTTGGGTGTCTGTTCCTCTCTGTCTGTCTGTCCATCTGTCTGTTTGTTTGAAACACATAGCCCAGGCTAGCTTCAACCTCTCTGTAGCCCAACAGAACCTTGAACTCCTTAGTCTCCTGCCTCCGCCGCCCAATGCTGGCATTACAGGCATGTACAGCATACCTTGTGGTTCTCTTCATTTAATAACCTTTCCCAACCTTATTTCAAAATCTCACAATTGCAAAATAGAACCTAGATATAAGTTTAAGTGTCCCCCCCAGAGGATGAGAACTCTGGCCTCTTGGGGCTCCAAGATACAGAGATAGGTACCAAAGGGGACTTCCCACTGCATGCACCTGGCTTAGGAATTACACAACAGGGTGAGGAGAGGGTACCTCGTAGTCACGGTTTAGAAAATGTAACTCTTCTACCTCTTTCCTCATACACTCACACCACATGCATCATCACTCAAACCACATGACATCATCGCCCACCCATACCACGTGACATCATCACTCAAACCACATGACATCATCGCCCACCCACACCACATGACATCATTATCCACGCCACATGACATCATCACCCACCCACACCACATGACATCATGGAAGTTTTGGGGCTTCCATTCATCAGGAGGTTCTACCCAGCCCATGCCTCCTACAGAGAAATAATCAAGAGCTCTGGTTGGTGGAAACTTCTAATAACTGTGTCCAGCTGTCAGTCTGCTCTCAGATTATCTGTCCTTCTGCCATTCCCAGGGTGGGGTAAGACACTTGCCCTCCCCAGATGTGCCAGCTCAGCCCCTGATGGCAGCAGCTGAAGATGACAGCCTGAGGCAGACTGGTTACCAGCATCCTTCGGAGACTGCTTGGTGAGGAGCCTGTTTACTAACAAAATACAGAATACTGATCCAGGATGTCTGAGGGTGGGGGCTGGGGAAATATGCATCTAAGGCAGTGAGTTCCCACCACCCTAGCAGGCAAGGGGGGGGGGGTCCAAGGGATTAGTTAGACCTGAGCTATGACAGTATATCTGTGTGATCTGGGCCAAGGAACTAACTCTTCTGGACTCGGCTTTCCTATTATAAAATGGGAACAAAAATAACACAGATGACCCCAAAGAGTCAGTGAGGGGAGCAAACAGGATCATTGACAGACATGCTGGGCACAGCACCTGGTCCAGCTGGGACTGTACCCACCACTGATGGGGCCTTCGGGGGCAGGGGGGCTCCAGTCAATTCCCTCCTTCCTGCATTCTGTGATGACTGATACGTTTCTGTAATAAACAGAAAGGGCCAGGTCCTTCTCAAGTGAGGTACCTGGCCAAACTGCTCATCACCTGGCCCTGGCCTCCAATCACAGTAAACCTCGGAAGCCACCTGGGGCAGGTTCCCACCCCTCATAGGGGACTGCTACCTCCTGCTGCAGGCTGCTTCTTCACTCCGTTCCTTTCCCTAGCCTTTCTTCTTTCCCCGGAGACAGGTTCCTCCACCCACACCAGTGCCCCTGATTCTGCTTCCTTCGCTGGCTCCTCTTTCATCATCGGACGTCCCGGACCAAGGCGGGCAACCCTCAGCCTCAGCCTCAGCACTTCTGTTTTATCCCTTAGTGACATCGGCTGTCTGCCCTGCTTCTGTTGTTGTTGTGATTCATTTGCTTGCTTGCTTGCTTGTTTGCTTGCTTGCTTGCTTGCTTGCTTGCTTGCTTGCTTGCTTGCTTGCTTGAGATGGGGTTTCTCCCTGTAGCCCTGTAGCAAAATCAAAAGAAACCTTCATTTTAAAGCTGTAATGAAAAGAATAGTTCCAAAGAGGGGACGTGACTGAACCAAAGGCGCTCAGCTAGTTGATGGTAAGACACCATCACCCAGAAGTTCCACTGCCTAGGGCACACTCCAAATATCCGAAGACAGAGCCAGCAAGGGTAAAGGGCGCTTGCTGCTAGCCCTGGTAACCTGAGTGTGATCTCTGGAGCCTACACAGTGGAAGAGAAGAAACAACTCCCTCAGATTGTCCTCTGACCTCCACACATGCATATGAAAACACACACACACACACACACAAAATTAAAAATAAAACAAATCATATATATGCATATATATATATGAAATACACACATATATTCCATATATATGTATTTATATGTTTATATATGTATTTATATATATATATTCCATATACATGGAATACACACGTGTGCACACACACACAAATATATATCTTTGCCTTTATTGAAAATAAAATCTACTAAGAGAGTCAGAAAGAGACTCATATGTGTCAGTGACCAATGACTGCTGAGAAAGTTCTAGATATGCGTGTTATAAGCCTCACTGGGAAAGCTGTTTGTGTTCTAAATGTCTGATGAGTGCATGAGTTGACAGGAAGATCCATTACACTGCTGGATCGAAGGATGATAGAGAACTGCATTGGTTCCTTTTCTGTTGCTGAGACAACGCCACAGCCCAGTCAACTTATAGAAGAAAGTTTCTTTGGGTTTACGGTTCATAGGGTTAGAATCCATGACGGTGATGCAGAGGCAGCAGGCGGAAGGCCTGGCAGCTGTCACAGAAGCTCACATCTTGAATGACACACACAAAGTGGAGAGAGTTCACTAGGAATGTACAGTAGGAATGAAACCTCAAAACCTTCCCCCGGTGATGTACTTACCCCAGCAAGACCACACCTCCTAAATTTCCCTGAACAGCCAGGGCCACTTGATGAGGACCAAGCCACACAAACGTCGGAGCCTACAGGAGACATTCTCACTCAAACCACCAGAAGAACCATGATTATACTTAACTCGGGTGTGAGTCAGACCACCTGGGTTCTCCTCTTAGATGTAGCTCCTGCTGCTGGTTTGGGCAAGTCAGCTCTCTGTGCCCAAGTTCACCCCTAAGTTAACATGGGACAGCAAAATATCTCAGCTCCTACTTTTCAGTCAGTTCCTGCCTCATACCGATTGCTCCCACAACCCCAGTGGGTCATCCTGTAGTCACCCCGTTTGTGTGTGTGTACAGGTCAGCTGAGCTTCTACTGCATCTGGCCAGGGTGAGCCCTTCTGGGCTCCAGGCCTTCCATGACACATCTGTTTCTTAAACAACTACAAGAGCAGAGGACACAGGCTAGACCCATGGAGCACAGACAAATCTCACAGACATCACACCTGCTACCTTCTCACGTGCCAGGCACACCTAGTATTGACTGGATGCTGTATGCGCCTCTCTGTGTACATCTGTCTGTGCGAGTCTATGCAGTGTGTGCAGGTACCCAGGGAGGCCAGAAGAGGGCGCCAGATCCCTTGGAGCCAGAGTTACGGGCAGTGGTGAGTCACTGACACGGGTGTTGGGAACTGAATTTGAGTCCTCTGAAAAAGCAGCTACTGTTCTTAACTGATAATCCATCTCTCCACCCTGAGACTTGTTTCCTCATAGCTTTATGGCTTGGAACTTTAAGATGAAGGTGCATGCAGGACTGATTTCTGGAAAAGTCTCTCTCCATAGCTTGCAGAGAGCCCCTTTTTTCCTGTGGCCTTTGATGGCTTCTTCTCTGTGTGCCTATGTCCCCGGTAGCTCTTTTTCTTCTTCTTACAAGCATGCCAGCTCGCTGGATGAGGGCCAACCATTTACTCTTCCCCAGAGGTCCTTGCAATAAAAGTTCGGACCTCAGAGTGACACTACTGGAAGATGTTGAGACCTTCCTCAAGAAGTGAGGACCGAGGGCTGGAGAGATGGCTCCGAGGTTGACCCTGGTTCACTTCCCAGCACCCACACAGCAGCTCACAACTGTCTGTAACTCCATTCCAGAGGCTCTGACACCTTCACACAGACACACGTGTAGGCAAAAAACATCAGTGCACACACAAACAAGTAAATCCGAAGAAGTGAGGAGCGGTGGGAAATCTTTAGGTTGTACACTTGTATTGGATATTTTGCCCCTTCCTGTGACCAAATTCCAGGCCAAAGCAACTTGAAGGAGGAAGAACTCGGTTTAGCTCACAGTTGGAAGGGGTACAGTCCACATGGAGGGGAAAGCATGGCCGCATGTGGCATGCTGCATGCAACACCAGCAGTGACAGAAGCCTGCAGCTGAGACTCCCTGCCTTCCCATACCTTGGCAGACAGGAAGCAGAGAGTGAACAGAGAGTGGGCCACGCTATCATAACTCAAGACCCTCCCTCAGTGACCTACCTGCTCCACTGAGACTCCACCTTCTAAAACTTTTTGGGGTTGTTGGTGGCCGTAAGTGGTTGGTTTTATTTTGTTTGTTTGTTTTTTTATTTTTTGTGGGTGGGCTTGGAAGTGGTTTTGGGGGCTTGGTTTATCCGTTTGATTGATTGATTGATTTGAGACACAGTCTCACCATGCAGCCCTGGCTGTCCCAAAACTAGGAATATAGACCAGGCTGGCCTTGAACGCACAGATATCCACCTGCCTCTTCCTCGAGAATGATTGGATTAAAGGTCACTACACCTTGCTCGCTCCTAAAGGATTTACAGCCTTTCAAAATGGCTCTGTCATCTGGGAAGCAGAGTTCAAACGCCCGCACCTGTGGGTGGGGCTATTTGACATTCAAACCATGACTGGCTTGAAGGAGAGGGTGGGGCCTCGACTTCTCCCTCGAGTCTTTGCTCCCCAGCCAGGATGTGAGTGGTCTTTGCTCCTCTTTATACCCTATAAACACCGTGGAGCTCTACCTCCTCCAGGCCCAAACACTCTGGAGCCAATCTGCCATGGTCAGATGTCTCCAAAGCTGTGAGGCAGAATACTCAAACTTAGCTAATTGTCCCCAGCATCCGTCACAGTAATCCAAAGCTGACTAACAAGCGGTGTACAATAATGACCCCATTCAACCGTAGTTACCCCCTCTTAAAGGCTGTCTCCAGATATGGCCACATTGAACATCGGAGCTTCAACATATGGGGTCTGGGGAGCCAACCTTTCTGTAAGTAACAGATGGGTAAACATGCTCCCCCCCACTTGAGATCTCTGCCAAATGAGACAGCAGAAGGTGCTGGGACACACTTCTTTCCCAGGGAGAAAAGAATTGGCAGGGGTCATTCAACCTGCCAGGGCCATTAAAAGGGACCAGCATATTCCTCATGTAAAGTGATCAAGACAGTGTTGGATTAGGTGAACTCTCACCAAGTTTGGTTCCTTGTTGTGTAGATCAATGGTGGTGTCATGGGTCTCCATACATGTCACACTTATAAAGGAATATATTGCATATATTGAATTCCATTGTACCTCAACTAAGCTGCTGTATAAATAGATAGGTGACTGAAAGATAGACTCATTTATAGAAATCGGAGCCCCCCAAATGCAACGTAGCATCCTGGATTGAATCCATAGACATCAAAAGGACACAAGGGACTCAGTTGGAAAGGTGCCTGTTGTGTCAGCTTGAAGACATGAGTTTAGATCCCAGCATCCGCATAAAGACTGGATGCGGCTGTGGATGTCTATAACCTCAGTGTTAGCAGAAGGATGGAGACAGAGGGACCCTGGAGCTCACTGGCCAGCCAGCTCAGCTAACCAATGAGCTCTAGGTTCAGTGGGAGACCCTGTCTCAAAACAGGAAGTGAAGCTGAGAGTGTGGTGTGTGCCTTTAAACTCTAGCACTTTAAAGACAGAGACAAGTGGATTCTCTGTGAGTTCCAGGACAGCCGGGGATATACAGTAAGACTCTGTTGAAGGAAGGAAGGAAGGAAGGAAGGAAGGAAGGAAGGAAGGAAGGAAGGAAGGAAGGAAGGAGAAAGAAAGAACATAGATAGATAGATAGATAGATAGATAGATAGATAGATAGATAGATAGATAGATAGACAGATAGACAGATAGACAGATAGATAGATTCATAGATACATAGATTGATAGATACATAGACACATAGATAGATAGATAGATAGATAGATAGATAGATAGATAGATACATACATACATACATACATACATACATACATACATATGTACATACATAGACACATAGATACATAGATACAAAGATAGATACATAGACACACAGATAGATACATAGATATAAAGATAGATACATAGATACATAGATTGATAGATACATAACATGATAGATAGATAGATAGATAGATAGATAGATAGATAGATAGATAGATAGATAGATAAAGATAAAATGACTGAGGAAGACCTGTCATAGATACATAGATACATAGATACATAGATTGATAGATACATAACATGATAGATAGATAGATAGATAGATAGATAGATAGATAGATAGATAGATAGATAGATAGATAGATAGATAGATAGATGATAGATAAAGATCAAATGACTGAGGAAGACCTGTCACCTCTGGCTTCCACATGCTTGCTCACATACATACGTTTTCACACACACACAGAGGGGGGGAGGGAGCGATGGACGGGAAGCTGATGAAATCTGTATACAATGTGTATGTTTAGTTAATACTTGAGGACCAGTGCCCGTGTCTTAGTTTGAACAACTGTCTTCTGCTTATATGAGGCACTACTAGGAAAGGAGGTTGAGTGGCGGGTGACATCTATTCTATCTTTGCAGCTTTACTGAGATTCTATAATTACTCCACCAAAACGAACAGAAGACGATCAGTCCCCAGGCCCCATAGCTCCCTCTGCCCCTCAGAGAGGAGGGGTTCCTGGAGCCTGCCCCTTTGCTTTCAGTTTCCTCCAAGGATTCCTGGGCTCCCTCTGAAGATCACACTTCAGGTCCAAAGTGGTACCCAGCTGATACAATTCTAGTTCAATGAGAGACCAGGCTGAAATAAAAGCTACAAACTCCCTAGATTTTTGCAGGCTGTGGTCTGCTTCCAAGGCCACGCAATGCCTGGTGCTGCCCGATGCCTCCCACCCCACATGGTTACGGGAGCACTTGAGATGAGCCTGGTCCAGGTTGGCATATGCTTTGGTGGTAAAGACAAGACAAAAACCTGAATGCAAAACTGCTGCATTGATCGTTTTTCACTCCTGTCACACACTGAAACCTCACCATCTCCCATCCATCAGATGAAATATATTGCTGAAATTAATTTTACCTGGTTTGGGGTTTTTTTCCCCCTTCTCTCTTTTAAATGCAGCAGTTGCTAGAACATCCTTAATTGGCTATGCAGCTTACATTTCACAGCTATTCACAGCGCTGGCCCAGAGGGAAGGAGGGTTGTAATGGCCCGTGGAGCCTCCTACCATGATGCTTAAGAGGTAGGATGGACAGAGCTCATGTTTAATTGGAGAGAGAAGTTCAGGAAGCCAGTGTTTCAACAAGGCTCAGATCTGTGAAGTCTGAGGCAAGTAAGGGTACCAGGAAAGGGGGATTCACACAAGCTGCCTCATGCCAACCTAACCTTTTTACATGCCAAGCAGGTGAGGCCACCTATACAACTGCAAAAGCCAATCAGAGCGCCTACTTAGAAGACCCTGGGATCACCAGTGTCCTGGGATGGAAGCTGCCCTGCTGGGGTCACCTAATCATAAACATGGCCTCAACTTGGACCCACCCCAGAACAGCGAGTGCCAGTCACTGGGATTGTCCACTAGGACCTTGTACCTTCTGTCTGGGGGAGTCTCAAATGGGAAGCCGCAGTGGCTCCACAATGACTCTCCAGCAGGGCTCTCATGGGATGTGTGTCTGTAATCCAGTAGACACCAGGCAAAAGAAGGAAGGTCATGTAAATTTGAGACTTGCCTGGACTACAATGCAAGTTTAGGGCCAGCCTGGTCTACAAAGCAAGTTTGAGGCCAGACAAGACACACTAGCAAGCAGGAATCCATCACAGAAGACAACAACGAGGGAGGGGGAGAGGGCTCAGCAGTTAAAGCACAGTTATGGCTCGTACGCAAGAGGTCTGTAGTTCAGACCCCAGGACCCACATAAATGCCATAGGAACGTGTATGTGATGGTCCACCTGTAATTCCAGCTTTGGGAAGTGAAGATGGAAGAGCCTTGGAGTGAGCTGGCTATCTAGAAACCCTGCCTTAAAGAACAAAGTGAAAAGGTATCATGGAAGATTCCCCACATCACACTTAGGCCTCGTCACACACACAAGTGCACTTGGGCCCACAAATAATGAGCGTGTGTGTGCAAGAACACACACACACATATTGAAAAAAATGTAGAAGGAAAAAACTGAGACGGTTCAGTGGGTAACGGTCTTGCCTAGCAAGCCTGACAACCTGAGAACAGTCTCTGAAACTCGTACAGAGCAGAGAGAATCCACTCTACATGTTTGTCCTCTGAGTTCTGTGTGCATGCTGTGGTACATGCACCCACATAGAAGGTACACACACACACACACACACACACACACACACACGGGGGGGGGGGAGACGAGACAGAGAAGACAGCCTAGAAAGAAAGACAGATATATAAAAGAAAACAAAAAATAAATTAATAAAATAGGTTCGCCTTTCTCATCCAAAGTCTCAAGAGAAGACAGACTAGTCCCAGAGAAAATTTTTGATTGGTCCTTCTTGGGTCAGGTGCCTATGCCTGGACCAATCACTGTGGCTGTTTAGGTCACCTAGTGTGATGGTTTGAATATGCTTGGCCTATAGGAAGTGGCACTATTAGGAGTTGTAACTTCATTGGAGGAGGTGTGGCCTTGTTGGAGGAAGTGTGTCACTATGGAGGCGGGGCTTTGAGGTCTCACATATATGCTCAAGTCTGGCCAGTGAGATCCAGGGCCTCTTCCTGGCTTCCTAGAGAAGACAGTCTGCTGCTGCCTGTGGATCAAGATGTAGAACTCTGGGCTCCTCCAGTGCCATGTCTTCCTGCCATGATAGTAATGGACTGAACCTCTGAAACTGTAAGCCAGCCCCAATTAAATGTTTGCCTTTATAAGCACTCCCTTGGTCCTAGTGTCTGTTCACAGCAATGGAAAACCTAAGACACCGAGTTACAGGTTCTCCACAGGGAGAGGAGCATTGTCAGGGAGAAGCAGGAAGCCAAGCCAAAGCGGTGAACCACCCTGCACCATCCTAGGCACCTCACTTCCTCAACACCAACTGCAGCTTGGGCTGCACACCACAGATCTGCACTTTGAGAGGCTATCTGGCAGTGCCAAGGGTGGAATCCCAGAATGAGGTCCTGTGACCTTTCTAGATGCCTTTCTCTTGTCCCTTCCCCACTTAAGCAAGCACGAGGAAACTCTCCGAGCGTCGAGCGTCAGCAGCCAAGCTGACCCCTGCCCCACTGAAATGATGTGGCTTCCCCTCAGGTGTCTTTCCTAAGCCGCTGTACATTGCCAAGTTAAAGTGTCTTGCCCTCAGAAAGCCATCTGTAAGAAGAGAACAGAAGCCCAAGAAAGGATTCAAGATGTGCCAGGGGGCCCTCCCTCTACCCCTCTAGGACTTCTATGTGGTATCCCCAGAGCAGGCACCTCCTCCGGGCCCTGCAGATTGGGGATCGAGGGGGGCTGCCCTGGGGCCACCCTCAGCCAGGAAGGAAGGGATCTGGTAGGCTTGTGCTTGTACTTCCTGTCTGGAAGATACTCTCAGAAGATCAGTTCACAGCAAGTTCCTCTAGAATCCACTCCAGAATCTGCTCCAGATGCCAGACAGCATCATTTCAGTGGCATCTGTTACGGTCCATTCTCTTCCTGTCTGTCCCTCCCCGCTCCTGTTCTTTTGGCTGACAACACCTGCCTTTAACCCCTCTCCAGCCATGTCACAGAGTGTCCTGGTGAGAATGTCAGGGTTGATCGGACAGAGGCGCAGCTCCACGCGGCCACCCTCACTAGCCCCAGGAGATCACCTAGACTTTCACAGACTTTGACGCGGACCCACCGGAGGTTCCCCAACTTCCGTGCTGAAAAGAGGCCCTGGGCTCGTTGGTGCAGTGAAGCAGAGCTGGGGATTTTATTAAAGATATTTTCATATAGGATGGAGCATCAAGGTTATGAGAAAGAGAGGCGCTCAGAAAGAAAGGCACACCTGGGTGGGGGTATGTGCTCCCAGTGGGAAAGAACAGGAAAATAAGACGCACCCAGTTGTGGGTATGAACTCCTCAGGGGAGAATACAAACTAATGGACTTAGTGTTAGCCACCTATGCTATTCTGGGTTCTGTGCCTGGCTATTCTATGCCTCTCAGGTTACATCTGGAAAACGTTAAGAAGCCCCCGTTCTTCTGCTCTTTCTTCTGATAGGAGAGATGCCTTGGGTGGAGTTACCATCTGATAAAGTCAAACCAGGAGCCACTAGGATTGCCCCAGAGTCCTTTCCCGCCTGGGCCCCCAAGGGAAACCCAACACAAAGCAATTTCCCTTCACTCACTAATTGCTTTTGCAAGCCTGGTGTTCCCTCCTGCCGCCCCACCTCCTCCTCTTCTCCTTTCTTCGCCTCCCAAGGACAAGGACACAGAGATATAGCCCCCTTGGGCCTAGCTTGTCTCTCTCAAAAACTAGTTTCTGAAATGTAATCCCGGAGGTGACAGTTGGCTGGGACCAGCACTGCCCCCAGGGGAGTCATGGCTCCAAGTAGCTGCCAAAGGACCTTGGAATTCAGTCCTGGCCTAACAGGCTCCTAGACTGGCGAGTGACCCTCACACCCACCCACACCCTCTCCTTCCTCCCCTCCTCCCCTTGACTACCTCTTTGCTAAGTTTTCACTCCTCTTCCCACTGCCCAGGTGCTGTGACACACTTGGTTGCCTGGTTACCAAAATGCCAGCCTCCTGAACACCTTGGGCAAAACCAGGGCCAGCGGGCTGAGTCAATTCAAAGCAGTAAAATCCCAGTGTGGGACCCTCACCTGTCTCTCCTCACTGTGGAAATGGCAGGGGCCTCACATCCAAGTTTTAACGTGCAACCTGGCTTTCAAGTTGCTGCACTGGGCAGAGCTTTGTCCCCTCAAGGCCACCATGCAATGTCTGGGTTAAGCCTGAGGTGAAAGGCTGACCCGTTAACTGGCGTGCGTTCTCCTGACCTACACATTTGACCTCTGATACTTGTTCTCCTTGGTCCTCCCTTCCATCTCTTCCACCCCTGCACGAATCGGAAAAGCAGATCCCACTGGGTCTGTGGAAGCCTAGCTTCTTCTCTCCGTCCTGACGTGCGGGCCACATGCTGGCTGACTGCAGCGGTTTCTGCACTGCATACAAGGCACGCATGCAGGAGCCGACTGTCCCTCTTAGAGCTGGATACACTTACTAAAGGCACAGGGTTTCTGCCCCCTGGGTCATGTTTCTCACAATAGCATTCATGGTCACAGAGGACAAGGCAGGGCACCCTGTGAGGGTGACATCACGGAGGCGGGGCTGCTTCAGAGCACTGAGTGTCCTGTGCAGCCTCACAGATGAGGAAAGTTCAGCCCGGAGGTTCCCGCTCGGACCACCTTGTAGTCTGTCCTACCCAGGCCCACCTCTTGAGGTAAATAAAAGCCAAAGAACAGGCCTGCCCCCTTTTCTATCTCTCTGTCTCTCTTTCCTGTTTTTGTTTTGTTTTGAGACAGGGTTTCTCTGTGCAGCCCTGGCTGTCCTGGAACTCTCTCTATAGACCAGGCTGGCTTCAACCTCCCAGAGACCCACCTGTCTCCTGAGTACTGAGATTAAAGGTGTGGGCCATCGCCATCCAGAGACAAAGTTCTTTAATTTTTTTTTTTTTCTTTTAGCATGTGTAGGGGGGACGGCGTGCATGCCACAGAGCACATCTGAGGTCAGACAACTCTGAGGGGACTGTCCTCTTCCACCACCTTTACTTATGTAGGACCCAGAGACTGAGCTCAGAGCTCCAGACTTGCAGATCAAGTACCCCGCCCCCCATCCCCAGCCACATCACCTGCCCCAAGGGCAAGCTTTCCAAAGTCCCTTGTCCCAATAGGAGGTATTCCTTCCTGTGTGCTGAGCTTAAAGAAATGTTTTAATAAAACCAGAAGAAATTGCTGGGCAGTGGTGGTAAAGGTCTTTAATCCCAGCACTTGGGAGGTAGAGGCAGGCAGATTTCTGAGTTCGAGACCAGCCTGGTCTACAGCGTGAGTTCCAGGACAGCCAGGACTACACAGAGAAACCCTGCCTCAAAAAACAAAAACAATAAACAAAAAAGAAGGGAGGGAGGGAGGGAGGGAGGGAGGGAGGGAGGGAGGGAAGACACCTGACAGCAGCCTCTCCAGCCTCAGCCCAGACTGAAAGTCCCTCTGTCAGCCAGCCCCTGGGATCATCTGCCTGTCCCCTCTTCAGCCCTTAGTGCCCAGCTGAGTCATTGCTGGCCTCCCTCTTCGTCAAAGCTAATAATCCTAATAGAGTTAGATAGAGCTTGCCGTGTTCCAGCATTGTGTAAAGCACCTTGCTTCAGGCATCACCAGGGTTTTTACATGTGTGTACACAGACATGTATGTGCATGAGTGTGTGTATAGGGGGTGCACATGCGGGGTGCAGGTCGACATCAGGTCCTCAACCACTCTCTGTCTTATTTTTGAGGGAAGGTCTCTCATTGGACCTGGGGCTCACAGATTCAGCTAGACTGGCTGACCTGTAATCCTACTGTCTCTATCTCCCCAGCACGGGGATGTCACATATGAACCGCCATACCTGGATGTCACGTATGAACCGCCATACCTGGATTTCCACATTTGCTGGGAACCAGAACGTAGGTTCTCGTGCTTCTGTGGCACGACCTTTACTGACTGGGCCCTCTATCTCCCTAGGCAGCGTTGGGTTTTTCTGAGATAAGGTCCAGGGTGGTAAGTAGGAACTGAGCTCTGTTCATTTCCAGGTTCTCTGGCACGTGACTCGGAAGCTGGAGGGCTTGGTGGGTGTTTGCGTATAGGAGACGGAGCTGCCAGCGAACTGAGGAGTGAGTGTGAAGTTCCAGCTTTGGGAACGGAGAGTGTGTGTGTGTGTGTGTGTGGGTGGGTGGGTGGGTGGGTGGTGTGTGGCTTGTGTGTCTCTACGAGGTGTGCTTATGTATGGGGTATGTATATGTGTGTATGATATATGTCTTTGTGAAATGTGTGTGGTGTATGTATGGTGTGTGTGATATATGTGTGATGTGTATGTGGTGTGTGATATATGTGTGATGTGTGTATGGTGTATGTGATATATGTGATGTGTATATGGTGTGTGTGATATATGTGTGATGTGTATGTGGTGTGTGATATATGTGTGATGTGTGTATGGTGTATGTGATATATATGATGTGTATATGGTGTGTGTGATATATGTGTGGTGTGTGTATGGACATGGTATGTGTTTATGTGTGTGCGGTGTGTTTGGTGTATGTATCTGTGTGGTATATGTATGTATGTGATCTGTGTTTATGGTTGTATGTGTATGTGTGGTGTGTGTATTGTGTGTGTGGTTTGTGTCTATGTGGTGTCTATGTGTGGTGTATGTATGGTGTGGTATGTGTATGGTGTGAGTCTGTGTGTGTAATGTGAGTCTGTGTATGTGTGTATCTATGTGTGGTATGTGTGGTGTGAGTCTGTGTGCATGTGATGTGAGTCTGTGTGTCTGTGTATCTGTGTGTCTGTCTATGTGTGGTGTGTGTGGTATGAGTTTGTGTGTATGATGTGAGTCTGTGTGTCTGTGTGTCTGTCTATGTGTGGTGTGTATGGTGTGAGTCTGTGTGATGTGAGTCTGTGTGTCTGTGTGTATCTGTGTGTGTTGTCTATGTGTGGTGTGTATGGTGTGAGTCTGTGCGTGTGGTGTGAGTCTGTGTGTCTGTGTGTATCTGTGTGTGTGTGTGTGTATATGTGTGGTGTGTATGGTGTGAGTCTGTGTGTCTGTATGCATCCGTGCATGTCTATCTGTGTGTGGTGTGTGTGGTGTGTATGTGCACTGCTGGGTCCCTATGCTATTCAGTCCTTCCCACCACACTGCACAGGTACAAACTCCCTACCCATCTGTTTGCAGTTTCCCGACAAGCCTGATGTGCTGTCCAGCGGCCAGATCATGCCCCTCAGCATGGGTTCTGGTGTGGGGCTTGGACACGCCAAGCTCTGTGCTTGCAGGTAATTGAGCCTGACCATGGCAACGGACCAAGTCATTTCTAAGCCTGGGTGGATGCAGAAGAAATAGAGAGGCCAGGCTTGGGGGACCCCTGCGTCTCCCCACAAATCTTAAATGAAGACGTGAGGAGGAGGCAGCTGGTGCTTGCAGCCCACTCATCGAAGCCAGAGCAGCCACACCGCCCTCACGTGTGGGTCAGCCCGATCAGCGACCGGCAGAACTGCCCTGGCACTCTGCTGTCCCAGGCATTGCCTGGACAGAAAGAATAGGAAATGAGACGTGAGGACCACTCAGGTAGATCTGGCAGCTCAGAGCTCCCACAGATCCCTCTCCTTTCTTGACCCTTCCCTGCAGGGAGAACAGCACCCCCTCCTTGGACATTCCCCTGTCTCACATCACCCCTTTTAACACCTTTCTCTATTTGACCACATGTCCTGCCTTGCTAGCTCACACGCCCTTTGCTGCAGGGCCCATGTCCCCAATTACCTAAGTACTCAGTATTTGGCAATCAGAGCACAACGGGTAAATTGATCTAGACATAGGTGAAGCAGGATACGTCCAGGAGACAGCTACTGCTGTGGAACTCCAGCGCTGTAAGAAGTACCCTCCTCATGTATTTATCCAGCATCCTGTAGCTAAGTAATGATTGCTAAGTTTGTTATGAAAAGAAGAGGACAAAGTAGACAGGCTTGCCGGCTGGAATCGATACTTCCAGTATTCAGATAACCAAGGCAGAAGGTTTGAGGTTTAAGGCCAACCTGGGCTAAATTAGACCCTGGCTCAGAAGGTAAGAGTACTTGCAAGAGGACATGAGTTCAAGTCCCCCAGCACCCCACATAAAAATCCAGGCATGCCTGGGTAACCCCAACACTGCAGAGTGGAGACATGAGGGTCCCGGGAGCTTCCTGGCCACCCAGCTTAGAGAAAGTGACAAGCAGAGACTTCCGCAAAAGGCTCTGTCTCAGGGCCGTAAGGTGGAAAGCAGTGGAGGCAGATGTGCGGTGTCAAGCTCTGGCCTGCACGTGTGTGCCCATGCAAACACGCTAACACACTCGTGTGCATGCATGAAGGGAAAAGTCAAGGGGAAAGGAGGAAGCAGAGGAAGAGGAAGAAGAGAGCCCAGTGGCCATGTATTCTTAACTCTTAACTTCTCTGGCTTGAGGTCTCCAGAGGGGACGGCTGGCACCCTCTGAACCTTGGTTTGCTCATCCTTAAAGTGGGCATGGGGCCCGGAGAGACGGTTGAGCATTTGAGAGCGTTTGCTGCTCAACAGTGAAAACAAGCATTTGGACCTGACCCTCCTGTAACAACACAGATGTCATACATTGACCTGTAACCCTCCCTTCAAGTGAGACAGAAACAGGGGGACCACTGGGACTTGCTGCTTTCCTGTCAGGCCAAGAGAAAACAAATTTCAAGTTTTGGGAGAGACCCTGCCTCAAAGGACTATGGGGAGAGTAATAAAGGTCACCCAGTGCCCTCTTCTGGCCTCCACACAAACACGGGTGCACATACTCTCACATAGACACAGACGCACACAAATGTGGGTGGCAGCCCCACTTCACATGTTACCCCCGGGAGGAGACAGGCATCCTCTGACTGATTCCCCCATCCATGTCTAAAGAGGCCTGAGACTGCTTAGCTTCCAGAATCAGATGACAGAAGGCCCGTCCAGAACTGGGTAATGGTAGGCTACCTTCTGGCCCTTTATACCTTGGGACCCTGTGTGTCCTTAGCACTATGTCCCTAAATGCTCCCTGCCCCAGTGGTTTCTTCCAGGTTGGAGACTGTCTTTCAGATGCTGTTCCCAGAAGACATCAGTTATTAAATGAAAATCTCAATGTCAGGTATGTCGCTCCCTGCAAGTATTGGTCAGGCAGGCCCCCAAATACAACAACCACACAAGCTCTTGCCAATGTTCTTGATTGCCTACCATAACTAGATAGTAAGACCCTATAGTCGAAGACACCACACATTTTGGTAGCAGGGCATAAATAAATTGATCTTGGGTGCTGGAAAGATGGCTCGGTGGCTTTTGGAGATGACATGGGTTCAGCTCCCAGCACCCACACCAGGTGGCTCACAACCGCCTGCAACTCCATCTCCAGGATGCCCTCTTTTGGACTCTATGGGCATGACATGTGCATTGCACGTAAGCATACAGACACATGTGCACATCATTGAAAACATAAACCTGTAACTAACCAGGAAACTTCCTCCCTGCCGCCTAGCAGGCCAGTTGGGGAGTAAATGGTTTTACCCAACACTGGCCCCTAAACACTACAATACCAACCTGCCAGGCAAGATAGGCCCACTGGTGCTATTGTGTGGCTGCTATAGTGTAACCAACCAGTTCATCCTCGTCGCTTGGATCCAAGGCCCACCTGCTCTGCAAGAAGGAATTTGTTCCTGGCGCTGTAAACCTGATCAGAAGCCCATCATGAACTGGGAGGTCACTGGCCCTAGAGGAGAATCTGCTCCTGTTGTCTCATTAAATGATCATGTTGTTAAGCTGCTTTTGAAATATTTGTTACTGGCGGGCGGTATAGCCTGGTCGCAGCCTTGGTCAGACAAAGCTGCTTCTTCCTGCAGTGAGCAAGCAGAAGTCAATGCGGAGACTCCTGACTGGTCAACGAGCTGACCGTCGGTGCCTGTCAGGTGCTCCGTCCTAAAAGGACTCTCCAGATCACTTCCATTCCCTCCCCAACGCATAGGGGACATCACTCCAGAGGACAAAGACTGTCACCGAGCCGGGGTGTGGGGAGGAGTGCCGTGGAACGCTGTCTTCTGGATGTGGCATGGCCATTGCACTCATGAAGTCATGACAGCTGTGGTCACCTGCCTGAGACCTGCATGGGATGAAGCCAGTCAGAATTGCAGCATGGCGGAGGGGCTCACGAGGCCTACCTTAGCCGGGGGGCTTTGGGGAACCAATGGCTTCTGGGAAAGGAAACTCCATTCTCTTCAGATGTGTGGCCTCTGGTAGGTCATCTATGCTCTAGTGGAGGTGCTCATGCCCATGTGTGCATGGACAGTATTAGCTGGATCTTGTTCTTGTTCTTGTTCTTGTTGTTCTAAAGATTTATTTATTTACTGTGTGTGGAGTGTACTGCCTGCACACCAGAAGAGGGCATTGGATCCTGATACAGATGGTTGTGAGCCATGTGAGCCATATGCAGTTGCTAGGAATTGAACTCAGGGCCTCTGGAAGAGCAGCTCTTAATCTCTGTGCCATCTCTCCAGCCCATGTTAGTAATTTTTTTTTCTTTTGGTTTTTCGAGACAGGGTTTCTCTGTGTAGCCCTGGCTGTCCTGGAACTCACTTTGTAGATCAGGCTGGCGTTGAACTCAGAAATCTGCCTGCCTCTGCCTCCCGAGTGCTAGGATTAAAGGCGTGCGCCACCACACACGGTCTAGATTTGACTTTTAAAGACTATACCCTTGGTTCGGTTTTTTAACCCAGGTTGCCCACTAGCGCCATAGTGGCATAGCTGTTACGGTGTAACCAACCACTTTTTGCTTGGATCTGAGGCCTGCCTTGAAGAATCCCATTCTCCTCCCTCAGTCCCAGTACTGAGATTACAGAACTGTGCCACCACCACACAGGGCTCTGTTTAGTTTTCCTTTGCCACTGGCAGTCATTCCCTCCCCTTCCCCCTTCCCTCCCCTCCCCCTCCCCCTCCCCCTCTCTCTACACCCTCCCTGGAACATGGCTTCCTTGTGCGACAGGGGTCTAATGAAATGGCATAGCTTCTGGAGCGTCCCCAGCAGTCACTAAGCTCCTCCAGGACAACAGCAGGTCCCTCTTGGAGGCTTCCAGGACCGCCTTGGCTGGACTCCCTCTAACTCGGCGGGGCTCAGGTGTGGAAGGAAGCAGCCTTGCCTCTCTGTGGGCAGCAGGAGACACTTGCTTGCTGCAGAAGAGGCGCCAGTGCAAAGTAGCTCTGGGAGTGCCAGACTTTGGCCCTAAGGCAGCTGTGGGGTCAGCCCCTGCGCCCAAGTCCAGCCATCGGCTCTGAGGATGAGTAGATTCGGACGCTGTCCCATGTCCTTCGGAGAGTGGTGCCCTGGGGGGTTGACATTACAGGTTATGCTTCTTGGAAGAAGCATTTGGGATAGTGTGGAAGGCTAGATTGGAGTAAAGGCTGGGACATATGACATTTAGGGCTGCAGAGGTGGCTCAGTGGTTAAGAGCATTTGCTGCTCTTCCAGAGGTCCTGAATTTGTTTTCCAGCATCCACACTGAGCAATTCACAGCTGCCTGCAAGTCTCCCTCCAAGGGTTCTGATGTCCTCTTCTGAACCCCATGGCCATGTACATACATCCACACAGATACACTCATAAGCACATACATAAAGAAGTGAATTTTAAAATATTTTTGAAACAAAGTTTTTTTTGTTTTTGTTTGTTTGTTTGTTTGTTTGTTGTTTTACATGGCCCTGGCTGTCCTCAAAATCACAATGTAGACCAGACTGACCTCAAACTCACAGAGATCTGCCTCCTGAGTGCTGAGCTGAAAGGCTAGTGCCACCACACATGGCTAAAAGATAGTTTAAAAAGAAAACAAAATGATATTTTTAGCCTGGTGTGATCACGCTGACCTGCAGTCTAATACTACGGCAGAAGGATCTTGAGTTCAAAACCAACCAGAGCTACATAATGAGTTACAGGTCAGGCTGGATCACTGAATGAGCCTCTACCTTTAAAAACGGAGATTAAAAAGAGGGCTGGGGCTATAGTGCCCAGTGGGTAGAGCACTTCTCCAGTATACACCAAGCCCTGGGATCAGTCTTTAGCATTGCATAAGTGGGACGTGGTGGCACACACCTGTAGGATCAGACATTCAAAGTCATCTGTAGCTACACAATGAGTTTGAAGCCAACCTGGGCTACAAGAGACCCTGTCTAAATTTTTTAAAAGAAGAAGAAAACACAGTCTTTTATTGGAGAGGAGGAGATGGAGACTGGCGGGGAAAACCCCAATGGGGGCGGGGCAAGCAGGGGTCAGGGGTTGCCTGCATGCCAGACAAGATACACCAGGAACTGGAGCCTGAATAACCTGCCAGTGGGTGGGTCTGCGTGTGTGCGGAGGAGGGAGCCCAGAGGAGGCCAGGCCAGCCTGCCCCAGAGGATGGCCTCTCCTGCCAGAAAGAAACCACCAGTCCAGAGGGATGAATGGCTTCGCTAATTGGCCATTTTGTTTTTTATGTATTTTCATTAGCAAGATAAAATAACAACTAATCATGTAACTGTCTCTTCTTGGAAAATAAATGCTCCTTCGGTACCTGTGCCTTGTAGGTGCTAAATAAGCCAGTGCCGCTGGCAGGCTCTGTGGTTCCTACAGTACCACAGGGTAGGGGCCAAAGTCACCGGGTCAGACTCCTGAACTCATAATCCGGCCAGCTTGATCCTTAGCCCGGAAGCCCATGCAGAAACATTTGCCTCAGGATTTGAACTCAGTACCAGCCTGGTAGGGAGAAGGAGCTGGGACCCAAGCCAGCCCCCCCCCCCCAGGGCCCCATGAAGATGCTTTTGGAAGAATCGTGCTGTTCTTGCTTGACCAGAGAGAGGATCTCAAACACTTGTCTCCTCATCCTGCAGACCCTGTGCTCCTTTCCTGTGTTCAAGACAAGTGCTTCAGGAAGCGGGTCTCCATGGTGACCCATCCATCCATTCAGTGGCCCATCGCAAAGAGGGGGGCAGGGCCGAGGAGGTTTGGTTGGTGGGGAAGTGGGGTAAGGGAGCCCGGTTACCCAGGCAACTCCCTGAGGTCCTAGCCAAGGACTCAGGATCTCATACATGGGGACTGGGTGTTGTCATGGAGATCTCCTGGCAGCTCTACCAAGGATGAGGGCCTCCCAGGTCCCCTCTTGAACCTCAGGGTCCAGCACAGGAGATCAAAGCTCAAGAGCCTCTCAGAATAATCTGCGGAGAAGCGTAGCAGCTTGCTGGCATAGAAAGTTCCAGAAAGCAGAGTTCTCCACTGCCTCTCCCTCAACGCTGGTCCTTGCTCTTGACCTGACTAGAGAAACCCCGGCCAGCTCCCAGCTTCCTCCCAGTGGCCTGTGCTTCTGTCTTTCCATCTCTTGGCCCTCTTTTCTCAGGGATGCTGAGGAGTTCAGGGAGAGAGTGCCTGCCCACGGGTCGCCATGACAACCAACCAAGCCTTTGGTCGCCTTGGAGACAAACCCTCAAAGTTCTTATTTATTGGGAATTTCAGAGGATTTCGCACCCTTCCTTAGCCAGGCTGGGCATTTTGGGAACTAAGGGCAGAACCATTGCTTAGTCCCCAGAAAGGGCTGAACAAAGGTCAAGGGGTGCTGACCACAGCTAAAATGCACCTCAGAGGCAGCCAAGAGACCCTGCTTGGAGTTGCAGGGGAAGAGCCACTTCTAGGCTTTCCCAGGCCCGCCTGATGCCTGGGGAGACTCTCAAAAGCCACTTTGCAGTCACCACCCTCAGGGTAGTTCTGACTGCAGCTTCAGGAGGTCCCCAGAGCAACTGGGGCACAACTTGCTTCTCATGAAAGAATTCACAGAATGGTCGGAGCTCCAGAAGCTTAAAAAAACAGAAGCAAAAGCAACAAACACATAAGACGAGGAGCTTGGAGCCAAGGGAAACTAAGGCAACAGCAGCCAAAAGTGATGCACGCTGCCTGATATGAACTCGGAGAGGTGACTCAAACCCAACGATGAGCATCCTGGTAGCCACAGCAAAGAAGGACACGAGATGCAAAGTCTCTGAGGGAAAAGGGGATGGCTTTGGAAGACGCGGTGGATATTAGAAGAATCCTATGAGCTGTGTTCTTGGGCTGTGAACTTGGAGCCTTCCCTGATGGCCCTGGCACTCTGCCTTCAATTTGTTCTGCTTGTCGACCCTGACTTGTTAGTGTTCCCTTTTTCAAATAAAATGTGCTATTCAACCCATACTGTGTGATAATGTGTGACTTATTTCCAGTCTGGTATATGGCACAAAGCTAGCAGGATCCATCAGACAGAGTAGAGAGACCTGGATGGGATGTGCCTTCCCCCAGCAACTTAACACCATTAATAAAATCACACCCACCAGGATATTTTGAGTTGCATATGATAATAGCATATGATAATAGCCTTGACTCAAAATGGCCTTGGCAAATAGAGGATTTATCATTCTGTAGAACAACAAAGTCTGGGGGTAGGGCAGTCCCTGGCTGGTCAACCCTGAGTCTTGCCCACGTCACCCAGAATTCAGGTGCTACCCACCTTTGAGCTAGTCAGCCACGCCCAGTGTGCCAGTCCTTCACCTCAGTGTGGCTGCCAGGGCTCCAGACATCACATTCAGCAGTGTGTCAATTGGGAACATCAATGAATTGAGGACAGCACTCAGAAGGCAGAGGCAGACAGATCTCTGTGAGTTCTTGGCCAAGCTGATCTACATAGTGAGAGCCTGTCTCGCTGGTGCCAAAAGCGCCGGCCTTGTCTAGGTCACCTGGTCCCTGCAGACTGCATCCAGAGCGAGGTGAGTATGGGGACAGACCTGTCATCTTCACACAGAGTCTCGTGGAGTGGGAACTTCAGGGCCAAACTGGGACTTGGCTAAGGAGGAAGTGGGTGAGCAGGTGTCTCAGGGGAGGTTCCTAAGAAAGAACAGTAGGGGGTGACTTCTGAAGTGCCAACCTAGGGAACTGCTCCTTGAAGCCACTGATGAGGGGCCAGCCTGACAGAGATGGCCAAAGCTAAGCTGCTGGGAGAGGGTCAAGTAGAGCCGAGCCTCTGGGAGTCAGGGCGTCTGGAACATGAATTATATGTGAGGGCATCCCAGGTCCAGGCGAGAAGGCCTTCATCCTCCAATACAGTCATTGGCTGAGGAGCTGCCCTGGGGCCGTGGACATACAGGCACTGGACTCAGAGCACCTGGGCAGTCCTTCTCCAGAGGGAGTGTCCTGTGCAGCCACCTGGCTATCAGATGCAAAGGACAAAAAAATATCAGAGCGATATTCTTACATGAGAGGTATGATCAAGGAACCCCGGGACATCTGGCCAGGCCCCCCTTCCCAGTCCTTCGGCAGCAAGTGCTTCGAGAGCAAGGATTGGGCTGCCATGGCTAGAGGATCAGAGGGGGCAGTGACATGGTGAGGGAGCTCTGAACAGAGTCCAGGTCCAGTTTCACATTAGGAGACTGCAGCCAGGGTAGGGTGGAGAGGGATTCAGGGAAGGAATGGGAACCTTAGGATGTGGGGAAGTGAGGGGTGCACATCTGATTGAGGTGTATCCACCATGTAGGCACAGGTGTGTTTCATCACTGATGGCCTTTATATGTCAGATATCCCAGGGGAGTCTATCTGGAGACTCATAGAACTCTCCAGGCTCCCCATGGGGTGTCTGTCTCTCCCAGCCACTGCAGGGATACCAGAATCAAACCGTGAGAGTGAACGGCTGCAGATTCGAAGAACCTGAGTCACAGCTGGACCGCTGCCCCAGTCCCAGACCCAGACCCAGCACCCAGACCCAGACCCAGACCCAGTCCCAGACCCAGACCCAGACCCAGACCCAGACCCAGACCCAGACCCAGACCCAGACCCAGACCCAGACCCAGACC
>NC_034595.1:99350138-99356136 GCF_900095145.1 Mus pahari
CCCAGACCCAGACCCAGACCCAGACCCAGACCCAGACCCAGACCCAGACCCAGACCCAGCACACTGCCCACCCAAGCTGCCACTTAGTAAGCAGGGGCTGGACAAATGAAAAAAAGCCTCGTGCCCCATCATCTCTGGCTCTGGCTCAGAGGAAGCTGGGGTGGGGGCTCCCCTCCTCCTCATGTGGCCCACCAGGAGGTAGCCCCCACCCCAGCCTACCTTAGTCGGTTCCAGCAGGGTCTCTGCTTCTAGGGCAGGGGCAGAATTTGGAAGGTGTATCTGTAAGCCAGGAAGGAGGGCTCAGAGGGTGGGGTGCATCTCAGGAACTATGTGTCCCTGTGAAAAACACCTCAACTGTTATATAAAAGTTGCCAATGAATTCATAGCAATCCGTGCTGGGCCTTACCTCCCAAAGGCTCCTATAGACATCACCTCATGCGTTTGTCACGGCTACCCGTGACTGGGTGTCACTGTACTGCCTCGGTCACCCCGAGTGAAGGGGAAAACACAGAGAAGTGAACTCACCTGTCTGCCATCAAAAGGCTCTGGTTGAGATCCTCTGAGGTCGGATCCTGGCGACCTCCCTGTACACGCCAGAAGACCCCGACTCAACCGAGCCCCTGAATTCCCGTGGTCTGTGCATTCCTGCATTTTGAGTTCATAAAGTGAAGACTAGGTCCCGTGTGCTCCCTTGCAGGGTGTGAGGGGCCATCAGGGTGTGTTCACACTCTCCTTGCCCTCCTTCATGGCCCATGGTTGGGGGTGGCTTTCTTACCTACCTGAAGTTGGGTGTGATGAAGCAGCATTGCCCCATGCCATCGTGATGGATATGACCCATGACAGCAATGCACAAAAGTGGGGGAGGCTTCCCAGATGTAGAGTGTCAAAGGCTTGGGGTAAGTCACTCGAGTCTCTGGGTTCCAGCCACAGCAGAGAAGTGAGAGGAAGGAGGAAGGGAAATGGGAAGGAAGGGAAAAGAATGGAGAAGGGAATGGAGAAAGGGAAGAGAGGAGAGGGGAAAGCGGGAACGAACGGGAGAGAGGAATCAGGGGTTCTCTGCTCCTGCCCATAACCTTACTGAATACAGCACATATTAGGAGGCACTCGATGGGTGTTACAGAATAGAGAAAGTGCTGGTGAGATGCCTCAGAGGGTACATGCTCTTGCTACCCAGCCTGACCATCTAGGTTCTGAACCAGAGACTCACGTGGTAGAAAGGACAAACTGACTCCTGAGAGCTATCCTCTGCCCTCACGTGTACATGGTGACACTCACCCATACATACATACACACTCATGTGTGCATGCGCGCGCGCGCGCGCGCACACACACACACACACACACACACACACACACACACACACACACTCAGCAGTTAAGAGCACTGGTTGCTCCTCCAGAGGACCCAGATTCAATCCCCGGCCCCACATGGCTGCTCACAGGGGTCTGCAACTCCAGTTCCCAGGGGATCTGATGCCCTCTTCTGGCTTTTGGCGGCATCGCATGCACATGGTTCGCGTTCATAGGGGCAAAAGCACTCGTGTACATAAAAAATACAATTTAAAACTATATTTAGATACTTTTAAGAAGGAGGAGTGGGCTGGTGAGATGGCTCAGCGGTTAAGAGCGCTGAGTGCTCTTTTGGAGGTCATAAGTTCAAATCTCAGCAACCACATCCATCCGTAACTCACAACCATCCATAATGAGAAATAAATGGAATGCTCTGCCTTCTGCAAACAAAAAACCCTATCCCCACTCTCAGGGGCCGGAGCAAAGTAGGAAAGGGAAGAGGGAAAAACAACTAAAAAAGGAGGCGGTGCGTGAACCAGATCTGTGCACCCCTCTAAGATGGATGGGTAAGGAAAAAGCCCTCAGAAGCCGACGAAGGACTCGCATCCTGAAGCTGGGATCCCCCACACACTCTCGCCCACCCTCCAGGAGCAGCACACGCCAGGGCTGCCATGGTCACCTCCCCACCACGGACAGGGCAGCCCAGGAGGAGAGAGGCTATTTCCCCCTCCAGCAGAGGACCGTTTCCAGCCAAATGAATAATTCATTGTAAATGACTTTGAGATGAGTCGAGGTTCCATGTTGCCACCTGATTATGTGTACCATAAAAAGCAATGACAGTAATTTATCTCCTTTCCCTCACAGGGCCGGCTGGGCGGGGGGGGGGGGGGGGAGGATCGGTGCCTAGTGTGGGGTCATGAATCATTCCTTTTAGCAGTTAGGTTGCCAGCTGCCGAGGTCTTTACTGATCTGACACTAAATATTCCCAGCTTTGGTCTGGAAGCAGATGGGGGTCTGACTTGTCTTCCCTGGGGGAGGCCCCAGGGAAGCTGGAGAAGTGGGGCCAGTGCCCACTGTGGGAGGAAGGAGGCCCTGCGTGCTCTGACCTCATTAGTTCAGCCAAGACTTTCCTTTCTTCTCTAAGATCCTCGGACTGAGCCAGAGCCCACACTGCAAGCGACAACCTCGACCCCCCATCGGCTGTGTGGGCTGCACAGAGCCAGGCAGGCAGCAAGGACATGGTGGGTTGTCCTCAGTCTTCTAACACCAGGCAGCCAAGAAGCAGGGACTCCCCCTACAAAGGCGCAGGAAGCTGGTCCTCGGGTCTCCATACTGGAAACATTATAAGGCCTTCACCATGCAAACACATTTTGTTTTTCTTTCTGTTGTTTAACTCTTTTACTGCGTGTGTTTGAGTGTTTCGCCCGCATGGATGTCTATGCACCTTGTGTGTGCGGTTGTCCACAGAGTACAGAAGATGGGACTGGATCCCCCTCGAAATGGAATTCCAGATGATTGTGAGCTGCCATGTGGGTGCTCAGAACTGAACCTGGGTCCTCGGGAAGAGCAGCCAGTGAGTGGTCTTACCCACTGAGCCATCGCTCAGCCCCAACAATGAATTTTTGACATATGGTAAAAGCTTAGTAAAATCAATGGAATTACTCAGGGGTGCTTTGGAAAATTTTTTTTAATTAACTTTTTATTTTGAGATAATAAGTTGTCTGCAACTGTACCCTACACTTAGAGACTATCTCCCCGGTGATGACATCACACAAAAAAACTGTGTTGCGATTTGTGAAGGGAAACTGACAGCATAAACCTTCTGTCTTGATGGTTTTCCATGTACTGATCTGGGTGTTTGTGCATGCATTTTTATCATATGAGTGGCACACACACACACACACACACACACACACACACACACCAGTCAATGAGGATCGAATCCCATGTTTTATTTTTCCTTTCAATGCTGAGGAGAAGATCACACACTGTTTTAGCAGATGCTCACACTGGGCCCCGGGCGGGTGGGGCAGCAGGTATTCAGTCCCCTCACTGAAAAGCAATGCCCCAGGAGCAGCAGGACAGACCCAGACTTTCCTAGGGACCAGCTCTGCAGCCGTGGGACAGTTAACCAACCTCACTAAGAGTCTGCAAGAAACACGGTTCACTCTGCTTGCTTTAAAAGGTGAACGGAGCCAGGTGTGGCAGAGCACACCTGTGTTCCCGGTACTCGGGAGGATGAGGCAGGAGGATGGAGAGGCTGAGCTTGGGCTATGGGGTGAGTTCAAGGCCAGACTGGTTTATAGAGAGACACCCCATGTCCGTGAATGAATGAATGAATGAATGGTAGTTGCTAATTTTGGAGGTGATGGAGTTGAGGGGCCTGAAAGCAGAAGTGGCTCTTGTTGTCAAGCTGTTGTAGTTCTCGGAATGGAGCGGAGAGGCCATTGCATCTCTGCCTTCAACCCCAGGCCTCCACTGCGCATGGGCACATCTGCTTCCTCCCCCCCCCCTTTCCCCCCAAACATCACTTAGAAATTTTCAAAAGTTTTCACAACACGAGACTAGGGTTAAGGGTGACCTCAGGCTCTCTGTCCCTTGAAGACCCACTGTGCGTGTAAAGGTGTTAAGGCTCCTGAATCAGCCAGGTGTGCGTACTCCACGTCTGAAGCTTCCAGGGGTCATTGGAGCTGACTTAAACAGGCTTGCTGTTATCTTCACTTGAGAAACCGTGGTGTTTCTCTCTGGCCATCTTCTAGTTTCCAGTACAGACAACCCGGGCCGCACAGTCAGGTATGTGGACCTGCCACTAGCTGGCTAACGCCCACGAGCAGGCATCCGCGTGGGCAGGTGCATGCATTCCAGAGCCAAGCACATATAATCCTGTGCGGGGCGTAATCCTCAGGGAGGATGGACTGTGAATGTCAAGGCCGCCCTGTGAGTGTGGGCTCCCGCGGAGCCCATCCCTCACCTGCACCAGGCGGCAGGGGAAGCATCAACACAGCTGGCACGCAGGCTCCTTGGTTATTTATGAAGCTTCCGTTATTTCACGTATAAATAATCAATGACTGCAAAGCGTGGCCAGCGCTGCCGTGGAATATTCATGAGCAACATTTGTGGGGATTTCGGCAGCTGCCTGGGCCCCAGATGCAACAGTGCGCATGCGCACTCCCACAAACACACACACTCTTGCCACAAATAAAAAATCGTGATAATAAAGATTTCATCTGTCAGGTTCCGGCCTTGTCTCCAGGAGAAAGGCAGCTAGTAGGTTCTGGCACTCAGGGTCTGTACCTGGTGTTGGATGAAGCCCCCACACCAGGCCAGAGAGGAAGGAGGTCAGGAGCCCCAACCCCTCACTGAGGAAGTCCTGCCCTGGACACATGATCTGCTGTTACCCCAAGTTTCACCAGCCCCAACGCTGAATTGAGTTCCCTCCAGTGCTTCTGAGGCAGGCCTGCCAATCCTTGAAGAGGGCCTTGAGGGGTAAGGACGTCCCAGAATCCTGAGCAATGTGGAACACTGTCCCAGAGGGCAAGAGGACTGACCACTGTGCAGCAGTGGAGGAGGTGGCCTGAGTCAATCAATAGGGTGAGGATCTCCAAAGCTGGCCTTTGCTTAGTTCTTCTGATCCCCGCCCCTCCCCCCCCAGTTCTGCCCCAGACCCCTCCTCCCCTCCAGTCTGTGTGCCACCGCCACTGTTCCTCCTCCTCCCCTTCCCCTTCCCCTTCCTCCTTCCCTCCTCCTTCTCCTCCTCCTCCTCCCCCTCCTACTCCCTTTTTAAAATTTTCTCCCTTCTTACCTGGTGCCCAGCGGGTGCTCACTTGCCCTATAGCGTCTGTGTAGACGCCTCCTCCCTTGGTGTTTTCTTCAACTCCCTAAGCTGGGATAAACCATTCCTTTGTGCTTTGGAGACCTAAATACTCCGGTTCCACTGTGCCTTGACCTCGGGATCTTCTTGCCCCACCTCTCTCCCACACTTATACTAAGCTGTAAACTTGGACGGTGGCAGCTTCTCGCTGAAGTCCCTTCTGTTCAAGTTGTGCAACTTCCTGGCTGTGTGCCCTTGGGTGAGTTATTTAGCCTCTCTGTGTCTATGTTCTGTCTTCTAGAAAGTTGAAATAACAAAGAACAAAACTAATCTTGAAACACGAATCACATGTATTAATACGGTGAAAGTGCATGGTCAGATGCCTGCCTGGAAGTGGCAGTCCCTCGTGCCCTGAAGTGGACAGTCCCTTGTACCTCAAAGTGGGCAGCCTCTTGTCCCTTTATCATAGTTTCAATGTCCCCGAAGCTTTGAAAACAAACAAACAAAACAGCATCTAAAAACTCATTTGGCAGCAAACTCATCCCGGAGCTGACCTTCAGAGCTCTTGTATTTACCACATCTGTCAGCCTTGTCTTGTGTATTTTACTATAGAAACAGGAGTCTGCTGGAGGGAGTCATAAATACGGAAAAGTCATAAATACAGAAAACATTTCTAAAATCTGAAGAAAAAAATCAACATCTGAAACACAGTTGGCCCCAGGGGTTCCTCTAAAGAACCGGAGGCTGGCTGCACCCACTCATTCTTACAGGGATTATCTGTTCTTAGAAAGTGCCTCCTGGGACTGGAGAGATGGCTCAGTGGGTAAGAGCACCCGACTGCTCTTCCAAAGGTCCGGAGTTCAAATCCCAGCAACCACATGGTGGCTCACAACCATCC